>NC_044311.2:146098485-146445174 GCF_007474595.2 Lynx canadensis
AGAGAATCCCCAGCAGGCTCCACACTGTCAGCACAGAGCCCGGCAGGGGGTTCAGGCTTAGGAACCTCAAGATCATGTCCTGAGCTGAGAGAGATTAAGAGTCAGACGCTTAACCGACAGAGCCAGCCGGGGGGCCCCAGTAGACACATATTTTTAAAAATTCACCTTCTAACAGTGCGTTTTATGTGTTTGAAAGCCATTCATATCCTGATCAGTGAAGAAAGCAGCTCTAGGCCTTTAATTAACGGAGCTTGTAGGCTTTCAAGGTGAAGAGGGCCTTTCCTTACTAATGGGATTGGATGCTCTACCCCGTGGTGCTTAAGCCTGTGGACGCGGTGGGGGAGGTCCCCTGGCTCAGAGCGATTCCAGGGCCTTGGCCAGGCATCATTCAGGCAGATCGGTTCCTCACTGAGGTGACAGTCTCTCCGTGTACATGTTTTCTTGGTCACACATGTTGTCGTGAAATCACGCCTCATTGGAACTCTTTGAGTTCCGGTCAGCAGGGAAGGGAATGTTCGGAAATTTTAAGGGAATAACGCTATTTGTGGCTCTTTCCATCAATACCCTGGTGCGGCCTGCCGTGTCACAGCTCTGCCCTTGCAGGAGAACAATGGCCGTGAGTGTGCCTGGTTCTAGCTTTGTTTATTAAGGAGACAAAGGCAGGGGCGCCTGGGTGGCACAGTCGGTTAGGCGTCCGACTTCAGCCAGGTCACGATCTTGCGGTCCGTGAGTTCGAGCCCCGCGTCGGGCTCTGGGCTGATGGCTCAGAGCCTGGAGCCTGTTTCCGATTCTGTGTCTCCCTCTCTCTCTGCCCCTCCCCCGTTCATGCTCTGTCTCTCTCTGTCCCCAAAATAAATAAACGTTGAAAAAAAAAAAAAAAAAAAAAAAGGAGACAAAGGCAGAGACCTCACCAACGAATCAGCTTGGATTACTGACTCTGCTGGTCAGAGTGGCAAATAGAAGGGGGGTCCAAGCTTTCTGCAGGTCTCGGGGTGTCATTGCAAGGGTTTTGAGCTGTCAAAAACCAGCTGAGCGCCCAGCTTCACAGGATCCTGAGGACAACAAAGGGAAATCCAGTGCATGCTCACCGCTTCTCCCACAGGAAATTCTCAACAACGCTTTTAAAGTCATTTGAACAGATTCCCATCCCTCTCGGCACAATTACTGTCAGGACGTCAAAGGAATGAATTTAATCGTGTTTTGATAGCAAAGACGGTGTGCTTTTCTTCCTCTGATCTCTGACATTCTCCTTCTTTCTCTGTCCTTGGAAAGGTGTTCATAAGCCGGCGATGGTAGAGGCTCAGATCTTTCAAAGTTAGGGGAATTTGGAAACATAGGTGTCGTTGAGGGAGGAGTCCTTTGTTTTTCTCTCTGGCGATCATGTTAATGAGCGCCAGTGCGCACGGACGTGGGTGGTTAGGTGGTGGAGACATCACAGGAACATGATCGTGCAGGCGAGACTCGTGGGCGGACTCTAGCTGAATGTCTTGACTTTCCCAAATTCTTTACCACTAACAGCATACATGACCCAGTCACCGCTGGTATAGCCTTTACTGTAGCCCTTTCCCATGGTGGCAGTTTCTCTCCTGTAGGCTGCAAAGAAGAAATGGATTTCTTTTTCTTTCTTTCTTTCTTTTTTGTATTTACCAGATTTTTAAATTATTTTTTTAATGTAATGTATTGTCACGTTGGCTAATGCATAGCGTATATAGTGTGCTCTTGGTTGTGGGGGTAGATTCCCGTGATTCCCAGTGCTCATCCCAACAAGTGCTCTCCTCAATGCCCATCACCCATTTCCCGCCCCCCCATCAACCCTCAGTTTGTTGCCTCCCTCTCTGTTTGAAAGTGTTGTTTCATAAATTATTTTGAAGTTAGATTCTTCAAATGAATAAAAGAGTATGGTATTTCAGAGATGCCCTGGGAGTCCCTCGTGGGAAGATTTCTGAGCAAATAGACTGGATCATCCCAAAAGGATTTAGGGTGAGTTTTGGTGACTGTGCCTGTCCAGTGATTTAAAGGGCTTTTGGTTAGTGTGTTAGAGGATGCTCTAACAGCACAGTTCCTGATTAGGCTGATACTATATCCTTGTATTCTCATCAGCTTAATGCTTGGCAAAGCCCTTGTTTCCTGTGATATGAAATCTAAATATTTAATTGTCTACTTGGAACTACTGAAATATCCTTTACAGGAAGGAAATCTTTAAAAATCATGTAAATATTGTAAGCAGCAAAAGAGAAAAGGAAACTAAAGCTGTATATAGCAAGATTCCCTTAGCAGCTGGCAGAGAAATTCATTTTACACTGGGCTCCTTTGTCTTTTGCTATCGTATGGCTGTGGCCGACTTCTACAAAAGTAGAGTATGGTCTGATTTCTTCATTACTCCGTGTTAGGATGGCCTGAGAAAACTCCACGTTTAAAATATACCGATTTTTTTTTCTCTCTCTCAAACGTGCTCGCCCAGCGTGGTGCCCAAACCTGATGATCTGCCTGTTGTATATAGAGCGTTGACTCTTAACGTCAGTCAATGAAAAGTGTGATTCCGCGGACAGGCTAATTTGAGATTCATCAGTTCATTCAAAATAACAAAGTCCAATCAAACTGTACAGACAAAACGTAACAGTGTAACACAATACCACCATCCCTGAGCAGGAAGAGAGGAGCCGAGGGGGCCCGGGGGCCCGCAGGACCAGGGCTGAGAGACACATGATCAAAGGGAGTGCGAGCCTGTGTTTGGATGTACATCAACACTGCCACTCCCAGGGCCGTGACCTTCCTCATTCATCAATATCGGGAAAGGGCCCTCTCTGCTCAAGAGGAATGTGGTGGAAGAGAAGGGACACTCCTTTGTTCTCTTGGGCCTGACAAGAAGCAGGCACACCACGCAGTGGTGGGGCATTGAGTTCTTTTAACTTGCAGGTTTTCTTGGAGAGGGGAGGGCAGGAAAGGTGGACGAGGAGGGGGTGAATTCTGCTTACATTCAGCAACTGTTTGGGATCCCTGGGCCTTCTGCTGAGAGACCGCACATATCTGGAGACGCTGGTCACATTTAGCAAAGGTTTTGTGTTGAGCTGGGTTTAAAAAATCAGATCGGAAGTAGGAGATTTCACAAAGCTCTAACGCAGCAACTTTATGGAGCGGGTTGCAGGGTGATCAGTGGCGTTGATTCCGAAGCCAGACCGCCTGCACCCACGTGCTGGTTCTGCCACTTAAAAGCTGCCCTGGGCAAATCGCTCAGGCTTATGTGCCTTTCTACACAATAGGGATAATGGGTCATCCACTTCACGTGGTTGTCATGAGGATTCAATTAGTCCATTCACGTTAAGTGTCCAAACTGATGCAGTAAGTATGGAGTACCTCATCCTGCCCTGCTCATTCTTCAGGTCCTTGTTCTAAGATCACCTCCTCCAGGAGGCTCTCCAGGCTAGGTCCCTGGTCCTAGACCCACACTGCATTTCTACTTTGCTTTCCAAACTTTTCAAACGGTAGCTTTCTTGTTTGGTATCTGTTTTCTGCACAGGCCACAGGTAGCCCAGCATGCAGCAAGGAAGCATACAGCAAGACTTTGTGGAATGAATGAAGGCCAGTTGAATGACTACAGCTAGTGTCAGAGTTAGCACTGGGATGGAAGCTTTTTGGCAGCCAGTTCATTCTGGCATATTCCATATCGTCCCTAGAAAATCAAAGGAGTTTCCAGGCGCCTGGGTGGCTCAGTCGGTTAAATGTCCCAACTCTTGGGTGTCGGTTCAATGCAGAGCCTGCTGGGGACTCTCTCCCTCTCTCTTGGGCCCTCCCCTGCTTGTTCTCTCCCCCTCTCTCTCAAAAATAAATAAACTTAAAAAAAAAAAAAAGGCAAAAAAAAAAGGGGGGGGGGCGTTTCTTCATTGACTTAGTACCAGTTTGTTTATTTTTAGGTCCCAATTTGTAGAGTCTCGTCTTTTTAGTGAGTGAGTAGCTCTTTCACTTTATAAACAGTTCATATCTGGAGCATTGGAGGAATTCAATAAAGGTTTCATTTTGAATAAATAAATCAGGTACGTGCTTCACAAATTATTCTTGTGTTTTATCAGAATGCCCATATTGTAAGTAAATCAGTGATTAAGAAATCATTTGCTTTTAATACAGTGCTTTTGAAGATAAACCTAACCCCCCAAAAACTCGTTTCCTGCAAAATGCCTATGGCCTTGGGGAGTTAGGTGCTTTTCTTGGATGCTTTATTCTTTTTTTTTTTTTTTTTTTAATTTTTTTTTAACGTTTATTTTTGAGACAGTGAGAGACAGAGCATGAACGGGGGAAGGTCAGAGAGAGGGAGACACAGAATCTGAAACAGGCTCCAGGCTCTGAGCTGTCAGCACAGAGCCCGACGCGGGGCTCGAACTCACGGACCGCGAGATTGTGACCTGAGCCGAAGTCGGCCGCTCAACCGACCGAGCCACCCAGGCGCCCCTTGGATGCTTTCTTCTTAGCTTATTGCTAAAATCAATCTCCACAGGCACCAATGTCTCCTCCAGACCTGATCCTGTATGAGCTTGCTCTGGCCACCCCCTGGGCTCTTTTCTCTCTGACCTTTCCGTGGAGGGCTAATGGCCCCCAGTGCTGTTTGCTTATCACCCAATTAATCACCTTTTTAAGTCTTTTCTGGGCTCTCCTCCAGAGGAGGGCACTTGGTCTTAGCACCTTTATTATCCTCATCTCTGCCAATGGTATGTAGCCTGGGAGTGGCCACAAGACACTGGGGCTCAGTTTCCCTCCTGCTAAGGGCCCTGCCAGGTAGCCACTCTTGGGACGCCGTTTTTCAAAGCAGAATTAGATGCTCGGAGTTTAAACTACTTGCCCAGGGCCACGGGACAGTCAGTTAGAGAGCCTGTCGGTCCTTGTCTCCATCTGCCAGGTCTGGGGCAGAGACTGTGAGGCGCCTTGTGCTCATGTCTTCACTTCCATCTTATGTCACCACCCGAGTGGCACCTGGGGTCTCTGTGACTTGGCCTGAGGTTTGTTAGGGGCCTGACCTTTGACCGTACCGGCTGGAAAGGGCCTTGGGGAGGTCGGCGGAGAGCCCCTTCCTTCACTTCCTCCCCAGTGTTCTGGGTGTATGTGCGTGCACACAAGTGCGCTCACGTGTGCACGCGTGTACACGCTCACCTACGTACACATAAGCATGCACACACGAGCACGCACACATGCACATATGCATGCAACACCACACGCACGCCCTCACGCCCGCTCACGTGCACACACACATGCCTACACACACACACACACACACACACATGCATGCCCACATACACAATGATCATCCATGCACACACATACGCGCACGCAGACATGGCCACCCACAGGCACACCTGTGCAGGCACACACGCCCACTCTCCACCTCCCTAGTACTCTCCTGGCCGCCTTCCCTGAAGGGTCCCAGCGGCTGCTTCTCCTCTCCTCACACACTGAGCGCCAGGACCCCTTATGTTTGTTATGGCAACAGAGCCCTCCCCAAAGCACACCCCTCTGTCTGGGAGGGCTGTGGCTGGAGTTCTTGGCGGCTGGCCTCCAAACCTTGGAAGGTTTGGAGGTTACCATCGTTCAAGAAATGCAAGGAGAGTTTGGGTGAGTGGGTGGGTGCAGGGGGAAGGAAGGCGAGGGGCACACTTGGTAGCCTGTGGGTGGACCTTTAATTGCTAGTCACGGCCTGTTGGAGCTTGTGCTTTTGAAATAAACTAGAACAAAGGGCTGGTGATTAGGGCTCTCCCCTCTGGCCCTCTCAGTCTCTGGAGAAACACCCATCAACCCCTCTCAGTCTCCCCCTTCCCCAAGCTTAGTAGAGACTGAGACCCGGTGTCAGGTCTCCAGAGCTCTGTGATGATGAGGCCCTTGGGCATTGCTCCTGGAACAGCCTGGTGTCCAGAGAAGGCTCTGTGCCTGGGCCCCTGGTGGCCTTTTCTGGGCCAAGCTCCCTCCTTTGTTCCCAAGACACACAGTAATTGCTTTTGGTAAATTCTCAAGACTCAGGCGCCCGCCCCAACACTGTCCAGGTAACCTGATCCTCTGGTGCCCCCTTGTATTAGGCCACGCCCCATCCCCTCTCTGTCTCCTCTCTGAAGCCCCTTTGGCCAAGAAAAAGCTGTCTTCACCACCCCCTGCCCGCTCCCGCCGTCCAGGGACCACTTTCTTTCCTTCTCTTCTCTTTCCTTCTCTTCTCTTCCGAGGCTTAAGTTCACTCCGAACTTGCAGTTTGCCAGCCACAGGGAAGACCCGCTCACACTGCAAGACTGTGGGAGGAGCCTCCTACTTCTGTCTCCCCTCCATAAAGTGATGAATCTGATCGAGGGACACTGCTGTGAAATTGAGGATTGCCTCCCTCATCAAGTGCGAACCAGTCCGCTGTCAGAACGTTCCTTCCCAAATGGCAAATCTCACGCTTACCAGAACCAAATATCTTGTTCTCGGGGATGGGGCTAGTGTAAGTAGTATCTTTTCACAGGGAGGTTTTCTGGATAACAGAGGCCTGCCAGTATTTTTGTTTGTTTTTAAAAAGATGCAGTGAAATATGCTACCGCTAAAACCTCATGGATAGATTCATCCCTCTTATTATTCAAGAAGATGTCTCTCAATTTTGTGGTCTCCTGGGAATATTTGTGGTCTCTGGGGTCAGTTGTTGAAGAGCTGGGCAGAGGGTCTGAGTGGTCCACTGTGCCGAATGGGGCTCGTAATTAATTTCAGGTGGTAAGGGTTCCCCGAAGTGAACATCCTGAGTGAGGCACTTGCTTGTAGCGGTAACATTCCTAGTACTGATCTCCTAGGAGGGGAGAAAACTATCCAAAAGCTACTTTTAAAGAGTTAATAGATTTTATTTTTTTTTTAGAGCAGTTTTAGGGTTACAGAAAAATGGTGCTGAAACTGTAGAGTTCCCACATGCCTTCCCACCCCCCTTCTGCATGGTTTTCCCGGTTAATATCTTGTGATAGCGTAGTACATTTGTTAGAATTGATGGACCAATGTTGATGCATTATTATTAGCTAACGCCCATAGTTTGCATTAGGGTTCTCTCCGCCCTGTGCAGTTCTGTGGCTTTTGACAAATGCCCGATGTCAGCATCGTAATAACTTCGCCACCTATGAAAATTATGGGCCACCTCTTCTTCTCCTCCTCCTTCAGGCAACCACGGATCTTTTTACTGCCTCCATGTTTTTGCCTTTTCCAGGTCATATGGTTGGAATCACACAGTAGGTAGCCCTTTTCAGATTGGCATCTTTCACTCAATCATATGCATTTAGGTTCCTCCGTGTCTTCATGACTTGGTAGCTCATTTCTTCTTATTGCTGAATTAACTTTCCCTTGTCTGGGTGGACCACCCAGTTTGTTTACCCATTCATCTCCTTGTGGACAGCTTGGTTGCTTCCAGGGTTTGGTAATTATGAATAAAGCTCCTATGAACATTCCTGTCCACAAGTTTCGGAATCTTGGGGCACCTGGCTGGCACCGTCGGTTGAGCATCCCAACTCCCGACTTCAGCTCAAGTCATGATCCCAGGTTTGTGGGATCAAGTGCCACATAGGCCTCTGTATTGAGCGTGGAGCCTGCTTAAGATTCTCTCTTTCCCTCTCCTGTAAAATAAAATAAAATAAATAAGTTTTTGACTCTTTTGGGTAAATACCGATGCAAAAGCTACTTTTAAAAACATGATGTTAAAGCCTTTCTTCCTGAAGAGAAGGAAAATATTCTCCCCCTCCTTCTAGATGTATTTCAAGACAAGGCAGAAGGTAGCAATAGATAAAGCCAGAAGTTGTGGAATGTTCCTTTCATTTGGGTAGATGAGGTACACTCCTTTCCTGAACAGAGACTAATGTAGCTCACCTTTAGTGCTGGAAGGTTTAGGCAGTCCGAAACATTTAGAAACATTGGCAGAAGGGTAATAAATAGGTAAACAACTGAGTAACAGGTTTGTTCTGAGCGTTTGTCCTAAGGGTAGGTACTATCGGATGCGGTGGGTGGAAATGAAAACTGATTATATTTTTCTCACTTTGCCCAACAATTACATTTTATACTTACTCCCCTGGTTTTATGACATTTCCCCAACTTCAAAAGTGGGCATTTTTTTCCCTCTTTTGCATTTTTTCTTATTTTTAGCCTTCCATTTATATCATTCTTCTCATCATTGTGGTTGTTCACTAGGCTTTTGTGGGCCCAGAATTATCCAGCTTAGCTTTGTAATTCTTGGCAGTTGCTTTCTTATACCTCACCTCTCTCAATTGTTTTTCTCCATAGTGTATGTTCTGAACCAAATTTCTCCTTTAATGCCTTAGTGTGGCTTCCATTCTTTCCAGGGAAAGAGGTTTAATTTCGCTGGAAACAAACTGTGGCCTTCCTTTAGATTTAAATAGCACAGCTGCTTTATAATCAGTTTGCACAGGATCACAGTTTGGGCTATTGCTGGCCCAGTGTTTTGTGTGTACGTGCAGTTTTTTTTGGAATTACCGTAAATGCTTGAATAGAAGGTCAAATTAGATCATGTCCTACTTCTCTTCAGAAAAGAGGAAGTGTCTAATTTTCAACAACAAAGTACTAGCTGGAAAAGACCCATTAACCTTGACTCACTTAGGACTTTGGGAGCTTTAGAAGTCACCCGAGGAAACGAATAGAAAGGCAGGCCAGGACGTTTTACACGGCTTTAATAATAACTTTCAGGGTCATAACCTCACAGTTGTGAGGGTCTGCAACTGCTCTAAAAACAATTCATCGAGTTGTTGATTTGCAGAGATTTTAAATGGGTGCTTATTATTCAAATGGCTTGTGCTGAGACTACCCGCCAGTATTCACAAAGTGTGTTATCACAAACATCCAGTCCACCGCAAGGTGATGTGACCCTGGTAACACCAAAGGAAGGCTCTGTCATCCCTGTCCTGACTGTGACAAGTTTCAGTAAAATTGTTTCATGAAATGTGAGGGTGTAGGAACAATATTTCTACAGTTAACATTATGTTATATGCTCTTAAAGATAAATAGAATGATCATTTGGTAAATCCATTGCGTTTTTAAAAATTACAGATGTGTCCCAAAACCCTTTTTCTGAGGAACAGGGTCTTCCCATTGGAAAAATGAGGGGGAGATTACCTTATATTTGGGGTCACCCTGTATTTGGACATACGTGATACATTTTATTTGTTTAATGTTGTTAAAAAAAATCTCTTTACTGTATTTGTTTTTGAGAGAGAGACAGAGAGCAAGTGGGGGAGGGGCAGAGACAGAAAAGAGGGAGACACAGAGTCCGAAGCAGGCTCCAGGCTCGGAGCTGTCAGCACAGAGCCTGACGTGGGGCTTGAACCCATGAACTGTGAGATCATGACCTGAGCCAAAGTCAGACGCTTTACCGACTGAGCCGCCCTGGCGCCCCTCCATGATCCCTTTTAAAGGCTGACATAGGTTTTATATACTCTGTGCATTGTTTCCACTGGATTGAAACGAAGGGACACAGTTCTTCCCCCCGTTGGTGGGTGCATGTGGGTGGGGGGATATTCATATGCCCTAGCTGCAGGTTTCAAAGCAGACCTCCCCTTTCTCACCCAAGTATGCAGCCCTAAAACTACCAGCCACCTCCCAATTTTGAAAGACGTTGGATGTTTTATAGAGCTCACCTTTTTTTCTCCCTTGACTCCTTTTCTTCTCCCAACTTGAAATGCTTCCCTTTATTGTTCCTGTGACAACTGTGTCCCGGGCTTTCCCTCCCCCCCTCCCTTCACCAGCATGTTGTCCTCGGTTCTTCTCCCCAACCCCCATCCCCCAATCTCCAACCCCCCTGCCCTTCATCCTCTCCCTGGGCAATCTCCTGTCCTTTCAAGGCTCAGCTCCCCAACTGAGGTTGAAAATTGGTAGTTTGCCGGAGGTATCTTGCCTGCAAGTTTGGCCTATGCAATGTGGCTGTTACTGTTTTAAATGTGAATTTGTTGCCAACATTTAAAAATTGGGATAAAGTCCAGATTGCTAGATTCTCTTGGAGAAAACGATGAGCTGGCGGTGTTGGGACTGAGCTGTGAGCAAGTGTCCCTGTTAAATGGGACACTGCTTTCCCGTTTACCAAAAGCCCTAGCAAAAGCTCCCTTTTGTCTCATGACTTTGACGTAGTATTATCGGTTGCCATTTTTACTTATCATGATTCTGGTATTCTATTCCTTTGGTAGAGATATGAGGAAGAAGGATTTCTTTTGCCTGTGCCTCTGTTCAAAAGTGGGAAAAATAAACTAGACCAAGAATGCTGTGGGTTTCAAAACAGTGGAATAGAGCATGTGTGTGTGTGTGTGTGTGTGTGTGTGTGTGTGTGTGTGTAAAAGAATATTCTTACATATCTAATACTCAAGGTGTGCCTGAGTGGACAGGCTACAACTTAAAGATGCTTGGACTGTAATCATCGGCCTCAATGGTTTTGATGACCCCATGTATACTTTTGCTCCATTTTCTTCTTCCAAAATCCAAAACGATCTCTTTGGTAATGTAGATTCATTCGTACTTACTGAGTACCTGGGATGTACAAAGGCACTGGGGTACAGTGGTAAGCGGGGCAGACATGTTCCCTGCCCTCTGGGAGCTTACAGTCAGCTAACACAGATACCGCAGGCACCTCTCACTCAGCATGACCCTGAGTACATTTCTCCCTTCCCCCTCTTCAAGCCACCTTAGTGTCAATGATCACAGTCACCCACCGGTCCGTTAAACAATCTTCATTCCATTTGCAGACTTAATTCCCTTTGGGCATGTAACAGTTAACATTTACTCAAGCATAGTATAAGGGATTAGGACCCTGACATCTTTGGAGTCCATTTTTCTGCCCACCGCAATACCTACCTGCTTAAATAGATTATTCTTACCTGCCAATTTGTGGATGACACTGGGGCTCCAAGCATGGAGTTTGTAGGACTGATAAATGATGTCAGCTTTCAACATTTAAAAAAAATTATTTTTAATGTTTATTTATTATTGAGAGACAGAGAGACACTGAGCATGAGCAGGGAAGGGGCAGAGAGAGGGAGACACAGAATCCGAAGCGGGCTCCAGGCTCTGAGCTGTCAGCACAGAGCCCGACGCGGGGCTCGAACTCACAAACCGCGAGATCACGACCTGAGCTGAAGTCAGGTGCTCAACCAACTGAGCCACTCAGGTGCCCCACAGTATTTATTTATTTATTTATTTATTTAGCACCTTCCCCAAATCTGTTCCTTCCCCGGGCTGGTGTTACTCACTGTCTCACAAACATGTGGCCACGTGTGTATTTCTGCTCAGGCAGTGCCTGTCTTGAATGATGCCTTCCACTCTCTTCCAACCCCATCTATTTAAATTCCAAGTTTCAGCTTTGATCCCACTTCTTCCGGAAACTTCTCATGATGTGTTCTGCCCTCAGTGCTCTCTGCTTTTCTGAAACCCTTTGGCTTCTTCGGCCTGCGGCAATTAATTATATCATGTTTATAAATATTTACTTACCGCTTGTGTGAGTTTTGGCAGAGAGCGTTTTGGGTTGGTTCAGAGCAGCTCTAAACGGTTTGTTTGCCTTCAGAAGCAAAATGTTATTCCACTATTTCAAATGTCTATCTGAAATATGCTGTGGTTTTGTTTATTTCAGGGACTTGAAGATAGAAAATTTGCTACTGGATGAAGACAATAACATCAAGCTGATTGGTATGACTTTAAAAAAATCTTTTTTTCAGTTTATTTATTTATTTTTAGAGAGAGAGAGAGAGAGAGAGAGAGCGAGCGAGCATGAGTGGGGTAGGGGCAGAGAGAGAGGGAGAGAGAATTCTAAGCAGGCTCTGTGCTGACACAGCACAGAGTTCGACACAGGGCTTGAACCCCACGAACCATGAGATAATGACCTGAGCTGAAATTAAGAGTCGGATGCTCGGCCGACTGAGCCACCCAGTCCAGTCATCCATGTACAAATTTTTTTTTTTTTAAGGCAAGACTATTTTTTTTTTTTTAACATTTATTTTTTTTTGAGACAGAGAGAGAGCATGAACAGGGGAGGGGCAGAGAGAGAGGGAGACACAGAATCGGAAGCAGGCTCCAGGCTCTGAGCTGTCAGCACAGAGCCCGATGCGGGGCTTGAACCCACGGACCACGAGATCATGACCTGAGCCAAAGTCGGACGCTTAACCAACTGAGCCCCATGGCAAAACTATTCTTTAAGTGTTGTGTTGTCAATTCTCATTTATTGCTGGATTATTGACTTTGAAAAGTATCCATAGGGGCGCCTGGGTGGCTCAGTCGGTTAAGCGTCCGACTTCGGCTCAGGTCACAATCTCACTGTTCGTGAGTTCGAGCCCCGCGTCGGGCTCTGTGCTTACTGCTCAGAACCTGGAGCCTGTTTCAGATTCTGTGTCTCCCTCTCTCTCTGACCCTCCCCTGTTCATGCTCTGTCTCTCCCTGTCTCAAAAATAAATAAAATGTTAAAAAAAAAAAAAAGTATCCATAGTTTATTTCTAAATTTTTTTTTTTTTCAACGTTTATTTATTTTTGGGACAGAGAGAGACAGAGCATGAATGGGCGAGGGGCAGAGAGAGAGGGAGACACAGAATCGGAAACAGGCTCCAGGCTCTGAGCCATCAGCCCAGAGCCTGACGCGGGGCTCAAACTCGCGGACCGCGAGATCGTGACCTGGCTGAAGTCGGACGCTTAACCGACTGCGCCACCCAGGCGCCCCTCCATAGTTTATTTCTAATCCCAGATAATACTCTCGATCATCTCCTTTACCTCCAATATTCAATAATGGTTTTGAAAATGAAAATTGCTTTTAATAATGAACGTAATTAGGAAGGTAGGTATACTGTAATGTGACCATAAGATGAATTTCACAGCTACAAGTAAGTATTTGTTGGTTATGTGTTCTTGGGATTATTCAGACATCAGCTTTGCATAACTTCAGATAGATCTGAACTTTTAGAGGGGCTATTTTTGTTTGGATTAACCATAAAACTTCTTTAAAACAGTGAAAAATGCTATTTCAGAAGTACTCCTCCTAGCTTAGCCATGACTTAATTCACTTTTCAGTGAATACTGGGGTGCTGAAATCAAAGGGAACCCCAACTAACCTTCCCTTTTTATTATAATCTTTATTGAAGCCCCATTGTACATTGGTGGTTGTGCAGAGAGAAGTCCCCATAGAGGGATAATTTAGAAGGAAGGTAATCATAAGGAAGTTCCAGGATAGAGTGAGTCATAATTGGTTCATAATTCAGGGTCCATAAGTGAGTTCACTCCATGACTCATTTGTTAGAAGAATTCCGTTTTTGTTTGCCTGTATGATTGCTCTTGGCAAAAGTCTCATGGCATCATTTTTACACCCAGATGTTAGCGCCATCATCTGTTCCGCTCTTTCTTTCCTTTCCCACCTCAAGTGCAAGTAATTTCTTCCATCTCAATAGCCTGAAAAAGGCTTTATATTAGGAGGAAAGAGAAGGATCAATAGAATGTTGTGAATTTAACTTTTGTACCCAAGAAGGAATTTTGTTTGGCAAATACTGAAATCCATTTCTAGACTCTCCGAAACGTTATCATTCAAATAACCAGTTAGATTCTTTGGACTCACAATTGGCTCCCAAAACCCAGTAAAGAGGCAAGGGGCTGCTGGGACTCCAGACCCCTTGGCTGGGTAATTAAGCACCACTGATAGGTGTTAACGAACAAATATACCGATTGTTAGAAAATTAACAAGGGGATACCAGGTTTTTTTATTCCCCCAAAAGATTTTAAAGATGATATTCTTTAAAACGGACAATTCAAAGAATTATTTTCTTATCGTTTCGCTCTTACATTTTAGTCGTCCTGAGGGCCAAATATGGAAGCATTCAACAGGACAGCCGTTGACATGTCTGTAGGATGTCTTTCTGGTCCTTGTTTCTGGGATCTGTGGCATTAAGCAAAGGCCCGTCCTGGTGGGGGGGTGGTGGGGAATGGAGGAAAGAGGATCGTTTAGGTTCTCTGGCAGGCTGACCTGTAACTTGCCTTCAGAAAATGTGGAGGTGTCAGATGGAGTTGCCCTCACAGCAGCAGATTGTAAGGAAACAGGCCACGTGAAAGCCGGATGTACATTATATAGTAAAAGCTAAAATCACTCCCTTGCACTGCGCATCGTCCAGACTGAGGCTGGTAGTTCTAGCACGATGCCTTTCACCAGGGGGTGATGCTGTTTGCCACCTACAGCTTCTTTCCTTCCCTCTTGCCTCCCTCCCCTTCTGGGCTTGCTCTCTCTTTCTCCCCAAGCGATAGCCCTAGCTCATCATGTCTAAAACTAGAAATGTACTGTGGAATGAACAGTGTTGGAAAGCGCAGAAATTTTAATTGGGTGGAAGTTTGCTCAGAAGATTCTGGAAGAACCAATCTCTGTACCCAGTGGGATAGGTTTATAAGTAGTTCACAGATTGGCCCGGTTACAAACCCCTCTTAGAGTGGACCTGTAGAAGTAAGAGGAACATGATGTACCTAAATGAGAGCCCACGGTTCCCCTTGAGGAGAGTGGGCTGGTGGCTCTTTAGGTTCCAGGGACCCTTTTGTTCAAATGCCTCCAAGTCCTCACCGCTCAGCTTGGCAGCTGATTCAGCACCCAAGCCAGGACTGAAGTGGGTTCTGTCAGAAACTGGGAGTCAGAAACCACAGTTTTCCAAAACTGCTGGAAAGGAGGCTCTGATCACTGGATTTCCCATTATCTGCACTTTTATGTGGCTCCTGGCTCTGCAGCGAGCAGCAGCGTAAACCAAAAGCCTTATCTCACATTTGTAATCAAAACAGACATTATAGTACCCTCCCCCACCGCCCCCAAGGGCAACTGGGCATTGCCTTGTGTTTACCAATATCTACATTTTCTCCTTTTTTCCCTATGGGTCAGTCACAAAGGCAATAACTGGGGGTGGGGGGTGCTGGAGGGAAGGAAGGCCCAGTGTCTCATACGTTTTCTTGCCTCCCCCAATCCCCTTCCCCCCCCCCCCCCCCCCCCCCCAGCTTGGGCCATTTGGATCAAATGTTTCTGTAACTGTCGCTTTGCAAGTTGAAAGCTCTTGAACCTTTTCTTCAAAGGAATTACCTGGTTGTTTTTCAAAGATGGATTACAGTTATTTCCATTTCCCCCTTAATAGTTTCCTTTCTTTGAAATAATTTGGTTTAAATAAATGTACTTAAAGCTGCGTCAGCTGCGTTTCAAATGAACTGGAGCTAACTGGGAGAAAGATCTGATTTCATCAAGATTTTTTTTTTTCTTTCCACAAAAACAGTCTGATGTCTGATGGTTTAGGTGATAATGGGAGAGCCCCAGCTGAGAACAGTTTTGCACCGCAGCGTTCACTTGGGCGTTTTGTGAGACTCATTTTGGAGCCTTCAGAAAACTGAAGATGTTTCGCTTATGTATGTTTGTGAGATCTAACTTGAGGCAGACCCATGTGACATACTGCAAGGCGGACTTCTCTCTAGTTTCTCGATTCTGATTCTAGGCATATGCGTAAAATTTTAATAATTAGCCTTATGAGTGTGAAAAGGGCCGGTTATTTCTCTGCAATGTATTTTAAATGAAACCCTTCTGGCTAGGTCAACACTAAGTCATTTAAAAATGCAGATTTTATCTCCTCCACTCACCAGATCCTCTGCTAATTTATCTTCTTGAAACATTCCTTCAGACCCGGCAAGACACTGTGTTCTCGAGCTTGCCTGGGAGCAAAGGGTGGGGGTGGGGGGGGTGGGTGGTGACCTGCTCTCTATCTTCGCCCTGCCCTCTTGGGATCAAGCAATTCTTTACAGACCGCAGTGGAGGCTTCAGTGACCTGAATGAGGCAGGTCCTTTGCTGTTAGCGGAACCCCATTGAGATTAGACACGGAGTCTTTTGATTTCATGTCAGAAATCTAGAGATAGATTTTATGGGACTCCTAGGAGATTGGGCCTTCTCACATGACTGTTTATGAAACGTCCCTTAAAATGTTGCCCTGAACAATACAATCTTTATTCCATGGTGCTCTTTACGCATTTGTTGTTTTATTAAAATTCCTTTAGGTTGATTTGCAAACCCAGAGCATTTAAGCCACCGTCCAATTTCAAGCACGCTATGATTTTTCCTCTTACAACCCCCCCCCTTTTTTTCCCGTGTCGGTGATACTACAGGGTGAGGTCTGAGAATAGGGGCTCTCAGATCCTCTTGTACAGAGGTCTCCTATGCTGGGAAGCCAAGAGTCCTGTGGCTCTGGAAGGGGCCTTCTTGGGCAGGTTATGGGGGGACCTACTGGTGTGGGCTGGGCTGGGCGGGGGGAAGGAAATGGGGGCCGGGCGGAGGTAGGTAGCAAAGGGAAGTTATGAGACAAAAAGATGGAATCATAAAACACACAAACAAAGGAAGAGTTAAAGGTGTCCACATCCATCCCTGGGTACATTCTGGGTCTTCATCTTCAAGCCCAGGGCCTTCAAGAGTTTTCTGAGCTCTGCCTGTGGTGGCGGGGGGACGGGGTTCTCTTTGGGAACGCTCTGTCATTATACAGCCTAAGCCAGTGACTGTTGGGAGAGTTTCTGGTGGTGCACTTTGACCCATGGTGTGAGTCACTTCATGACCTCACAGTTACTTCACACCACGTCCCGTGTTCCTCTTTTCCTGAGCTATTACAGCGGTCATGTGCTTTGCAGGTGGAGACACGTTGGTCAAGGAGAAAACACAGTAGTGAAATCAGATAGAAGTTCTGCCAGTTGAGAAAGTACAGGGTTTTGTTCGAGACGTGGAGACAGTCCTGGCCACTGAGCCCTGTGGACAGAATCTCCTGTTTGGGGAACTAGAACCATAATATTTACATGGAAGTTCAAAGAGAAGCCATGATTTTTTTTTTTTTTTTTTTTTTTTAGTAAGTTTATTTTCAGAGAAAGAGTGAATGCGAGTAGGGGGGAGGGGCAGAGAGAGGAAGTGAGAGAATCTCAGGCAGGCTCCGTGCTGTCAGCACAGAGCCCAATGGGGGGCTCAAACCATAAACCGTGAGACCTGAGCTGAAATCGAGAGTCAGATCCCCAACCGACAGAACCACCCAGGGGCCCCTAAGTCATCATCTTAATTCTGGGATCAGCAAAGATTGAGGGAAGGTATCAGATGAGGACCGAGACAGCTCTGATTACCTGTCAGTTGCCATATTCTTAGGCTCAAAAAAGTAAACACGAAACAAAAGGCTTTGGACGCAGCATAGCTTTGGACGCAGCGGGCTCTTCTGTTTTTTTCCCGTTTGCCGTAATCATCCGGGAACAAGGCAGTGCTATGAGGTCGCTTAGTTCAGTTCTCATTGCTGTCTTCCTGGCGTTAGTTTTCCAGCCAACACTTAGCGTTTTCTAAATCATTGGGTGTGTATTTTTTTCCCTCTTTAAATCCCCATACATTGCCACATGCACAGGGAGCATTTTTAAGGGACTTGCATGAAACGAAAACTGAACCGAACAAGTCAACTCTAAATGGTGGGATCGCAGGTCACTTGGGGTGACTCTGACCCCAGCCAGGGAAAATGGATCTTTCTTCAGCTTTTTTCCCCACGTGGCCACTGGGAAGCCAGATTGCTGCCTCCAAGGCCTCTGCTCGTTCTCTCTTCCCGCCCCAGTCCTAGAAAGCGAAGCCTTTCTTTTTCCTGGATGACTCATTTCCAAGGTTTGATGAAAATATGTTTTGGTTCAACATACTTTCAGCTCTAGCTGGATTTTATAGTGAGGCCTGATAGAAACGGTTTCCAGTCTTGAGACCCATATCCGGCGATGAGGGTCTGCCCCTGCTGGTTTTCCTTCGGGGATGCTAAATGATGTGTTAGCCTGAGAGAATATTTCCTTTCCTGCTGCCCCCTGGTTTTTTTGTTGGTTTTTTGGGTTTGGTTTTTTTTTTTTTTTTTTTCTTCTTTTTCACGGTTTTCTCATTCGGAGCTGGTTTTGTCTTCCTCTCTTTGCAGACTTTGGTTTGAGCAACTGTGCTGGGATCCTGGGCCACTCGGACCCGTTCAGCACGCAGTGTGGCAGTCCAGCCTATGCCGCCCCTGAACTTCTTGCCAGGAAGAAATATGGCCCCAAAATCGATGTCTGGTCCATGTGAGTTATGGTGCTTATAAAAGGGGATGCTCTCTTTGGTCGTCTTTACTCTCCCTTTCTTATAAAATAACCTTTGCGTATTTGATGAGGACGTGTTCTATTCCAGGCTCTCAGATAGATACTTGGTGATTTTTGGGGCGGGGCCAGCTTTCCCGCTCTGGTTCCTTCTGGTCTGTTCTCCATAGACCACCAGAGAGGCTTTTACCAAAATTCGTTCCGTTGCTGGGGAGACAAGAAAACCAAGTCCTGAACTCACAGAACTCACGATCTGGTTTTATGAGTCACTCGCATCCTTCCCCTGCTTAAAATCGCCCCTTAGCTTTCCATCAGCACCAGAAGAAAACAGCCCCTGCCTGGCCCATGCTCCTGCCTCTCCACCTCCTACCCTACCCTCTGCTCACGGTTCTTGAGGGATGCTGGCCTCTGTTTCATCTTTCCCACCTCTGGGCTTTGCACTTGCCATTTCCTTTGCCTGGAATATCATTTCCCAGCTCTTCAAATGGCCCGTCTGTTCCCATGTGACCGTTTTGATCCAGTGCCACCACTGCAGAGACCATCTCGGGTTCCCTGTCGGGAGGCCCCCCACGACTCTGTCTCCTCGCCCTTTCAAGTCCCAAATCCCTCTCACCCATCACAGCCTATCATTTTATTGTCTGTCTCCCCGATCGGGAAGGACACTGAACGGAGATGGGGACCTTATTGGTCGGCTTCCCCAGCGTCTCACCCGGTGTGGGCCACCGAGGCAAAGTCAGTCAACCTTGAAGGGACAAATTGCTACAGGGGCTCTGGTTTCTGAATCCAGGTGTCTTGGCGTCCTCATGCCAAGCAAGCCTCTCGTCATCATGCATGAATGGTACAGGGAACCGTGCCGGGTGCTGGAGTCTGCGGTGGGGACTAAATTCCTTATCAAGAGGAGCTGGGCTGTAAACACAGTGGGCTCCCAAGTAAGAGGGAAGCTGGAGGTGAGAGGGGCTAATCGAAGCAAGGGTGTGTTGATCCAGTACATTTCTGGACACCTCCTACTTCTCTCCACCCTCACTACACTTCCCTTGTCCAGATTGGAAACGAGCTAACGTTTGCTACATGCCTGGCACACGGCAGGCACCGTGCCATTTCATTTTCATGCTAACCCAGTGAAACTGTTACTCTCTCTTATCCCCATTTTACGGAAGAGGAAGCTTATCACAAGAGAGATTAATAACATTTCTTAGGGTCATAGGGTTACTAAGTAGTGGAGCTGAGATTTGAACCAAGGACTTTAGGGTCTCAAAGTACTGAATCCTGAACATGGCCCCATTGCCTCATTGGAAGCTGTACTCTCTCTCTCTCTGTCTCTCTCTCTTTCCCCGCCCCCCCCCCCCCCCCCCCCCCCCCCCGCCATCCATTGTCTAGCTGTTTCCTGTCCCTTGTGTGCACTGTTCTTTTAGCCAGGAATTCTTTCTGGTCCTGTCCTCGTTTTCTTTCCCTCTCCTTTTCTGGGATGCCACTTCCCCTGGGCAGACCCCCCCCCCGCCTCTTGCAGGCTGGCCTTGAGCCTCTGGTGTCTCGTCGGTTTCCTGCTCCCTGCTTCCCTGGTGCTCGCCCTGCAGTCACAGCTCACCTCCCAGGACCCCCTGCACTGTAGGCCGATGGCACGGAGCCCGGCCAGAGAAAGGAAGGAAAGGAAGGCGGCGGGTAAGGGAGGGAGGGATAGGCATTTCATCCTGGAGAACAGAAGCTATGGGGTCAGGGGCTATAGTTGGCAGAGGAAGCAAACAGAGGAATGTGACCCAGTACAAGGTTCTGGAAGTCAAGGGAGGTCAGGAGGCTCCAGTTGGAGGTGAGGGGAACCAGAGCCCAGCATGAGATTCTGAGGACCACGGGATCCCCTGGGCTCTGGGCACAGCTGGCCACAAGGCACTGGGGAGTCCGCTTCCATTCCTGGGCAGGCCAAGTGCTCAGAGGTCATTTGACCCAGATGGGAGAGAGGCCTGGCGGTGCATGTGTAAGTGGTGGGATGGACTTTGCACTCGGGGCTCCTTGCACAGAAGCCTGAGCCCCTGGTTACTTTCCTGACCTCTCAAGAGGAGGTGTGGGCAGGGCTGTAGACGGAGAGCATGCTCTGTGTGTGCTGATGACCCCCTGCAGGGGGCCGGGCAGGGGCTGTCAGGGGGATGGGAATGGTGGCAGGAAACCCTGGCAGAGAAGCTTTCTCTTCGAGGTCGTTTGGCCGGCCGGGTCGTTTGGCCGGCATCGCAAATTCACAGACTCTTTATTCTGTGCCCAGAATAAAGGGCCTCAGAATCCTTCTCGACACGGCTGTCAGGACGCACTGCCAATGAATCAGAGTCCACACTCAAGATGGAATCCGTGCTTGGTCCTTTTCAATGCTTAAGAATTTTCACACATGTCTGGCACATAATCTGCCCTCGGTAAATATTTATTAGTGGATGAATATACGTGTGTGAGTCTATAATCACCTTCTCTCCTCAATAGGTAGGGAACTCACTTTTGCTAAACGGAGAGCTACGCAAGGGATGGTTTGTGTACCCGCACCTTTAGGCTGTGCGGAATAGGGAGCCTGAAAGACCAGGAGGTTCTGAGGCGTCATGTAACTGGAGGGGGTGGGAGGCATCATGACCACAGGGGAAGAGAAGTCGGCGGTTGGAGAGCAGGTGACAGTTTACAGCCTGGTGTCCTGCTCTCCCGGGGACTGAAGGAGAAGCGTCATCACGAGTTGTCATGGCGACGAGGCTCAGCCTACAAAGGGGGACCTTTCCACTCCGTGACTGGCGAAGCCGGTGGCTCCTCACGGTCTAGAAGTGTTGGTAGAAGGAGGGAGCCTGGTGGGCCGTCAGAGCTGGAGGGGAGCTCCTGGGCCTGCATCACCTGCACGGGACCGCTCGTCCCCTCGTGCGGACCATAGGTTGGGAGTAAATCATTTCTCCCGTCTGGGGAAATCCAAGGGAGACTGAAAAGCACGGCGGCAAAAGGCAGCACCATGTGAGGTCAGGTGTAAGCTCAGACCCTGTGCCCGCCCCACCTGCCAAGTCCCTTGACTTGGGAAAGGAGTCCGCATGTAATGGTCACGGGTGCTCTGTTTCTCAGTCTCGGGGCCCCATGATTGGAGTCAAGGGACCTGGTCTGCTGCCACCTGTTTTGTGTCTCTCTTGACCCAAAACACTCCCTTCCCTCCTCTACCCTGGCTTCTGGGGGGGCTGTCTGGAGCAGCTGGACATTTCTTTGCTAACCTCTGCTTAGTTACCTCCCCCCGCCGCAAGAAGGTGATGTGTAGCTTAAGGTCTCCTGAAAAGCTCTGATCAGGCCTCATTCTTAGTCCTGGTGCCACAGAGTGACATATGGGAAAGTCTTTGATAACTAGGAACACTCCCCGCAGAGATGTTGGTCTTTCAGTGGGTTGTGGCATAGCTCTGGAGCCTGACGTGGGGTCCCTACATAGACTAGCAGCTGCGAGCTCACGAGTCCGTGTTCCGGTGCCCCGCGGTGGGGAGCTGGGGTGGAGATTCTCACCCTTGTTTAGCCATGAAGGGCCTTGTTTTATTCTTATCAACCAGGTTTCCCCAGAGCAAGTCTGGGCTAGCCGACCTGGGACATTCTCTAGGGGATGAGGCCACATGACGCAAGTCTGGTTCACAGGGATGGCGTAAATTAGGCCCCTTTAGAAGCTGCTGATAAAGCTTAGAAAACAAAAAAGTCACGTGAGCAACACAGAGCTTACCAGAAATGTGTTCGTTTGGCAAATATTTGTTGAGGCAGGCACTGTGCCGGATTCTGAGTGCACAGGGGTGAGTCGAAGGGCCTTGGTCGGTCCCTGTTCCTGCAAAGATTATTATTCATGCTCGCGTACCTCCAGTTGAGTGACAGGCAGTGTTCTAAGGGCCTCACAAGTATTAACTCGTCTCACATGCCTAACAACCCTCTGAGGGAATGTTCTGTTATCCCACTTTATGGATGAGGAAACTGAAGCACTAAGAGTCTTAGGCACTTGCCCAGGTAGCACTGCCACTAGGTGTAGAGCCAGGATTTGATCAAGGTGGTTTGACTCTAGAGTTTGCCTTAAATTACCACCCGACTCCTGCTTTTGCTTCTATTTTGTTGTGCTGCTTATTGTGGGGTTTACATTCTAGTGGGGCAGACAGTTTTTATAAAAGCTATAAGCTGGGTGTGGTGACTGCTGTGGAGAGGTGGGTGGGAGGTATCGAATGGGATGGGGGCGGCCTCTAGCCGAGAAAACCTCAAAGCCAAATCCTCAGGATGAGAACGGCTGAACTCTGGGAAGAAGGAGTGTTAAGGGAGGAAGGCCCTGGACACAGGGAACAGGATGTGAGAAGGTTGTGGGGTGGGGAAGTGTGGGAAAGAGTTTGGGTTTTTCCGTAAAGGTGGTGAGAGACCGCTGGAAAATTGTAAGCGGGTGGGTAACCAAATGCCACGGATTGAATTGTGTTCCCTTCCCAAAAGATAATGCTGGAGTCCTAACCCCAGTGTCTCAGAATGTGACGTTATTTGGAGAGAAGGTCTTTATGGAGGTAATCAAGTGAAAACGGGGTCATAAAATTCAGTATGACAGACATATTTATAATGGGGGGGGGGGTGGGATTTGCAGACAGAGACACAGGGAGAGCGCCGTGTGAGGCTGAAGGCAGAGATCATAGTGATGCATCTACGGGCCGAGGAACGCCGGATTGCCGAGGGAAGCTCTTGGAAGCAGCATGGAGTGGGTCTGCCCTCACGGCCCTCAGAAAGAACCAACCTTGCTGACACTCTCCTCTTGGACTTCGAGCTTCCAGAACTGTGAGAAAATCAATTTCTGTTGCTTAAGCTCTGAAATCTCAGGCAAGCTCCAAGGTAAACTGAAGAGTACAAAACTCACCGCTCCAGATCCCAAGAGCCATTCTCCTTCCCACTAAGTGTGAAAGAATCTCTTTTCTGAATCAGGTTTGCCAACAGACGCCTCAGGTCGACTAACCGCATTCTCGGTCATCCCTTGCCCCACAGAGTGTCAGCCCCCATCAGCCACCCGGCAGAGAGCACCGCATGGTTTGATTGTAAATCCAAATTCTCAATCACTGCTGTTACTTGTAGGTAATATGTTCCTGGCTGCATGAAGACCAGAAACAAAGAACACCACAAAGAGACGCAGAATGTTGCACCCTCGATGGTGGAAGGAGTCCCCAGGAGTAAGAGAGGCAAGCCCTCGTGCGTAAGCACTTTTCAAGAAGCCTCTGTGTCACATTTACTAACCTTTCAGTGGGCAAAGCTGGCTGCGTGGCCAACCCAGAAGCAGGAGGAGAAAGAGAAGGTTCCACCCTGTGATGGGGGAGTGGCAAGGAATTCGTGGGCTTTGGTTTTTTGGTTTTTTTGTTGTGTTTTGTTTTGTTTTTTGCAATTCAACACACTTAGCTACTGCTACGGACTGGAGTGTATCCCCCCCCCCCCAATTCCATATGTTGAAGCCCTAATTCCCCAGTGTGGTGGAAGTGGAAGTGGAGCGGTCACGAGGGTAGCGTCCCCATAACGGGCTAAGTGTCCTCATAAGGAGAGACTCCAGAGAGCTTGCTTGCTCTCGGACAGTGAGGACAAAACAAGAAAACCTGGGAAGAGAGCACCCCACACCCCGGACGTGCCGGCACCCTGGTCTCAGACTCCAGGCTCTAGAACTGCGAGAAGATGAATGTCTGTTGGCTGAGCCACCTCGTCTGTGGTATTTTGTCACGGCGGCCTGAGCTGACTGAGACACCGACTTACCTGTAAACAAATACGACGTGTCAGGAGGCACAGCGCAGAGAACAAATAGGGCTGCAGAGCTGGGTCGGTTCAAGAAGGCATCCGAGGAGGGTTGGATCTGCTTCTGAGACATGAGGCGGAGTTTGCCAGGTGGAGGAGAGGAGAGGAAGCTTTCCAGGCAGAGGGAATAGTATGTGCAGAGGCTGGAAGGTGTGAAAACCTGATTGCTGTCATTCTTGATCTTGGAGAAAGTGAAAAGCTTCAGAGCCTTCCTTAAGAGAGAAATTCTCCACTGCTTTGGGGTGTTGTGTCTGAGATACTAGTTAGGTTTCTGTTCGGTGCTCAGTGACTTCGCTGGCAGAATTGGAAACGGAAAACCCAAAGAGAATTTAAAAGGCTGTTTAAGAAAGAGTGAAGATGGGACCAATTTTCTTTCTGGGTCAGACGCTGTTATTGTAGAACATCCCTTTTTTATCGCTGTGAAACAACAGAATGAAAAGCTCGCTTCCAAAATCAAAAACAAACTTTTCTCTCTCTAGAGGTTTGGACCTTGACAGATGGATGAGGCCGTTCTCCAAGACTTCTGGGACTGTCTTGGGAAGAAAACCAACTTGTGACTCAAGGAAACCGGGGGGAAGGAAAGCTCTTCTGACAAATGGGGCCCCCAGGACCCTCCTCCTCTAGTGAATCAGAAACTAACAGTGTCAGTGCAAAACGGTGCACCCTGTCTTAGGGCCCTTCCATTATTTTCGATGGTCTTCATTTTCGTACGTGAATATCTTTCAAATCGTCTGCTTCTTACCTTTAACCGAGATGACAGGAATATCTCGATCTCCAAGTGAACTTTGAGATTTCAGACGCAAAACCAAAAATGTGCGTTCTGTGGTAGTGAACCTTTCATGGTTAACTGACTTGTCCTCAGAGTGACATATGGGCCAGTTAAAAAAAAAAAAAGCAAAACTAACGCAGATGTACTTTTTAAATAAAAAGATTAAAAGTTGACTTTATTTTCAGAATATGCCAGTGCTCTTTGGAGAACTTTGGTGAATCTCTAAGAGTAAGGAAAGTGAAAACTGAGAGTCCGATCCCCAAAGCATTGGAGATGCCAGATTGTTTCAACCAAAGCTCCTCTTTCCTCTCCCGGGGGTGTCTGGGGCGGATGAAGCATTTGTGTGAAGTCCTGGTGTCTTGTGGAGGTCGTGCACAGCACACCCAGAACCACTGTCCCGGTCTCACCGAATCTCTTTTCACTTAGTGGGAAAAAAAATCTCTCCCACATGCTGTCCCTTTGGGTAGACAAGTTGGCTGAGAGCAGCCATCTTGTTTTGAGCCCTACTATCCCCATATAGACCTAGGCAATCAGCCCTTCGACTCTATTTTGTAAATAGAGTAAACCAGATTCCACCAGCTACAGCCCCAGTGGTCAAATACGGAAGTTAGCGTTTTCTCTCCATGTATACCCCCTCAAAATGGCAGGAGAAGGATTTGGAAACAGGAGACCTATGGCTTCTTTTAGGTAGCTTAGGGCTTTTGACTTAACGGAGAACTCTCCTTTAGCCTTTGAGATTTTTCAGTTGTAAACTCAGTTGTAAAATATATATATTTGGTAGCTAGTCTGTGCATTTAAAGTAGAAGAGGGGAGGGGCGCCTGGGTGGCTTAGTCACGTGGGCATCAGCTTCAGTTCATGTCGTGATATTGACGTTCATGAGTTCAAACCCCATGTTGGGCTCACTGCTGTCAGCACAGAGCCTGCTTCAGAACCTCTGTCTTCCTGTCTCTGCCCCTCCCGCACTTGCCTCTGTCAAAAATAAAATCAAAAACATTAAAAAAAAGGTTTATAAAATAGAAGAGAGGAAAGAGGAAAGGAAAAAGAAGCAAAAGTCTTAACATCCACAAGAAGGTAATTTCTTGTAGAACACAGACCATTTAATGGAGCAGGCACGACGTTTGACATTTTCCAACGGACAGATCTGTTCCCACTCTATTTTTAAGACTTTAAATTGGAAGTTGTATTGAAAGTTGATACTGGAAGAATGGGAAGATGTTGCTTTTAGGCAGAGAGTCATTCTTTTTTAAAGCTAAACAACATTTTTTTAAAGTTTATTTCCCTACTTAGAAGGAGAGAGAGAGCGTGCACATGAGCAGGGGAGAGGCAGAGAGAGAGGGAGAGAGAACTCTAAGCAGGTTCCGCTGACACCTGTGGAGCCCGATGTGGGCTCCATCCCATGACCTTTGAGATCATGACCTGAGCGGAAATCAAGAGCCGGATGCTTAGCTGACCGAGCCACCCAGGTGCCCCTGGCCAGAGAGTTATTTTTAATTTTTCGGAGGCAGCTCCTTTTCTGAAGAACCACACAGAAGCAAGGCGTGTCAGCTGAAGATTCTCTCGGCTTCACTCCGCCCTACCCTGGGCAGTTCCCGAGGGTCCTGCCCAGCAGCCCTGCATGAACAGCAGCCAGACCCCCCACGGGCCAGCCCAGCTCTGTCAATTGCTTTGTCCCTTGTGTCTTGTTAAAGGTGCCGACCGACTTCTCCAGGAAGGTGTGACTCTGTCTTTCCTCCCTTGGATGACAGGTGACAATCCAGCTTTTCCTCCAGGGAGTGTTTCATTATCCGACTGAATATGAGGACCACCATTGGGCTCCTGACTTAATCCCCCAAATTCCCCATGTGTATTTCATGGGGTCCTATCTCCTCATCTTCTAGTTGTTCTTCATTCACTTTATTTTGCTCTTTTGACTCCACACTGGCCAGTACCTTTGGGTTTTCTGTCACCCAGTGATGACTCAGCCTTGCTTCATTCTGTTTGGAAAAACCCAGAGTGTGTCTGTCTGTTGCGTCCTTCATTCCAGTCCGTCATCCTTCTCTTTCTTTAAAACCATTTGTGATGCTTGGGGGCTCCGAGTGTACCATGGAGAGGCTAGAAAGCCCTGGACCATATTTCAAAAGACACGTCAGGAAATTCTGAACATGTCTGAAGACTCCTACTAATTCTACGGGATTACAGAGGTTTATAAACTGCATTCCACATTTTTCCCTTGGTATTCTCACATACTTCCGAAATGTCAAAGGGATGAGATTTCTCTTTATCCCGATATTAAACATGTATGAAAACTCTGGGGGAGAGGAATGAAAATGCTCAATCTGGTTTCCTTTACCAAATCTCCTGGGACTGGATGCCTCTTAATGTAGATTTCCATCATTATTTGGCAACGGGACGCAAATATAATTGTAGCTCCGTATGTGTTATTTTTAAAAGTTTTGTGATGAAACAACAGATCACATTTATCAGGTACTGAATCTGCCCGGTCCAGCATCCAGTACTTTCTGTGGCTTCGTTCATTTGCCCCTCATACAACCTGAGAGGTAGGTACTGTTGTCACCCACGTTTTGTAGACGAGAGACCCTGGATGAGAGGGCGGGGTCCTCTTTAAGGACTTGTGACTGTTTTTGTTGATGAGAACCTTCGCCAAGCAAAATGAAATCCTGCAGCCAGTTTCGTAACCTAGTCAGTTATTATCAAAACCACTTGCTCGGTTCTGGTGGGACTACTCTGAGCAGGTGCACCAGCACTGTCTTTAAAACAAGCGCTTACCTTTATCCGTGGTCCCGGCCAGATACTGGAGAAAGGCAGTGCCCGGGATGTCGTCTTTTGAAGCCTGTTGGTGGCAAGGAGAGGTCTCAAAGACTCCTCGAAGAAACTTTCATAAAGGTTTTAGAGTTGCTTCTCTGGCTTCATACTGCTTACTACATTCACCCAACTCCTTCAGTTGGATTCCCCTCCATTACCATAGTGTCTTCCTGTGATAGGAAACTCTGTGTCCCCTAAAGATAAAGGGAAATAACAAAAGATCATAGGGCAGTGGTCTTTACACTTGAGTGTTATATACTCTTCTTTTCAAGGAAGGACATTCTTGGTAACCCCCGGTGGTGTTGACTCAAGTTGTTTTTATTTAAATTGTGCTTGGGGGCGCCTGGGTGGCGCAGTCGGTTAAGCGTCCGACTTCAGCCAGGTCACGATCTCGCGGTCTGTGAGTTCGAGCCCCGCGTCAGGCTCTGGGCTGATGGCTCAGAGCCTGGAGCCTGTTTCCCATTCTGTGTCTCCCTCTCTCTCTGCCCCTCCCCCGTTCATGCTCTGTTTCTCTCTGTCCCAAAAATAAATAAACGTTGAAAAAAAAAAAATTAAAAAAAAAAAATAAATTGTGCTTAATGTACATGAATGTGAAATTAAATTCTTTTCATTTATGGCTGTGTACAAATAAGACCCGAAAACTGATTTACAAAGTTAAGTATAACCAAGGCTAAAAGAATCGCAAAATATTAAAGCCAGCAGCATTAGTTAGCTGCTGTGGCTGCTGCTTTGTGGGGACTGAACTGCTGGACGCGTTCTGGGTGTAATTCTTGCCGGGCACAGGCTCTGAGCTGGTCAGCGCATGGTCGTGTGATCACCCAATTCTCCCACCATTTTCACCTTCCAGGGGCTTTCAGACCTGACGGCGCATCCAAAGCACCTGGCAGGCTTGGGAAAACCCACATTGCGGAGTCCCCCCCCCCCCCCCCCCCCGCCACGCAAAGTTTCTGATCCCATGAGTCTGCGGTGGAGCCCAAGAATTTGCAGATCTAATATTTCCAGGTCACGCTGCTGCCCTACCGAGCACCACACTTTGGGAATCACCCCGAAGCCCACTTAATGTTCTCTTCTCGTTAGCCTGTGACAATGAAAGTGATATATTTTGGCACAGATGGTGTGTTGGTAAACACGAATGCAAAAGCAAGCACTGAAATCCAGTGCATAGTTGGTTGTAAGATTGAAATCCAGTGTGTACTTAGTTATATGGTGGCCGTCCGATGGCCCGGGTTGAGATTTGCAGGATGTTCTAGTATATCACCAAAAGAAAATAAAAAACGGAGCTGCTGACCCCCTGAGGACGTGTCCTGCGTACCTCAGTCTGAGAAAAGAAAACATTTACCTGTGGGGAAAAATGATATTGTGTAAGTACCAGGCTCTTCAGCTTTAGGTATGAACGTTGGCCCGAGACAAAGGTGCACAGAAGCGAGCAGGGACAGAGAGGACTGGGCTTGTCCCTTAACCTCAGCGTAGAAAAGAGGGACCGCAGCTTTGTAGTGAGAAGCCTTCCTTGTGCCCAGAGCTGCCCTCAATGGAATGAGCTGCACTGGGGAGGTTGGAAACCCTTGCCTTGAAGGTTGCTGAGGGGCCTCCAACAACAACTTTGTGGATGTTTTGGTGGGGGGAGGGCGCTCTTATTTACAAAAGCCACGTGTCCAAGACCCTTTTGGATGCAGACGTTCTACAGTTGGTGGGGGGGGATTTTAGTTTTCTCTCTTATTGGTCTCCAAGAATCCCTTAAGCTGGGACGTTTAGCTGTATCTCAAACATATCCACGGTGCAGCATTGCGTGGTAGGTCCCCAAACGTGTCACCGGCCCCGGTACTCCGTCCCTTCCCCTCTCCTCAGTTTCCTCAGTCCTGACACTGTTCCCACCATTCTTCTCGCTTCCCAGGTTTGCAACTTGGCACATCGCCTTCAGATACCTAGTGCTTATTAGCCTTTCTCTCTGTGGCCCGCTCCCCCTCCCATTCAGACTTCGCCAGCAGCGTGCCCACTCACTGCCCCTGGCTTCTGCTCCCCATCCCGAGCCCCTGATATCTACTTAATACCAGCTGACTGCTTCCCCCGTCATCTGGCTGTGGCACTTTTATTCACCTGACATCTGTTCTTATCCTGGGGAACGTGTTCCCCCAAATACATAGGGAAACGCTCTAGAAGGCTCTGTGTATGCCTGGTTCGTTCTTGTCTCCGTTTCTTGTCCGCCCAGTGTATTGCCCGTATCCAAAAGACACAGAAGCTCACACGCGTATACTCGCCCCTCCCCCCGCGGGCCACCTGTCTTCAAGTACTTACGTAGACTTCTTCCTCCCCTAATTGAACCCTCTGTGGTCAGAAGCAGCAGCGTTCATTTCTTAACTCGCCCGCATTCGTTGCTCCTTGAAAGGATTGTGCTTAGTTATTTGGTTACTTGTTGACCGTCTCTCCCCTACAGGCCAAGATGGCAGGGCTTTGTCTGGTTCAGCCCTACCCAGCGCCCGTAGCACTGCCTGGGGGGCGGGGAGAGCCAGCCAGCAAATGTTTGTGGACAGAATGTGTACGAATCTGTGTAACTCTACCGTGAGTTACACCGTCTTAGCCGAGGCTTCGCGTTCCGTCTGCGATATGAGAGTGATTTCTGGCTGGAGCCCGCGGGCTCTGTACCTGTCATGATCTGGGGCCCTGTAATTCAGGGGCGCCTCAGTGGAACGGACCCCCAAGGGCTTTAATTTCCATCAGTCTCATTGGATTTGTTTTGACTGGAAATCCTATTGCCTGTTTTTAAAACATATTCCCTTGGGCACTTTCGAACACTTGAGACCTCTTGGCAGGCAGGCATTTCATCCCCATCAGGAAATCTCATCAAAATGATATTAGGTTTGCACATCAGGAAAATGCAAGTCCTCCAAGAAGATGTCGCTAGGTTGGCTGTGGATGTAAGCAGTTAAGCCCATTTAGAAGGTATTTCGACCACATCTGACGTTTTGGGCCCGGGCCGGGTGGCAGAATCTCACAATGAACAATGATATAAAAAATGAGAGTGGGAAGGAGACACCTCCCCCTCCCCCACCCCCCCGAGGGAATTCTCTAGTTACAAAAGCCCAAACGGCATTCAAGGGAAGAGCAACCGGCCAGTTTTGGGTATGAGATTTTTGTTTCAAAGGGCTGAAAGGTAACCAGGCCTGCTGGCTAGGCTGTGGCTTGCCTTCCGTGGCAGGGTCTCGCCCTATATTTTTTTGTCTGGCTGCCTCCAGGCTGCATCTTGTAAGCCACACTTGGAAAACCACGTAACGGCAAGACGACTTTTATTCAAGGGTCCTAGCATGCTCCTGGTATTTTTCGCATAATTTCGTCTGGACTTCCTTCCAGAAGGAAGGACCTGGTTTCCCTTCCGTAGGGGGTAGCTCTTGAAGTTTCTTAGACTCCTTTGATCTCCATAGTCCATTGTCCAAGTCTACAAGGAAGCTTTTACCCGTGCCTTTCACTTTTGCTGCTTCAGTGTGGTGCTGAGTTTTCTAGAAAAAAGGCCCCTTGAGGTCAGCATGAAAGGGACAGGGCTGAAGCTTTGCCAAGCCTGTGCCCTATGTGTCTTCCCTTCCTGGGGGCCTCAGTCTGGTCTCATGCTTTGGTGTCTCTCTTTTCAGAGGCGTGAACATGTATGCCATGTTGACTGGGACCCTGCCTTTCACAGTGGAGCCTTTTAGCCTGAGGGCTTTGTACCAGAAGATGGTGGACAAGGAAATGAACCCCCTCCCCACCCAGCTCTCCACAGGTAATGTGCCGGCTACTCTTGGGTTCCTGGTTTCAGGACTTGGGCGCCTACCAGGTTTGGTCCATCTGTGAAGTAGTATTTGTTTTGCAGAAATGATATTAGGCCTTTTCCTAGGATTAAACCGTGACTCAAGAGTGGTTGAGTTTCCCATCGCTGAGCAACCCTTCATCTCACCTTGGCCCTTTTCTTCTCCATTGTAATTCTGAACCCCTGACTTCCTTCTTCCTCCTTCTGCACAAAACCGATATTTCAAAAGGATCTTGGAAAAAGAAATGCAGTCTTGATTGCTTTAAAACTCACCATATTGTGAGTTTTAAAAACAAAAAAAATTGTGTTTTGCTTAGTCAATTCACTGTAAAGAAATACTAGATTCATTCAAGTTTGGTCTGTGATTTGTCTTGCTATTGGAGGTTTTGAGCCTGTTCAAAATCTTTGAAATATATATAGTTTCAGTAACTCGATTAGACTAAATCATCAGGTGTGTTTGGAAAGTATTCTCACACTTTACGTGGTTCACATTTCAGTAAACAGGTTGTATTAAGGTTTGGTTTCAGATCCTGTAAATTAGCACAATTCATTCTTTTGTTTTGGTCACAATTCACTTCAAGTTCCTGGCCTCAGGTTGGTTCTGGTGATCATTTAATTGGCTCCTTAGAATAAACTCAGCTTCACTGAGATAAGGCATGTGACCAAAAAAAAAAAAAAAAAAGTAATTGTTTAATTTCAACTTATGATACATGGTTAAAATACAACATTTTTATTTTACTACTGTTACGCATTTTTCTCTTGAGTTTATAAAGCATCCATGAAGCCGACCTTGAATTTATGTTTGCCAAATGGAATCCAAGCTGAAATGCATTCTTTTTCTAAAAAAAAAAAAATGTTTATTTATTTATTTGAGAGAGAGAGAGAGAGAGAACATGAGCAGGAGAGGGGCAGAGAGAGGGAGAGAGAGATTCCTAAGCAGGCTCCATGCTGTCAGCACAGAGCCTCATGTGGGGCTTAAACCCATGAACTGTGAGATCATGACTTGAACCAAAATCAAGAGTCGGATGCTTAACTGGCTGAGCCACCCAGGTGTCCCATGAAATGCCTTCTTGTATGTAATGATCTGATTAGGTCTGTACTTCCCCTTTGCTAGGGAGGATAGAATCTCTTGTACCCTCATGCCTGGAAAAGGCAGACAGGGCTCACTTTGAATCCCAGTGAGATCCTGAGGAACTGGAGAACTGCTTCTCATTGGTTTAGTCAGGATGGGCCAGGTTAATGCACAGTAACAAGTAGCTCCCAAATCTCAGTGGCTTAAGACAACAATGACTTCTTTCTCATTCATACCACGTATCTGTGGAGAGTTGACGCAAGAGTTGAAGGATTCTGCCCATCCTAGTCAGTCAGGGTCCCCGACTGATGGAGCAGCCACCATTTCAAACATATCTGGTCCATGCGGAGGAAAAGAAAAGTCTAGAACCACCTCTCATCAGCAATTAAGTCTCCCACCAGCGTTTCGCTCACAACTCCCAGCTTTCTGAAGCATGTCACCTGGCTTCACCTAACTAAAGCAGATGGGGAAATACAACCCTACTGTGTGTCTAGAAGGCAGAAAGCCAGAAGTATCTGTTGAACATCATGAGTGTGAGTCACAGGCTGTGGGAGGAGGAGCAGATGGTCCGGCCTGTGATACTCCCCGGGGTGGGCTGCACGGCAGGGCAAGGCAGGTAGATGAGCAGCCCAGGAACTCATTCTTAACTGCGTCAGAACCGACATTGTTTTAACCCTAGTAATATTACCTGGACTTAGCAGGCTGGGCTCTAAGTGTTTTCTGATGGGGAACTTTAACTTTACCTTAAAGAAGTAAAAGCCGTGGGGCGCCTGGGTGGCGCAGTCGGTTAAGCGTCCGACTTCAGCCAGGTCACGATCTCGCGGTCCGTGAGTTCGAGCCCCGCGTCGGGCTCTGGGCTGATGGCTCAGAGCCTGGAGCCTGTTTCCGATTCTGTGTCTCCCTCTCTCTCTGCCCCTCCCCCGTTCATGCTCTGTCTCTCTCTGTCCCAAAAATAAATAAACGTTGAAAAAAAAAAAATTAAAAAAAAAAAAAAAAAAAAAAAAAGAAGTAAAAGCCGCACCCCTGAAGGTATTTAAAACATAGTCCAGAGGAACTTCCAAAGAAGATGCGTTAGAAATGTTCGGAGTGATTTTAGCCTCCCTGGAGTTGGCTCATAAGTGTGTCTCCTCGACTAGGGCTTTACCGCTCCGTGCTAGGTACCAAGCATAGTGTTTACACAGAGTAGATGCTCAGGGAATCTAGGTTGCTTACTCTGCTGGCAAAGTGTGTGGCCTAGGAAGGCACAGATCCGCCCAGCTGCTCAGGGATGGGACTTGACCTGATACGCTGGGGCCCAGAGCTGTATGCTGGCTGCCGGGGCAGTGCAAAGGATGTTGGCTTGTTTACGCAGTGAATGACTTCAGTTTTGGGGATCACTCCCATGCCTTCTGACAGCCCCCGCTTTCTCCAACCCTTTGCCCTTTATGCCCTGCCAGCTTTACCTCTTCTCCTTCCCGACTAGCCTGGCCCCCCCGTCATTTGTGATACTGTGTGGCACCATATTGTTTACATCCCCAAATACTCACTCACCAGTAACAAGAGCAGCTGAATGGCCAGGTAGAAGTGCTTTGTACATTACCATTTACTCTCGTAACAACCCTGCAAGGTAAGTACTCTCATTCCCAATTTATCAGGGAGGGGGAAACAGAGTCTCAATGAGCTTATGTGACTTCTCTGTTTCTGATTTTATGTCTGCTTCACCCCCAAACCTGGATTTGCCTAATATATCAGGCTGCTTCTCTCCCTTTCCTTATTTTATTTGCTATAAGATGCTTCCCCTTCCTCCAGATTTGGGGGGAATTATCTGTCGTTTTTACGTTTTGAGTAATGTCAAAATTGAGATGCCCAAATTGAAAATACGCCAATTTCATTAAATGTCTTGCCAACACATCTTTAATTTAATGATTCTATCATTCATATTTGTAATGATCTCTACATGTGTACCGTATAATAGTACAATTAGATTCAGTTGGGAGAATTTTGGCCGAGTTAAAAAAAAAAACAAAACAACCTCAGTGTTATTGCCCTTGTGAGTCTACTATGCATGCTTTCGAAGAATTGCCCCTCATCTCTACCATGTAGTTTGAGAACTTAAGCTTTTGGGATCTTTGCTGCAATTCTTGCTTCTAGACAGTCTCTTTCCGCTTGTTGTTGGCACTTGCCTATCACAGGGTCGGGAATGCCTTTCATGGCTTACGCGTTTTTCAGGCAATTTACCTTTACATCACTACATCTCAGTGATGGTACTTACACATTCCAAACAATCACTTCAGATCAAGAGGGTTTTGCACCATGAAATCACGGAAGTGAAGCTGAAGGTGAATTGTTCGCGTTTTGTAAGGATTGAGCCAATGCCAGTTGAGATTTTTGAGAAGGTTCAACCGTCAAATTCTTGTTCTTGATGCTTTTGCCTAGGAAATGATAGGGAAGGAGACTTGCGTGGGGATGGGACTCCACTTGCAAGTGATGGGCTTACCACTGCAAAAAGTCCGATGGCTCTGTCTGTGTCCTATAGCCCTTTCCCTGGGCACAGTGTCATGGCACTCACACAAACCAGTCCAGACTCTGGAAAGTAGGAGGAAAGTAGGTTTTGCACCAGAAGTGTATAATGCATATGATGTGGAGCACGGAGAGGGAGCTCTTTGTGTGGGTCAGCCCTACCCTTGGGCCTGAATGGAGACCCCAATTCCTAGCTTAGAAGAGTGGGGGGCAGGGGTGCCTGGGTGGCTCAGTTGGTTAAGCATCCGACTTCAGCTCAGGTCATGATCCTACGGTTTGTGAGTTTGAGCCCCGCATCAGGCTCTGTGCTGACAGCTCGGAGCCCGGAGCCTCCTTCGGATTCTGTGTCTCCCTCTCTCTCTCCCCTCCCCCACTCACGCTCTGTCTCTCTCTGTCAAGGGGGCAAGGAGTGGCCATGCCTGCCATGGCTTTCCAGGAAAATGGAGAATTTTAATCCCTTTGGGGTCATGAAACAGGGATTTTCAAGGCCCTGACACAAACTTTTTCAAAGAACTCTGACGATATTTTCAAAGTCCTTTTGGGATAGTAATGCCACGTTTGTGATGTCCAAAGAAATAAAATTCATCAGTAGAGATCAGAACTAAAATTACTTGTGCTCATCAGCAGTTTGTGAAGGTGCAGAGTGCGTGGTTCTGAAAATAGAACAAAAACGCACATCCAGTCTGTTCTTAGCTCTTCTGGTTAATCATACCCTGAAAAAGCCTGGCAGTAGCCTGGCTTGTACGGGTCCTTTGAGGGTAAGCGACAGAGATGTCGCAGAAACATCCGGAACTCACAGCCTCCGCATTTCAATTCATTGAGGCCGCATCTTTTTTATTTGATCAGTAGATGTCCCTGATTAGGCATCCAGATGACTTGCAATGTACGGGAGTCGAGAGAAGAGGGATAAAGGTTCCAAAAAGAGAAGCGTCTTTTTTCTTTCTTAACTTTTTTTTTGTTTGTTTGTTTGACATCTGTTTGCTTTTCAGACCATTGAACAACATTTTAGGAAAGTTTTATATGGAGACTCAGCTATAAACCTCAGAGTATTAAATGTCCCTCATAACTGTGTCTACACATGTACTTTTTACCCACTACATTCTTAAAGAGAAATAACCTGATGACCACACCAACTGTATGGAAACCCACTGGAGGAGTTACTTGGTGGTAAAAATTGTTTCTTTTGGGTTGATTCTGGCATCACCATCAGCCCCTCTTTTGATGGCTTGATTTCTGCCCTACAGAAGACAATGACAGAAAACACCCACCATTCTCTAAGAACGGTATCGAAATGACAGCCAAAGCCTATGAGGATGTGGGAATTCTTACTTTTCTTTGAAAGGTTAGATTATGTTAGAAAACTGAAAGATAGCTTTGGGGAGAAGGATAGAAAAGTTTGGGAACCAAGCAAATCGGGATTATTTTCTGGAATCTATTACTTGGTATGTTGGAAATTGGATATCATGTGCAAGGCTACATAAGAGAATATTATTAGAAACTTATTTGTAATGTTTTTCTTTTTGAGAGAGAGAGAGAGACAGAGCATGAGCTGGAGAGGGGCAGAGAGAGAGGGAGACACAGAATTGGAAGCAGGCTGCAGGCTCCAAGCTGTCAGCACAGAGCCCGACATGGGGCTTGAACCCACGAGCCATGAGCTCATGACCTGAGCCGAAGTCAGATGCTTAACCTACTGAGCCACCCAGGCGCCCCAAGGATATTTTTTAAAGTGCCAAGATGATACGACAGTAAGATAAGGAGTACAGAATAAAAACGAAATCACAGTCCCACAACTCAAGCAAGACAGGCCATCTCCATTTGGAAGTAATCAGTCCCTGGCATTCTTTGTCTATATGTGCTCATGCCTATTGTCACGCTAGCGGCTTTGGAGCCTGTGACCTTCCTGTGCATTATTCAAATATTTTTTCCACGTCGTGTAGTTATCTCCATTGTTATACTCGTAAAGGATGGAAATGTCTCCTTAGAGATGAACCAGCTTCCTATCCCTAGTGCCTGGCTGGACAGCAGGTGCTTTGTAAATGTTCATTTAATAAAGGACACCCAGGACATTTGAAAAAATCACTGTGGCTTTTGCCTGGGACGGAGGGGAAGGGGGTAGTAGGGATCTTCTGGCTTCTCAGTTGCCTCTCATACTCTTTCCTTACATACCATGCTCAGCCTAACTAACGTGACCACAGCCACGTTCAGTAGGCTGCCAGATAAGGACAGACTTTTTTGGCAACACAGTCTGCCCAAGCTGCCCCTTCATTTTGAGGGAATGCACAAAAGGAAAGGGCCCCTCAAGTAGATGTGGTTTTATAGTGTGGTGCTTTCTGCAACATTGTACACAAACTAAGGAATTTAAAATTTGAGTTACAGGGGCGCCTGGGTGGCTCCTTCGGTTAAGCGTCTGACTTCTGCTCAGGTCATGATCTCGTGGCTCATGGGTTTGAGCCCTGCATCGGGCTCTGTGTTGACAGCTCAGAGCCTGGAACCTGCTTCGGATTCTGGGTCTCTCTCTCTCTCCCTCTCTGACCCTCCACTTGTCACTCTCTTTCTCTCACTCCTTCAAAAATAAATAGACATTAAACATTTTTTTTTAAAAAAATCGAGTCACAGGGTTTACTTACACCGTAACCCAGACTGGCCCTCTGATTGGCCTGGCTACACAGGCGTGGGCTATAGCTCATCTGGGTGCTGTGTCATCAGTCCAGAGTCCAGGGACTAAGTAGATGGCCATGCAAAATGGCTTTAAAAGAAAGGACCAGAAAGAGAGCACGACCTCCCTGGGTCTCAGGAGGCTCTGTGTGTCGCATGGTGAGGGTCAAGTTAGAGGGTAGAATTTTGAATGCCTTCATTCTCTGGTTCCTTTCTGAGTACTCAAAAACCCACCTTGAGGCCAAGTGTTTTCTCTTTACTTCCTTTCATCCCTGTATTACCAGCCTGTACGTCGCACATCCCTCTGGCTCACCTTTAGAGATGGACCCGCCAAGCTAAGACCGCAGTATTGGGAAGTGCAGGGCACGGGGAGAGACCTGAATCGGCTCTTACTTTACCGTGTACCAGTTGTATTCCTGGGACAGATACCTTAAACTCGTCGGACTCGAGGCACCCGGAGATCCAGGGAATAGGTCAATGCTGGCAATGACTCCGGAGAGGTGGTCGGGCACCTGCCTTGAGTCTCGGTGGCCTCTGCATTCAGCCTGTGACGCGGATGTCTGTTTGCCGAATGTCTCCACAGGGGCCATCAACTTCCTGCGCTCTCTCCTGGAACCGGATCCTGTGAAGAGGCCCAATATCCAGCAAGCCCTGGCAAATCGCTGGCTTAATGAGAATTACACAGGCAAAGTGCCGTGTAACGTCACCTATCCCAACAGGTAATCGAGTGTATGCAGAGGGGGCCCTTCTCTCGGGCCACACGAGGCCGTCTTCTGAGCCCTCACCACTTCTGGGCAGGAAGCTGTGCGTGATTCGAGGAGAAGCTGCATTTCCCCTTGGCCGCCCCCTCCCCTCCGGGCCCCTACAGCCACCGACTAGCCCACCTCCGCGCACGAGAGGAAGTGTAGACGGGGCCGTCCTGTGCAGCTGTGCAGAGCGCACCCTGCACAGGGCACCCAGCAGAGGGTGGGTGGAGGCTGCCCTCCACACCCCATTCCCCTTGTCAGACGTGCCCCGGGGGCCTACGTCTTCTATCTTCACAGAGTGGCACCTCTTTCTAATTCACGCAAAGGGACCATTTAGGCTTGCTGTGGCCCGAGCGAGCGGGCGCGTGTCTGTGCCGAGCGTGTCTGTGGCCGTATCTGGTTGCGTGTGTGTGTGTGTGCGTGTCTGTGTCTGTGAGTGTACATAGTTGTGTTTGAGTGTGTGAGATCCATCCGTGGGCTCTCCTGCCAGCCTCAGGCAGAGTCCAGCGGGATTGCCCCTCTCCCCTTTCAGACCACCCCTTGGGCTCCTCTTCTGACACTTGTTTGCTCTGATGTTTATTTTAGCACCGAGTCCCTTGCCTTAGAATGTTGGGGTCAGGAGGAAAAGGCAGTAGGAGGGGTCAGCCGCTTCGGGCCGTGTTTCCCTGTGGCCTTCCTGCGAAGGCTTCACTTTAGCAGCTTCCATGAGGAGAATGCTTTAAGGCAGGCTTGAAGGCAGGGGTCCGTGGCATGGAAATGCTGAGGGGCACCTCATGATGGCCCACACGTCACTGTCACTGCTGTAGTGACTACACATTGGAAAACAAGTATAAGAAAACATTAGCTTGTACTTCCTTCCTACTCATCGGACGTATTGTTAACCAACCCGAGTGAAGGCATGAGGACCCTCACCTTGGTTCCCTTAGAGCAAACATGAACACCACGAAGGTCAAATACCTTCCAGGACTGGGACCCACACGCCGGGTCCCGGGCCTGCTCACTCTAGTCTGAAGCTCAGATGAGGACAAAAGGACCACTGATGAAGGGGGGACAGAGATTTTCAAGATGTCCAGGAAGGTCTGGAAACATCCATCAAGACTTAGGAAAGCTGTCACCCTGAGTTCTTCAAATAGGATGGGCAGGCAGGGCTCTGTCTTGGGGAGAAAGTTCTAGAAGAACTTAAGAGGCCGTGGGTGGAGTCCGTATCCATGCCACCGAGCCAGATTTACACTCACCAGGGCTGAGGTGGTTTCACTCACCGCCATCTAGAATTCTAGCATTTGACTCATGAGAAGTAATTTAAACAAAGTCTAGTTACTTAGGTTACCAAGGGAACCTGGAAATAGACTGCTCGTTTCCAGCACTGGCGCCCCTCGGCCCGTACCTGAAACAGACACCAGAAAGATTACCTCAACGTGAGCTGGAAAGCCAAGCCGAGGAGCCATGCCTCATTACCAGGGCTCACGAAAGATGGCAGCACACAGGTATGCTGTCTGCTAAAGGAGGGGGCAACTGGTGACAGCCACAGGAGTCATTAAGCGAATGTGATCGCTGCCTAAATGAGTATAATCAATCCACTCAACATGGCAGCCGTTGGAAGGAAGCGGCTCTGGTAGTAGAAACACAGCCTGCCCCTCCCTGATGGCCGCATCTTCATTCGCAAGGAGTCATTCCGGGGTGCGTCATTCCGTAGCTTTTCCACAGGTCGCAGATAGGCGTTTGTGGATTACAACTTCAACCCAGGTATTGTCTGCTGGTTTTGCCAGATCAGTGATTTTTGCATTTGGATTTGGTCAAAAGCATAAAGGCTGCACGTGAACTAGTTGGGTTGGGACCACCGTTAAGATCCTGTATATCAAAGAAAACAGCAGCTCGCTGCCTTCCGTTTTCGTGTGGCCCGTCGCTCATTTTGTACCAGAGGCAGATAAATGTTGTTTTTTTTTTTAATTTTATTTTTTTAGTGTTTTTATTTATTTTTGAGACAGAGAGAGACAGAGCATGAATGGGGAGGGGCAGAGAGAGAGGGAGACACAGAATGTGAAGCAGGCTCCAGGCTCCGAGCTGTCAGCACAGAGCCCAACGTGGGGCTTGAACTCACAGACTGTGAGATCATGACCTGAGCTAAAGTCGGACGCTCAACCGACTGAGCCACCCAGGCGCCCAATGTCGGGTTTTAAAGTGCTGGAACCAGAAATCGAAACTCTTGGGGGAGGCAGATGTTGTTTACAGTCTTTATTTTGAAAAACGTGTAAGGCAAAAAATGTGCTTTTGATAGTTCTTTTTTTCTTTTTAAGGTTTTATTTTTTTAATTATTTTTGAGAGAGCGCAAGCAGGGGAGGGGCAGAGAGGGGGACAGAGGATCCGAAGTGGGCCCCACGCTGACAGCAGTGAGCCTGAGGCGGGGCTTGAACTCCCCAACAATGCAATCACGACCTGAGCCGAAGTCGGACGCTCAACTGACTGAGCCGCCCAGGTGCCCCTGGTAGTTATTTTTCTGGTTTGACCAGTACACAGATTAATGGAGTAAGAACATGTGATCAGGGAAAGGAATATAGGCTTTATTATAAAGTATATCTTACAGCTTCTCAACATACCTAGCCTCAGATTTTATTATTTTAGATGTTGTTAAAAGTGTTTTACTTGTGGGGCGCCTGGGTGGCTCAGTCAGGCGAGGATCCGACTTCGGCTCAGATCATGATCTCACAGTCCGAGAGTTTGGGCCCCACGTCAGGCTCTGTGCTGACAGCTCGGAGTCTGGAGCCTGCTTCGGATTCTGTATCTTGCTCTCTCTCTCCCCCTCCCCTGCTCATGCTCTGTCTCTCTCTCTCTCTCAGAAATTAAAAAAAAAAAAAGGGTTTTACTTCTGGGAAATGGATAAAATAAAGGGCTTATGTTTTATATCACTCTTCTGTAAAGCCTTTTGTTATGTCATTTGGGCTTCCAAGTTGATCTCCAAAAGGCAAGAGGAAAATATCTTTAAATTGTATATTTACAATTTAAATGTATAAAAGTACACTTTCAAGCCAGTCCGTCAACAGTTTTGCCATGTGCCAGGCTAGCCTCCCTGTTCTGGGAGCAGATATTTTTATGGAGGTGACCTTGGCTGCCTTCCTCCATCTTCCTTCTGGGTCCTGGACAGTCTCCCACCCCTCCAGTTAGCTCTGCAGATGGGTGGGAAGGGAAGGAGGTCATGGGTAACACAGGAAGGAATTGGGCCAAAGCGGTCTAACACGGGATTTAATGCAGATTTACTTAGAATTGCACCTAGTGTTGCAGAACGTTTGACTAGTGACTGTATTGCCCAAAAAGGAGGAGATGATACAAATTAAATAACTGATGCTGCAGAATACCAAATATACATGCCACTAATTGAACATGTTTTTTTTTAATTTTTTTTTAACATTTTTATTTATTTTTGCGACAGAGAGAGACAGAACATGAGCAGGGGAGGGGCAGAGAGAGAGGGAGACACAGAATCGGAAGCAGGCTCCAGGCTCCGAGCTGTCAGCACAGAGCCCGATGGGGGGCTTGTACCCACAGACTGCGACATCATGACCTGAGCCGGACGCTCAACCGACTGAGCCACCCAGGCGCCCCAGAACATGTTTAAAATAGGGGCACCTGGGTGGCTCGGTCGGTTGAGCATCTGACTCTTGATTTCGGCTCGGGTCATGATCCCAGGGTTGTGAGATAGAGCCTCATCTGGGGCTCCATGCATGCACACGCTCTCTCTCTCCCTCTCAAATGAAAAAAAAAAAAAATAGTACTTTCAATCAAGAGAGTCAGCAGTGCCTTTTGGCAGAGCTCTCCTATTTCTGAAGACAGTGGACATGAAGGGCAGAGTTGGAGTGCCTGCCCACGTTTACTGCCCTCTTTTCACCTCCACCCTTCTCCTAGAGAGCTCTCCCTTCCCCTGCTTGCTCCTGGTGGAGAACAGGCTTCCAGGGTGTTGCTGGGTCGATTGGCCAGGGGCACCTTGCGTGGCCCTGATCTGATTGGCCAGGGGCAAGGCCATGAGGCTGTGGTCTGATTGGCCAAGGACAAGGCACACGGCAGTGATCTGATTGGCCAGGAACAGGGTCACTCCCGTGCAGACATTACTGGGGAGTTGCCAACAATGGAGTTTTCAGCGTTAGTAAGTGCTTTGGCAAACTTCAAAAGTATTATTTTTTTAACAAAAGTTATTTTTTACCAGTAGTCATTCTACTCCCCGCTCTCCACCCCACCACTGTGGTCTAGAATTTGTGATTTTATGGCCAACAGGGCGAGGAAGGCGGATTTCATGGTTCCTTGGGCCCATTTTCTTTGGATGGCACTTACTCATATCTAGCGAGGAAGTGCTGTCATAGGTTACATGGATGGGTGGTGGAAGATGGTCAGCAGACCTAGGTCTGCCCTTGCTGCCCTATTCAGCTGGCTTGTGAATTTGGCAAGTCAGGTTCCTCTTCTGTATCCCAGTGTGGAGTTGTCCTGTGCGGTTTCTCAGGGTGTTACGGTCTGAAGTCCCATAAAAAAATGTCTTCAGACCCTTGGGGGTGAGGGGTGGGTTACAGAGCTCTTGGGCCAGATGTGCCTTCCTTCTGCTCAGAGTGCCCCATCTGTATCTCTCTTAAGGGATTTAGAAAGTTCTATTTGATGATGTACCTGTTACCAACACACATACACTCTGTGTTCCTCAGCCTGCTTTCGTGTTCTCCACAGCCATTTGACACATCTGTTTACTTGAGAGCTGGTGAGTGTAGAGGTTTAGCATCTAGAGTCTGAGCTAGGCTGTCAGGGTTTGTATTGTGGGGCTGCAACTTCCTGCCTATGTGACCTGGGGCAAGTTACTTCATAGCTGTGGGCCTCAGTTTCTTCCATTGGTAAAATGGGGAAAATAACAGTACCCTACAGCCACGCCCCAGACTCTTATTTGTGAATGTGGGAGCTCTTGGTGCTTCTTTAAACACAGTCTGTATTGGCTTCTGAATGCACTCCTTTCCTAACCCACCTTACACCCAACTCAAATGTAGGCTCCACCCGTGTCCAAGAAGTACATTTTTAGAAAGCAACGCCAAAGTGTAAACAAATTTGGGGACAGTTGGGGAAATTTGAATATAATCCAGATATTAGAGAACACCAAGAAATTATTAAAATTTTGTTGGGTGTGTGGACAGTATTGTGATTCTGCAGGAGATGCCCTTGGATCTTAAAGGTGCACACTGGGGTGTTTAGGAATGAAATGTCATGATGTGTGTGTGAGTTAATGAATGAATGAACGGGTCTGATTGTCTCCAAGGGCCTGGGATGGGGAGGGGGACTGTGCTTTGTGCCGCCATGTTTGTGACCCCACTAAGGAGGATCCAGAACCTCTCGGTGGCCGTGGAGAAGTGACTGGTTCTCTCTCTACTGTGCAGGATTTCCCTGGAGGACCTGAGCCCGAGTGTGGTGCTTCACATGACGGAGAAGCTGGGTTACAAGAACAGCGACGTGATCAACACTGTGCTCTCCAACCGCGCCTGCCACATCCTCGCCATCTACTTCCTCTTAAACAAGAAACTCGAGCGCTATTTGTCAGGGGTGAGTGGGGCCCTGATGGCTGTTTTCTCTGCTCTCTGTGGAAAAAGGAGCTCTTCTTATACCTCGAGTGTTTCTCAGTTGCTGACACTTGATCTAAGCTGTTAATTTGAACTAATGGAAGGCTGAGTTTCTGAATGTGGGATAAAATAGTAGCTAAACTTGCTTCTCAGGTAGCTCGAGCTTTTTATCTGAGGTATTTTTCAAATATCCTCCCTCGGAGTTAAGCCCTGGGCAGCACTGTGAGAGAGTCAAGCCTCTTTTCCCTTCAGTTTCTCCGTTGCCTTCTCTGCCTACCTCTTAGCTCCTTGGGTTCCCATGTTAAAGGCATTGGGGATTTCTGTGGTCATAAAAGTTGGGGAGCAGAGCCTCTCAGACATTGATCTCGAAAGCATGATTTAATGAGGAAGGCATTACTTATTGGTACTTCTCCAGAAGGTGAAAATGAAATTGAGCTTTACTGGCTTGACCCCGGTGCCTTCAGTCTTGGTGACAGAGCACAGGTGTCCTGTGTCCCACGGGAGGAAGCGTGGGAGTCTTGCAGCCTAGGATGGGGTGGACGGTGGTACCCTCGTGCGTCGGCCGCCTTTGGTCTTCCGCCACAAGCAGTTCATGTGCGCCTGGGGAAGGAATTGACATGCTTCAGTGTCTACTTCTGACTAAATCCTCTCTCCACTTAAAAAGAATTCTGCAAACCACTCCTGTTTCTCCTACTCCGAATAGAGGAGATTGACCAGTTCTGACGGGAGGTCAGCCTGCTAGAGAGATTGAGAATTGTCAGGAAGCCTGTCGGAAATTTGATTTCAGATCCACGGTCACGAAGGGTGACCATCACCCTGTGTATGTGGTGCCCTGAGATCTGATGGTATGGGGCTGTCAGTGTTAGGAACACATGTAGAAAACAGAACATGAAGAACTTCTAGTGCATTTTCAGTGCTATTTAAAGTCATGTGAGAGTCAACCCAGTATCTCGCAAAAGGCTTAGAAACCTTTTGTGAGGTTTCTAGATTAGAGCTAAAATGAAAATCCACCTACAGTTGGGGAAATGATATTCTCCCTGTCTGGCAGAAATGACCACACAATAAGGCCCAGAAGGCGAGATGGTCAGAGTGTGTCTCTTTAGCAAATGGATTTGGGAGATGTCTACAAAACATTGCTGAATAGACACAGAGGCTCTTTGGGAGGTTTGTTGAACAGTTGGATGAGAGTGCAGGTGTTTCTAAGCTGAGTCAGCTTAGGGAATTTGCTAGATTTTGCTCCAGTGGGAAATTATCCACAGAAGTACTTTTTGGGTGAACCACCAGAGGAAAAATTGTACTTGAGAAGAAACATTCTCAACAAATAAGAGGCTTTTGAAAATAACAATGGTGTTTTGTTGGGGGGTGGGATGGCAAATACATGTCCCATGTAAGCCCTGCTGGGATGACACTTCTGATGGGGACAAATCTGCAGCTTTGAGACTGGATGTGTGGGATGGTGTCACGGTCACAGGAGAGGTCTCCCTGTGGGAGACCCTCCCACAGGTCTCCCTCGCGGGAGAGGAATTTGAGGCCAGAAAGACAGGACCTTTGACACAGTATATTTTTTATATCATTTTATTATAAGGAATGATTAGGAGCATCTCTTGTACTGTGCCCAGGTTCTCTGTCCCCCCATGATGATGAACTTAAAGATAATTGGACTTGAAGCTACTTCTCATTTCCCTTTTATAAGAAGACCACATGCCCCCTGTTACTTTCCTATCTTTTTATAATTTTTTTAAAATGTTTATTTATTTTTGAGACAGAGACAGAGAGTGAACAGGGGAGGGGCAGAGAGAGAGGGAGACACAGAATCTGAAACAGGCTCCAGGCTCTGAGCTGTCAGCACAGAGCCCGACGTGGGGCTCGAACCCACGAACCGTGAGATCATGACCTGAGCCAAAGTCGGACGCCCAACCGACTGAGCCACCCAGGCGCCCCAATTTCTTATCTTTTTAAATCCCTATTTGGTTATATGTTTTATGATGTACATGATATGTTAGTACAGAGGTGCATGCTTATAATTTATAAAAAATATGCATATATTATAGGTCCCTTCCTATACCTTTTCCACTCATACGGTTCAAGGTCACACCATTTGGGGACGACTGTGGTAGAAAACAGTAGTTAAGAATTTATTTTTTTATTTTTATTTTAAAATTTTTTTTTTAATGTTTATTTTTGAAGGACAGAGAGACAGAGTGTGAGCAGGGGAGGGACAGAGAGAGAGGGAGACACAGGATCTGAAGCAGGCTCCAGGCTCTGAGCCGTCAGCACAGAGCCCGATGCAGGGCTCGAACCCACGGACTGTGAGATCGTGACCTGAACTGAAGTCGGATGCATAACCGACTGAGCCATCCAGGTGCCCCAAGAATTTAAATAGCTGTCAACTAAAAGGAAGGAAAGAGGATCAACGCACTGATTTTTTTCTCAAATGATGACTGTTACTCAAAAATTAGTTTTTAAAAAGTGCCTCCGCTGAAACTGACTATAAAATTCACAATTTCATGTTTAAAGGAAAAATTACTACTTTCCTAAGCAAACATTCTTTTGGCAGAACTTCTTTGGATGCCGATCAATAATGTGCGGGGACTTTAGGGTTTTTTTGTTTTGTTTTTTAAAGATTTTGTTTTTAAGTAATCACTGCACCCAACGCGGGGCTCGAACTCACAACTGCGAGATCAGGAGCCACACATTCCACCAACTGAACCAGCCAGGTGCCCCAAGGAACTTTAGTTTTTCAAATACTTTCCTTCCTCTGTTCTGCCTCCACAGCTACAGATACGAACTTTGGTTACTCACGCTCTTCCTGAGCAATCCCTGAAGCTCTCAGGCTGTGTCTTAATTTGTCTTTGTTTCTTCCCATCTGCTGGTTTCGGTACCTCCTCTCTGCCCGGCCTGAGCATCGGCATAAAGGTTGCGTGCAAGTCTTGCAAAGCTGAGCATGGCTTTGTCTGCTGAGAACGTTCCCTGGAAACTCAGCTAATGTAGTTCCAGCTGGAGAAGGTTATTTTATTGTGTCTGTTTCACACTTAACCCTTAAAGCCTAGGACGTTACCTGGTCTTGAGAACTAGGGTCTGGGCGAGTGGCTGCTTTTAACTAGGGTGAATTAATCCCCACAGACAGCTACAGCCGGTCCGCTCAGTAATTTCCACACATGGCTAATTTAACTGCCCTGTGTGCACTGTCCCAGCTATTAATCTCATCAACCAATTACTGACAACCCACGTATAATTTTAAGACCGAAACTCGTGAACTGACAAGTAAAATACCTATCTTATCTGTCATTTCTCCCTTTCTCTCTTCGTTCTTGTTTTCTGTTTCTAAAACCAAGAAGCGTGGATTCTGTGTTGGAGAGCCTGGAAGGCCGTTCCGTGACTCTTTCTTAGTTGGTAGATGCATCAGTCATTTAATTCACCTTTCTCCACACAGGCCGGCACCTCAGTCGTGCACCTAGATCATCCTAGATACGGTTTTCTGTCATCTGTAAGCTGTGTTATGAATTGCTGTGGCTCACTGGGCAGGGGAGGGCAGGGACGCGGGCTGTTTTTCACTAAGGAAATAAGCAAGATCTGTATCTTGTTAGGTAGGTCAATAAAATGAGTTATTCTTTCGAGCTCACGTATCTGGTTTCTGCTTTCACATCTCAGAGTAGTCTTCATCGTACAGATGAAAGAACTGAGGCCAGCAAGGAGCAGTGATGTGCCCAGGGTCACCTGGCCCTGTCCTGGCAGAGCCATAACAGAAGTAGGTTGCCCGACTCTGGGTCCGGGGCTGTCCCCTCGCTGCATCATGCCTGCAGGCCACCCTCCAACGAGGCTTTGCATTGCGATTACCTGGCTTGCCAACCACTTTCGGCACTTTCTCAGCCAAGTGCTGGTTTCAAAATTAATGACTGCTTAATGGACACTTCTATTTCCTGTGAGTTAAGCCATGCTTTTTCCCCTCCTTTCTCCTCGGATAGAAATCTGACATCCAGGACAGCGTTTGCTACAAGACCCAGCTCTACCAGATAGAGAAGTGCAGGCCCAGCAAGGAGGCCTATGAGGTGAGTGACCCCCCCCAAAATAAAATCCAGGATCGCTTAGAAAGAGCGGGTTTCCATTTTGAGAGCAAAGTGGAAAGGAAACCGGTTACTGTGGGACAGAAAAGCAGCAAGAGACAAATAGTCACTTAACTGGGTCCCCGAAACAATGGCGTACGGCCGAGCCACTGTCTCTCAGTTGTTAGACTGTGGATCTTAGCTGTGGCTACACGGTCGAGTCGCCGGGGGAGGGGCGCCTGGGTGGCTCAGCCTGTTAAGCGTCTGACTTGGCTTGGGTCGTGATCTCATGGTTCGTGGGTTCGAGCCCCGAGTCAGGCTCTGGGTGGACAGCTCGGAGCCCGGAGCCTGCTTCGGATTCTGTGTCTCCCTCTCTCTCTGCCCCTCCCCCGCTCACTCTCTGTCTCTGTCTCTCTCAAAAATAAACAAACATTAAAAAATATATATACATACATAAAAATGTAAACATCTGGATGCCCAGATTGCACCTCACATAATTCTCCTGAAACTCATGGGGCAGGAATGGGAAAGTGGGCGCGCGTTAGTAGTTTTTAAAGCTCCCTGGCAGATTCCGTGGAGTGGCCAAGGTTGGAAACCACTGCCAGTCCTTTGAAAGGTAAAAATGAGATGCTCAAAACTGTACATGAGTGTAACGCTTGGCATCAGAAGGAGGCAGTAAAATGAGGGACAGGAAAAAGTTTTGGATGAAAACAAGTATTTCTAGGCATCCTAGGACAACTTGATGCTAGATACATACTTCAAATACCAAGATCCTTTGATTTCAGAGTACAGAGTAGTATCATGGGGCGCCTGGGTGGCTCAGTCGGTCAAGCGTCTGACTTTGGCTCAGGTCATGATCTCGCAGTCTGTGAGTTCGAGCCCCGTGTCGGGCTCTGTGCTGACAGCTCAGAACGTGGAGCCTGCTTCAGATTCTGTGTCTCCCTCTGTCTCCCCCCCTCCCTCGCTCATGCTCTGTCTGTCTGTCTGTCTGTCTCTCTCTCTCTCTCTCTCTCTGTCTCTCTGTGTCAAAAATAAATAAACATTAAAAAATTTTTTTTAAAAAATAAGCAGTATCATTTGGCAAGTTGTACCAAATTTGGAACCCAAATATGTGCTTGGGAAGAGACTGTGCCTGGGAATCTCGATCCAGGGCCAGGGGCACAGGATGAGGGTGTCCCCCCACCCCCAACGCCCAGGACTCTTCATGCGATGCTTTGTCAAATGCGACCCCTCGGCCTTCTCCGTGATCTTCCTGGGAACCCACTTGATTTCCCCTTCGCAACCTCTGCCGTGTGCCCCAACAGTTTTTTCATTTGAGAAGAAATCAAAAGGGAGCTTTCCTCCATGCCCTACATGAGGCTGATGGGCCTGCCCACTTCTCTCTTCCCTTTTCTGTGGTCAAAGTGGTCAGTGGTGGTGGCCGAGCAGTTAGTTGTCCTGGGCCCTTACAGAGACCAGCTGGGCAGAAGTGGGAAAGGCAGAGAGAGACGGCCTGGGTTCCGGAAGAGGAGGAGGAGGGGAAGTGAAGACCGTGAGCGTAGACCTCTCTGTGGGTGACGTTGGCCCCCCGCCTGAAAGATGCTGGGGTTGGGGAGGAGTGAGGGTGGGGGAAGTTGGGCGGAAATCCAGGGATGGCTGGGGTGGGGCTTAGCCTTGACCCCGGCCTGGAGGCCTCCTGCCTCTGAGACAGGCTCCGGCACCTGCATGATGAGGATGCAGAGGAGTCTTTGGGGGGTGGGTCATGCTTGGCTTTCAGGCCGAGGGCAGGAGGTGGTGTCGGGGCCACATTGCTTCCTCAGCTTCCTCTTGCGTGAGGGAAGGTGTCTCCAATCCATCGTGCCTGGAGCCCCCAGTGTCTGTCTCCAAATGGCAGCCCCACCCTCGGTACGGGGCAGGAACTCAGGAGGTACTTGTTCTCACCCCCAGAGCCAGGCCGTCCCCAAGTTCTGCCAGTGTGGCTCCTCAACTTCTCAGATCCCCTCCGCCGCCTTGGTCTCTCTCCTCCCTCCCCATCCCAGCCACTGTCACCTCTGCCTCTTGTGGGGATGTCTGCCACAGCCCTGACTGGTCTAGCCCCTTCTCCGTGAACGCCTGGCTCTCACTTCTCCGCACGCCAGCCAGAGCTGAGCCGTCCGCGCTCAGACGGAATCGCGTCCCTTCCCTGCTCCAGTTAGCACATGTTTACTGAGCACCTCGTGCACGCCAGGCATGCCTTCTTAAGCTGGAAGGCACGGTTGGTGACATGGCCACCACGTCACAGATTAGACCGTGGTCTGCTGGCCTCTCGAGCCTCGGCCCCCCCGGCCCACACGCGCAGCCCTGCTTCTTGCTCTGTGCTCGCTCCTGCAGGCCTTAAGACTTCTGTGCTCTCTTGGCTCCCAGCACCATGCACACCCTGCCCCTTCTTCCAGAATGTTCCCCTCAGCTCTCTTTGCTGATTACTATTTTATGTCTTCAGATTCCAAGGCAGGGTCATTTCATCCCGGACCCCTGCCATTCTCTGACCTTTGCCATCGGATCACATCTCTCCAGCACAGACTCACCCCCGCCCGCATCCTGCATCCCGGGGTTTGTCCCATGCGCATGTTTTGTTTGCTCAGGGAGTGTTGGATTCACGTCTTTCTCCCACTCTGGACTGTGAGTTCCATGAGAGCGGGGACTGTGTCCCTTTTGCTCCTTACAGTATCCCTAGAGTCTACACAATGCCTGGCATTTGCTAAACGAACAAAGGAAGGAATCAAGTGGGCCTTGACCGGGGTCTCCGGTAAAATTGGATTCCCAAGGGGAGAAGGTGGAATGATCCAGGAAGGACAGCTAGCTTGACTAAAGCAGGGGAACGCCTGGAGCATAGCGTGCAAGTCGTGTTATCCTTACAGATGACCATGCCCCGAAGCAGGGAGGGCCGTCTCACGGTCACGGGCTCTGAGGGCTTATCACCTCGGCTGGCGTGCAGAGAGTGCAGAATTCACAGCTAGGCTCCCTTGCCTCTGGATCTGCATTTGACTCTTTAGGGCCTCAAGGAGCAATGTGAACAGATGCACCCAGCGTCCCATCTGTGTGCCCTACGTGGCCTCCACTCCACTTTGCTGACGCCCATGTCCTCGGTTGCCCTCGAACCTGACCCCTGCGCTTGTTTGTTTCGAAAGCGTCTATGATGGGAAAGGGGCCTTTTCTTTCACCCAGATTATTTTCCTTGGATGATTATCTCATTTGGCCTGAAAACACATGGAGAGCATTTTAAACATTTGTTGAAATATTTAACGGTTAGGGTTTAAATAGGAACACTAATGGGAAAAGAGCATTTCACTTCTCTGTGATCCATTTGTTTTCTCCAAACGGCAGTGATACTTGTGCTAATTAAATTACGGGCTATTACCGGATCATCCAGCCCGCCTCTGCTGGAACCTAGAGAGTGGAATGGGACCAGCTCGGAAGAGTGTTAAGAAGATCTGGAAGGGCCCAGGTTTTCTAGGTAAAGCCCACTCAGAGCCTCCGTGGGCTTCTTTCCAGTTGCCGTCGGCGGGTCCTGGAGAAGCCGCCGAGAGGCGGATGGGTTTCAGGTCGTGCGCAGGCTGGCTGGGGAGTGAGCGAGGCCTCTGCGTTGTTCTGAGTCCCAGTTCTTTCTCTCCTCTGAGACAAAGCAGCTGAATTAAGTTGCAAAAACGTCCCCCTTGGGATTACAATGCTGTTATTGTACGACTTTACCACGTTCTCCACCTCCTCTGCCTTTAAAGGGTAGTAGATATGTCTGTGAAAGTGGGACACGTGTCTCATCCAAGAACACCTCGAGCATGGGCCCCGGAGACTCTTCTTCCTAAAAAAAAAAAAAAAAAAAAAAGGCCCTCAAGGACCGTGGAGATCGAGGCAGGGGGGCCAGTCATCATTTTTAAGCTGGCTTATTAAAGCCACATAGAGCCAGAGGCCATTTGTGTTACAGTCTTTCCCCAAAAATGTTAATTTGTAGAGCAGTGGAAAATAGAGCGGGGAGGGCTTCTGGGTAGCACAGGGTAACCTGGCAGGCTTGGAAGAGAGCTGTGTGGAGGGTGGCAGAGGGACGGCATCAGCGTGACCAGCCGCTGGAGCAAAGTGCCACACACCGGGGGTGGGGTGGGGTGGGACTGACTCTCAGTTCTGGAGGCCGGAAGTCTGAGATCAAGGTTGGTTCCCTGCACGGGCTGTGGAGGAGAACCTGTCCCCTGCCTCCTGGCTGCTGCTGGTTGCTGACATCTTTGGGCTTCGTTCCTTGGCTTATAGAAAGAAGCACCACCCGATCTCTGCCTGTACCTTCCCTTGGCCTTCTCTGTGTGTGCACCTCTGTGTCCAGTTTCTCCCTTTTATGAGAATACCAGACCCATTGCAGGAGGGCTGGGTTACCTCTGTAAAGGCAACACCAACAGGCCCCCTCCCCAAAGGCAAAAGAGAGTGAGCTTTCCATGTGCTCCTCCCCCCTTCCAAAGCATCAAAGGGGACACAATAGGCCTGTCCTGACCCTGTTTTCAAAGAAGGTCACGTGCTGAGCTCCTGGGGGTTAGGACTCTTGGGTACCAGTTTGGGGGGGAATACGATTCCACCCATAAGAGGGGGCAGTAAGCTAGAAGGTAAAATATTAAAATGTTCACTTTGTATCTTATTTCACATCTGTGCAGCTTGTAAAAATAGTTTGAAATCAGATTAGACAATCAGTGCTGTTGGAAATGAGAAGGGTAGTTCCCTTTGGGGACTGGGAGAGGGCAGGGATGGGGGGGAGGGGGTTCCGGGGGGGGGCGGTTGGGCTCCATATCTTAATCCGGGTGGAGCTCTCACGCACGTTTTTTGCTCTTGGAGAGAATGCGTTGACTGAGCAGCTCAGTCGCCTTGAGAGCACTCCTCCGTTATATGTCTTAGACTTGAATAAAATAGATTTTCTCACCTAGAAAATCTATTCGGTGCCTGAATTAGGACATCTGCTGCCCGCTTGCATGATGGTTTAGGAGTCTCGTTTCTGGTCTCTAAACATTGAAAGGAATAATTCTCAAACCCAGAGTTGCAAGTGGTAGGGGAGAGAGAGTTTAGGGAATAAACAGCAGGTACAGCTACTCAAATTGTTGAAAATGTTGCTTTTCACAGGCCTCCCTGGACACCTGGACAAGAGACCTTGAATTCCATGCTGTGCAGGTAAGAACATGGGAGTTATGATGGGTTAGTCTGAGTTCTCTAGAGAGAACCAACAGTGTGTATGTGTGTGTATGTGTGTGTGTGTCTGTCTCATGCTTGGATACCCAGGGAATAGTGGATGTTTCAGCTCAAAATCCAAGGCCTTCTGGAAGCAGAATTCCTTCTCTCTCAGGACACTTCAGACTTTTTCTCTTACAGCCTTCACCTGACTGCACGAGGCCCACCCACCTTGTGGAGGGTCATCTGCTTTACTCAAAGCCTACTAATTTATTTTTTTATTTTTATTTTTTTTTTTTATGAAATTTATTGACAAATTGGTTTCCATACAACACCCAGTGCTCATCCCAAAAGGTGCCCTCCTCAATACCCATCACCCACCCTCCCCTCCCTCCCACCCCCCATCAACCCTCAGTTTGTTCTCAGTTTTTAACAGTCTCTTATGCTTTGGCTCTCTCCCACTCTAACCTCTTTTTTTTTTTTTTTTCCTTCCCCTCCCCCATGGGTTCCTGTTAAGTTTCTCAGGATCCACATAAGAGTGAAACCATATGGTATCTGTCTTTCTCTGTATGGCTTATTTCACTTAGCATTACACTCTCCAGATCCATCCACGTTGCTACAAAGGGCCATATTTCATTTTTTCTCATTGCCACATAGTACTCCATTGTGTATATATACCACAATTTCTTTATCCATTCATCAGTTGATGGACATTTAGGCTCTTTCCATACTTTGGCTATTGTTGAGAGTGCTGCTATGAACATTGGGGTACAAGTGCCCCTATGCATCAGTACTCCTGTATCCCTTGGATAAATTCCTAGCAGTGCTATTGCTGGGTCATAGGGTAGGTCTATTGTTAATTTTCTGAGGAACCGCCACACTGCTTTCCAGAGCGGCTGCACCAATTTGCATTCCCACCAACAGTGCAAGAGGATTCCCGTTTCTCCACATCCTCTCCAGCATCTATAGTCTCCTGATTTGTTCATTTTGGCCACTCTGACTGGCGTGAGGTGATACCTGAGTGTGGTTTTGATTTGTATTTCCCTGATAAGGAGCGACGCTGAACATCTTTTCATGTGCCTGTTGGCCATCTGGATGTCTTCTTTAGAGAAGTGTCTATTCATGTTTTCTGCCCATTTCTTCACTGGGTTATTTGTTTTTCGGGTGTGGAGTTTGGTGAGCTCTTTATAGATTTTAAATACTAGCCCTTTGTCCGATATGTCATTTGCAAATATCTTTTCCCATTCCGTTGGTTGCCTTTTAGTTTTGTTGGTTGTTTCCTTTGCTGTGCAGAAGCTTTTTATCTTCATAAGGTCCCAGTAATTCACTTTTGCTTTTAATTCCCTTGCCTTTGGGGATGTGTCGAGTAAGAGATTGCTACGGCTGAGGTCAGAGAGATCTTTTCCTGCTTTCTCCTCTAAGGTTTTGATGGTTTCCTGTCTCACATTTAGGTCCTTTATCCATTTTGAGTTTATTTTTGTAAATGGTGTGAGATAGTGGTCTAGTTTCAACCTTCTGCATGTTGCTGTCCAGTTCTCCCAGCACCATTTGTTAAAGAGGCTGTCTTTTTTCCATTGGATGTTCTTTCCTGCTTTGTCAAAGATGAGTTGGCCATACGTTTGTGGGTCTAGTTCTGGGGTTTCTATTCTATTCCATTGGTCTGTGTGTCTGTTTTTGTGCCAATACCATGCTGTCTTGATGATGACAGCTTTGTAGTAGAGGCTAAAGTCTGGGATTGTGATGCCTCCTGCTTTGGTCTTCTTCTTCAAAATTCCTTTGGCTATTCGGGGCCTTTTGTGGTTCCATATGAATTTTAGGATTGCTTGTTCTAATCTCGAGAAGAATGCTGGTGCAATTTTGATTGGGATTGCATTGAATGTGTAGATAGCTTTGGGTAGTATTGACATTTTGACAATATTTATTTTTCCAATCCATGAGCAGGGAATGTCTTTCCATTTCTTTAAGTCTTCTTCAATTACCTTCATAAGCTTTCTATAGTTTTCAGCATACAGATCCTTTACATCTTTGGTTAGATTTATTCCTAGGTATTTTATGCTTCTTGGTGCAATTGTGAATGGGATCATTTTCTTTATTTGTCTTTCTGTTGCTTCATTGTTAGTGTATAAGAATGCAACTGATTTCTGGACATTGATTTTGTATCCTGCAACTTTGCTGAATTCATGTATCAGTTCTAGCAGACTTTTGGTGGAGTCTATCGGATTTTCCATGTATAATATCATGTCATCTGCAAAAAGCGAAAGCTTGACTTCATCTTTGCCAATTTTGATGCCTTTGATTTCCTTTTGTTGTCTGATTGCTGATGCTAGAACTTCCAGCACTATGTTAAACAACAGCGGTGAGAGTGGGCATCCCTGTCGTGTTCCTGATCTCAGGGAAAAAGCTCTCAGTTTTTCCCCGTTGAGGATGATGTTAGCTGTGGGCTTTTCATAAATGGCTTTTATGATCTTTAAGTATGTTCCTTCTATCCCGACTTTCTCAAGGGTTTTTATTAAGAAAGGGTGCTGGATTTTGTCAAAGGCCTTTTCTGCATCGATTGACAGGATCATATGGTTCTTCTCTTTTTTTTTGTTAATGTGATGGATCACGTTGATTGATTTGCGAATGTTGAACCAGCCCTGCATCCCAGGAATGAATCCCACTTGATCATGGTGAATAATTCTTTTTATATGCTGTTGAATTCGATTTGCTAGTATCTTATTGAGAATTTTTGCATCCATATTCATCAGGGATATTGGCCTGTAGTTCTCTTTTTTTCCTGGGTCTCTGTCTGGTTTAGGAATCAAAGTAATACTGGCTTCATAGAATGAGTCTGGAAGTTTTCCTTCCCTTTCTATTTCTTGGAATAGCTTGAGAAGGATAGGTATTATCTCTGCTTTAAATGTCTGGTAGAACTCCCCTGGGAAGCCATCTGGTCCTGGACTCTTATTTGTTGGGAGATTTTTGATAACCGATTCAATTTCTTCGCTGGTTATGGGTCTGTTCAAGCTTTCTATTTCCTCCTGATTGAGTTTTGGAAGAGTGTGGGTGTTCAGGAATGTGTCCATTTCTTCCAGGTTGTCCAATTTGTTGGCATATAATTTTTCATAGTATTCCCTGATAATTGTTTGTATCTCTGAGGGATTGGTTGTAATAATTCCATTTTCATTCATGATTTTATCTATTTGGGTCATCTCCCTTTTCTTTTTGAGAAGCCTGGCTAGAGGTTTGTCAATTTTGTTTATTTTTTCAAAAAACCAACTCTTGGTTTCGTTGATCTGCTCTACAGTTTTTTTAGATTCTATATTGTTTATTTCTGCTCTGATCTTTATTATTTCTCTTCTTCTGCTGGGTTTAGGCTGCCTTTGCTGTTCTGCTTCTATTTCCTTTAGGTGTGCTGTTAGATTTTGTATTTGGGATTTTTCTTGTTTCTTGAGATAGGCCTGGATTGCAATGTATTTTCCTCTCAGGACTGCCTTCGCTGCGTCCCAAAGCGTTTGGATTGTTGTATTTTCATTTTCGTTTGTTTCCATATATTTTTTGATTTCTTCCCTAATTGCCTGGTTGACCCACTCATTCGTTAGTAGGGTGTTCTTTAACCTCCACGCTTTTGGAGGTTTTCCAGACTTTTTTCTGTGGTTGATTTCAAGCTTCATAGCATTGTGGTCTGAAAGTATGCATGGTATAATTTCAATTCTTGTAAACTTATGAAGGGCTGTTTTGTGACCCAGTATATGATCTATCTTGGAGAATGTCCCATGTGCACTCGAGAAGAAAGTATATTCTGTTGCTTTGGGATGCAGAGTTCTAAATATATCTGTCAAGTCCATCTGATCCAATGTCTCATTCAGGGCCCTTGTGTCTTTATTGACTGTGTGTCTAGATGATCTATCCATTTCTGTAAGTGGGGTGTTAAAGTCCCCTGCAATTACCACATTCTTATCAATAAGGTTGCTTCTGTTTATGAGTAATTGTTTTATATACTTGGGGGCTCCGGTATTCGGCGCATAGACATTTATAATTGTTAGCTCTTCCTGATGGATAGACCCTGTAACTATTATATAATGTCCTTCTTCATCTCTTGTTACAGCCTTTAATTTAAAGTCTAGTTTGTCTGATATAAGTATGGCTACTCCAGCTTTCTTTTGGCTTCCAGTAGCATGATAAATAGTTCTCCATCCCCTCACTCTGAATCTAAAGGTGTCCTCAGGTCTAAAATGAGTCTCTTGTAGACAGCAAATAGATGGGTCTTGTTTTTTTATCCATTCTGATACCCTATGTCTTTTGGTTGGCGCATTTAATCCGTTTACATTCAGTGTTATTATAGAAAGATACGGGTTTAGAGTCATTGTGATGTCTGTATGTTTTATGCTTGTAGTGATGTCTCTGGTACTTTGTCTCACAGGGTCCCCCTTAGGATCTCTTGTAGGGCTGGTTTAGTGGTGACAAATTCCTTCAGTTTTTGTTTGTTTGGGAAGACCTTTATCTCTCCTTCTATTCTAAATGACAGACTTGCTGGATAAAGGATTCTCGGCTGCATATTTTTGCTGTCTAGCACCCTGAAAATCTCGTGCCAATTCTTTCTGGCCTGCCAAGTTTCAAAAGAGAGATCAGTCACGAGTCTTATAGGTCTCCCTTTATATGTGAGGGCACGTTTACCCCTTGCTGCTTTCAGAATTTTCTCTTTATCCTTGTATTTTGCCAGTTTCACTATGATATGTCGTGCAGAAGATCGATTCAAGTTACGTCTGAAGGGAGTTCTCTGTGCCTCTTGGATTTCAATGCCTTTTTCCTTCCCCAGTTCAGGGAAGTTCTCAGCTATGATTTCTTCAAGTACCCCTTCAGCACCTTTCCCTCTCTCTTCCTCCTCTGGAATACCAATTATGCGTATATTATTTCTTTTTAGTGTATCACTTAGTTCTCTAATTTTCCCCTCATACTCCTGGATTTTTTTATCTCTCTTTTTCTCAGCTTCCTCTTTTTCCATAACTTTATCTTCTAGTTCACCTATTCTCTCCTCTGCCTCTTCCATCCGAGCTGTGGTGGTTTGCATTTTGCTTTGCATTTCCTTTAAAGCGTTTTTCAGCTCCTCGTGACTGTTCCTTAGTCCCTTGATCTCTGTAGCAAGAGATTCTCTGCTGTCCTGTATACTGTTTTCCAGCCCAGCGATTAATTTTATGACTATTATTCTAAATTCACTTTCTGTTATATTATTTAAATCCTTTTTGATCAGCTCATTAGCTGTTGTTATTTCCTGGAGATTCTTCTGAGGGGAATTCTTCCGCTTGGTCATTTTGGATAGTCCCTGGTGTGGTGAGGACCTGCAGGGCACTTCCCCTGTGCTGTGGTGTATAACTGGAGTTGGTGGGCGGGGGCCGCAGTCAGTCCTGATGTCTGCCCCCAGCCCACCGCTGGGGCCACAGTCAGACTGGTGTGTGCCTTCTCTTCCCCTCTCCTAGGGGCGGGATTCACTGTGGGGTGGCGTGGCCCGTCTGGGCTACTTGCACACTGCCAGGCTTGTGATGCTGGGGATCTGGCGTATTAGCTGGGGTGGGAAGGCAAGGTGCACGGCGGGAGGGGGGGCAGGCTTAGCTCGCTTCTCCTTAGGTGATCCACTTCAGGAGGGGCCCTGTGGCAGCCGGAGGGAGTCAGATCCGCTGCCGGAGGTTTGGCTCCGCAGAAGCACAGAGTTGGGTGTTTGCGCGGAGCGAGCAATTTCCCTGGCCGGAACCGGTTCCCTTTGGGATTTTGGCTGGGGGATGGGCGGGGGAGATGGCGCTGGCGAGCGCCTTTGTTCCCCGCCAAACTGAGCTCTGTCGTCCGGGGGCTCCGCAGCTCACCCTCCCTTTGTCCTCCAGCCTTCCCGCTTTCCGAGCAGAGCTGTTAACTTATGACCTCCCAGACGCTAAGTCGCGCTTGCTGTTGGAACACAGTCCGTCAGGCCCCTCCGCTTTTGCAAGCCGGACTCGAGGGCTCTGCTTGGCTGGCGAGCCGCCCCTCCGCCCCGGCTCCCTCCCGCCAGTCCGTGGAGCGCGCACCGCCTCGCCGCCCTTCCTACCCTCTTCCGTGGGCCTCTTGTCTGCACTTGGGTCCGGTGACTCCGTTCTGCTAATCCTCTGGCGGTTTTCTGGGTTATTTAGGCAGGTGTAGGTGGAATCTAAGTGATCAGCAGGACGCGCGGTGAGCCCAGCGTCCTCCTACGCCGCCATCTTCCTGCGCCTCTCCCACTAAACTCCTTAGGAGCCGTTGGCCTCTGCAAACACTTCAGGGATAATAAAGCCTACTAATTTAATCCCATGTGGAAAATACCTTCACAGCAACATCTAGATTGCTGTTTGACCGAAAACTGGGTACTGTGGCCTGGTCAAGTTGACACTTGAAATGAACCATCACATGTGACCCTGAGGGCTGGTGGATCTCTGCTTAGGGCTGTGGATTCTACATACCTCCTTCCTTGTCCTGAATTAAAACGCAGAGTCCGATGGTGAGTGGGTTTATCAGAATCCCTTCAGATCAGACTGGTGCTTTCTTTGTTGACCATTTTTAATTGTCTTGCTGTCACTGCACACTGGGCTGTGCATTCATGTTTTTACCTATATGAGAAGTGGGGTTTGCAACAGTCCAGAGCTTCCCAGCTCAGTGGCCTAATTTATGAACAAAGTCCTCTTTTTCTCAGCTGCGTTGTGTTTTTCCCGTGGCAAAATCAGGTCTCTGTGGCTTTTCCAAAGCAACCGGCAGGCAATGCCTGGGCACCTGGGCCGCCCCAGGTATTGACGATCCACACCTGATTCTGACGTTCCAAACAGTCACATGAGGTTAGCTCGTCAGCAAGGGGACAGCAGGCTCCAGAGGAGCCCGTGCTGAGCTAGACTATCATCCAAAGAAAACAGCTTCAGCTCACCTGCAGACCCCAGGCTCTTGGCTGCGGCATCACGCCATCCGTGGTCAGTTTCCACCGCGTGAGGGTGCAAGGCAGCTCTTATGCAGCCCGGGGTGGGGAGGAGGTGTGGCCGCCCCTGTCCCTGTTAAATGGCTGCGTTGGCCTTTCAGACTGTGACGCAGATGAGATGTGAGGTTCATGTTTATGCCTGAAGAGCTGACTTTCGGTTGCAGGTGGGGAAACACTTCTCTCACGGGGCCGTGTGCTGCTGATGTGTACCCTGCTGTATCTATAGGAGCAGAGCTGGGGAGGAAGGGGGAGGGCTCTCGCTCTTTGGAACGCAGGAGGCTGGAGTCACAGGGACGAGCCCAAAGGGACCGGCTCTGGAGCTCAGATGTCAGAGGCCAAGAACCTACTTTTCTCCAGAAAGCCCCATGCACCACCACTCCCTGGCTTCTTCCTCTCTTCTATCAAACAGTTGTGACACTGTAAGAGTCTTGAGTAGACAAACCTTTGTGAGGCCACATTTTTTTTGTTTTTTTAATGTTTATTTATTTTTGAGAGAGCGAGAGACAGAGACAGAGACAGCACAAGTAGGGGAGGGGCAGAGAGAGAGGGAGACCCAGAATCTGAAGCAGGCTCCAGGCTCTGAGCTGTCAGCACAGAACCCGATGCCAGGCTCGAACTCACAAACCGCGAGATCATGGCCTGAGCCGAAGTCGGATGCTTAACCTGAGCCACCTGGGTGCCCTGAGGCCACATTTTCAAAGTGTCCGGTTTAGTAAATGTCCGTGCACATGTGCAGTGGGTAGAAAGTGGTTTAAAGAAAACCGGAAGCTGTTTTGTGTGGGGCTGGCTTCTGGGGCCTCATGTGGCCCCCTCTCCGATCTGCGTTGGAGAGTTTGGGAGGCGGGGTGGGTGTGGGGAGCACATGAGACTCAGAAGAAAGCCAAAGAGACCGTGCAGGCAGCCGGATTGCTGGGAGGGGAGCACGGGAGTGGGTGTAGGCACATCGAAGGGGGAATAGAATGAGTCCCTCTGAAGATCTGTTTCTGTTACATAAGGTGCTTTAGCATCCTGCTCCCTGGAAGATCTCTTGTGGAGAAAATAGGATATGCAAATGAAAAGGTATAATGGGATGATGGGTTGCATTTGGTCACCTGTGCCTGGAGGGCGCTGAGATTGGCTGGTTGTACAAACACGTGTCTTGTGTGGGCTGGTGACCCATCCACACGGACTGATCCAGCCGTGTGTCCCCGGCAGGGATCTCTTGGGTGGTGGATTCTTGGCATGCCCGTAAGAAACTGGTAACCATGAAATCACCCATTCTTTGGGCTGGACAAGGGTGTTCTGGGAGCTTTTGGAGAAAACACCCGGGTGCAGGATCCTGGGATGAAGTTCAACAGGGTGGCTCCAGCAGGGTTCCTGAGGTCATTTCCCCATCCCTCTGCCCCCATAGCAGGCTTTCTGTTTGGTGCTATCCCTTTGTCAGTTCCCAGAGAGGTTTTTTAGAGCCAACCTTGGGGTCTACAGGGAATTCATGTCCTGTACACCTCTCAGTGCTGATGAACTCCAGCTGGGTGGTGATGCTGGCCCCCCAGAAACTTTGCATCTTGATCCTTTGGCTTTGGAGAACCCAAAGAGAGTTGGGGAGGGGTCAAGATGAAGCCATGAAGCCAAAGGCAGAGCAGCTTCCTCTAAAGTGTAGGGATCACGGAGCAGCCCAAAGGAAGCTGTACTCATCATTCTTTTTCTTTTTTAAATGTTTATTTGAGAGAGGAAGAGAGCGAGAGACGGAATGTGAGTGGGGAAGGGGCAGAGGGCAGGGGGGACACAGAATCGGAAGCAGGCTCCAGGCTCTGAGCTGTCAACACAGGGACCAACACGGGGCTTGAACTCACGAACCCCGAGATCACGGCCTGAGCCGAAGTCAGACGCTCAACTGACTGAGCCACCCAGGTGCCCCTGTACTCACTATTCTAGAAAACAATCCTGAAAAGGGCGGGGGGTGGGGGGAATCTGCAATTTTGTCTTTTCTTCCAAACAGTTTTACGTGGTTTCGTAGAAGTGCATTCAGTTTCTTTTTTACCATTTAAAGTGTAAACAGGTGGAACTGGTGATTTTTCTCATTAGAACAGAGACAGGAAGAATAGCACAAGAGGAAGAGATTTTGCCAGACTTTTCAGGACAAGCCTGTCACGTCCCTTCGATGCTTGGGGCACAAGGGGAGTGTGACAGCTCGTTCCCCTTTGCCTTAGAGAAGGGGGCTGCTGGGGGGTCACAGAAACCAGGAGAGGGATGCGGCCTTGACCCAGATGGTCTGGAGCAGGTGGCCCCCTTTCCTGTTCGTAGCATTCTGCCTAATGACCTGGGGCTCAAGCCTCCTCCCAAGAATCCCGGATGCCCACCTGGAACCCTGGGACTACAGCCTGGTCCCTGTCCCTCACCGGCCCGTGTGTCTGCCTTTCTCTCTGCCCCAGACTCATCCTGCCCCAGGCTTCCAGAGGGCGTGAGTTTTCACTCGGCTCCCAGATGAATTATTCAACCCGCTTCTGGCTGTTTGCTGGTCCGTGATGGGGTGACAGCTGTGCTTTGTCCCAGGTCATGCTCTCAGTGCAGCACCTGGCACTCGACGTCCCGTAAAAGGCTCTTCGGATGCTGGCGAGGGAGTTTGCGAAGCTTCACCCCTCCTCTCTTCCCTCCTCAGCCCTCCACTGGGGATGGCCACGGCAGCCCAGGCTTGGGGCCCTAAGGCACTGGGGCCCTCACGGTGACCCTCAGGGTTGGCGTGGCACCCCCACTTCCCATTCCTCCCCTGCCGTTTTCTCCCACCCGCCGATTGGGCATCAGGAACCCCCATCTGGACAGGCTTTGAAAATCCCCATTGGAAGGGGCTGTGCGAGCCCAAGGAGAAGCTTCCTGGAGAAGCTTTTCAACAACATCAATGAGGAGCTGATGAGCTCTCTTGAATTGTAAATATTCTTCACCTTTAAGGCAAAAACCGTGAATCTGGTGGTGAGGTCAGGGATGCGGTTGAATCTGTTGAACAGTAAACATCAAAGTCTTTATGGCTGGAGAAGAAACTTCTGAGTGGTACCGCCCTTCCCAGAAGCTGGAACGCAATTTTAATTCAGTTTGGTTTCTACTGGCTTTTTTTTTTTTTTTTTACATTTCAATAACTATTAAGTCTTCTCTATGTGCTTGGCTTTACGCCAGAGGCTGTGGGGTTGAAGATACATAAAATAGTAAAATTCACTCCAGTCAGAGGGACACAAGTGACACATAGTGACGCAAGCAAGGGCTTGCATGACCGAGGGCGGAAAAGGGTCAGAAACTCACCCAGGATGGCACACGGCTCCTGGGGTTGCCGTCCACCTCCTTGGCCTGACTGAACACACAAGAGATAGAAATGGTTATGTTTCATTTGTGAAGTTACCTTTGCAAAACCACTGCTGTGAGCAGAATCCTAGAGCCCTATCCTGAGTAAGACCGCAGACTTCCAGAAATCCTCATGTGTTTTGCCTCAGTTCTTTGATCTTGTTCTAGAACAATTGACCTCCTAGGGACAAACTTGCCCTTGCTGGAACACCTTGAAATAGGGCCGTGCGGGGAGCTGGGGATGACAGAAGCCTGCTTGTGGCCCAGGGAGAGGGAGGTGGGTTCCCTGGGGCATCTGCTGGGCCTCTGCTCCTCCCTTGTTCAACGTGCAGCTGAGAACGGAGTTTTGAGAGGCTGGGGTTTCTCAAATCCACTTGGATAACTCTTCAAAGGGGAGTCACATTGTATATGTCTGTGTGTCTGAGTACATGTGTTTACTTCTGACTTGAAGGATGAAAAACCCAAAGAACAAGAAAAGAGAGGGGATTTTCTTCATCGGCCGTTTTCCAAGAAGCTGGACAGGAACCTCCCCTCCCACAAACAGCCCTCGGCCTCACTCATCACGCACATTCAGAACACCAAAGCCCTGCTGAAGGACCGGAAGGCCCCCAAGTCCGGCTTCCCCGACAAAGGTGGGTCAGCTCCGGGTACAGTCTAGACCACTCGTGTTGAGCTGCATGGCCATGCGTACCCCTCCCGGGTGGCTGTGCGGACCCCCTGGGACATACACGATTCCTGTGCCCTGGGAAAGCAGTGAACACACCCAAGGCAACCCAAGAACACTGGAGGTCCAGACGGGGTGGTATTGGCCACCCGTGCAGGCAGGGTTTGAGAAAGCAGAGGTGGGGTGCATTGCATTGTGGGAGCAGAGATCAGGGTATAAGGTATTTCAGGAGTAGAGATTGGGGTGCACAGTGTTATGGAACGAGGGACAGGTGTTCATTGTTGGAGGGACAGAAATTGGGGATTGGCGGCATGGTGTGGCGAGAGCCTGCCCAGAATAGCAAACACCTACAGACACTGAAGCATGGTTGATGGAGTCTGGGCTCTGGGGTGGGGCTGGGGGGGGGCTCAGAGCCAGCTCTGTGGCTTATTGTGGGTTAAGCTCCTTACCCTTAGAGGACCAAAATTGGTTCCCTTACTGGCAAAAGGAAGCCCACCCGTTGGAGCTACTGGGTGGATTAAATGAGATACATAGGTTGGCTTGTCCGCCTCTTTCAGAGTGTGGGACATCAGGTAACTGATAAATGCGAGGCTCCCTCCTCCGGGACAGCACTGAGGGATGTGGAAAGGACGTGGGGGAGGCAGGAAAGTGTTGGGGAGGTTCCAACAGCTCCGAGCACTAGAGGTGTTACCCTAAGAGAGACCTGGTTCTCGGCCAGAGAGGAAAATTCCATTTGATTCCGTTTCCTTCCTGAGGTTTCAGAAAGGCAGGGGCTCTCACAGGATGACTCTGCTTGTCCCTCCTGAGTGATTCTCCTTTCTGGCTTTGTAACCAGCAGCAAATTCAGGCCCTTGACGGAGACATCCCATGGATGTCCCCAACAAAGTCTAGGTCAGTGCTGATGCGTTGGATAACTTTGCCACCCCAGAGCTGGATTCCATTCCTGGCAGTTTCCTGGGCCAAGTATCATTTGTTTCTTCGAGTTTTTCCTTCTGAGAGCATGTTAGCTTAGAAGCGTGGACGCCCTATGTAATTGCTAAGACCGAGCTCTCGCCATGGGGCAAGCACTGTGTCAAGCTCTCAGCTCACCCCAGTGAGGTTATTCTCACCTCCGTTACTAAAGCAGAGGAAATAGGCAGAGAGAACTGGCCAAAGTCAGAGAGCTCGTAAGTGGCAGAGTCCAGATTTCCAACCCGGCCGCCTGGCTCTAGAGCTTTCTCTCCTGACTGGTGCAGGCCTCTGCGTCCTGATAGGGATGGAAGGCGAGGAGCCGGCCGGTGCGCTCACAGGGTGGGGCTGGTGACCAGGTCCTTCCTGCCCAGGGTGATGGAGTGTGCCGGCCAGGGCCCTGGGGGGGGGGGGGCTGACTCTAGATGGAGATTAGTAGGGCGAATGTGGGAGGCTTCCTCTCAGGATCTACATCACCCGGAGAAGGGAAGGACGCAGGACTGGGCAGAGGGGGACCCTGGGCCACAAATTTGGAGGACACGGCCATCGCAGGAAGGGGAGGGGACGAGATGCTGCGGTGCCCGGCTGTCACACGGGATTCATCTGCCGTCAGCCGCCGATGAAATTTGGCTTCTCTCTGCTGGTGACTCTCAGGCACCTGTGGTGGCCTGAGGAGGCGATTTATTTTGGGATCTGTGTATTTATTTACACGAGGCCACGAGGATGCCCTACGCCCTCGGCTGCTCCTGAATCACTCTGCTTCTTCCTGTAGCTGAGCCTCGACGGGGGCCTAGAACACGCGATGGTAGAACAGCCAAGCTAAGAGCTCGTTCTGCAGGAACTTGGCTCTACTTCCCTCAGCTTCAGATCTGTGGGGTTTCCCCTCTCTTTTCTGGCACAGTCCGCAACCCTGGATTCCGGTCTGTGCCAATTTGAGATGGAAGCCAGGGGGATTGGCTCATCGCCCTCAAGATATAGATGAGGACTGTTTCACCCCTTCAGAACCGGATGAGGCCCCGGTAAGATCAGGAGTCAGGAGGGAACCTTATAAAGGAAGTGGATTCGGACACTCGGTACATACGGATGAGCCAGGAGGACATTCAGCTGAGGGACACGAGCCAGTCACAGAGGACAGATGCCGTAGACTCCGCTTATATGGAGCACCCAGCGACTTCAGATGCATCGACAGAAAGTCCAATGGAGGTTGCCAGGGGCTGGGAATGGGTGTTACTGCCAAGTGGGTATGGAGTTTTTAGATTCCCAACACGAAGAGTTTTGTTTCACGACAGTGTGAACGTGCTTAACACTACTGAACCATCCACTTAAAAATGGTTAAGATGAGAAATTTATGTTACGTATTTTTTTTTTTTTACCACAATTTAAAAAAAAAAAAGGAAGCACGAGGGAAACCCTCCTTCCAGTGTTGGCTATCTGAGGACCAAGTTCACGGGTCCTGGGCTGGATGTGCTCCTAGCAGTTTGGTGGCGTTCTTCTGAGTCGGGTACCTTTTTGATTCAAAGACTCGTTGGCAGGGTCCCGCATGTTAGGCAGCCAGGAGGAGGGCGGATGTTAAGGTGGTGCCGTGGGCACGTCAGAACTCGGGAGGCCTCCTGTCTCCGGCCTTCTGTCCCCTCCATTCTAGAAAGAGCAGCTGGTCCCCTGTGGGGAGCGCTGGACACGGGGGGCCCTTTGCTTCTTGCTTCCTTCTGGCCTCCCCAGGAACGGTCTGTCTCGGTGAAGCAGGAGGCCCCGGCAGGCAGGAGAGGGCCCTCCTCACCGCCGTCCTCATGGTCTCCTCTGCTTTCTCGCGTGCAGATTCCTTCGGCCGCCGCAATATCTTCCGCAAGACCTCAGACTCCAATTGTGTGACTTCTTCTTCCATGGAGTTCATCCCCGTCCCACCCCCCAGGACCCCCAGGATCGTCAAGAGACCGGAGCCCCCTCCGCAGGGCCCTGGGGGCCCTGGCATCCCCCCCAAGGAAGACCCCCCGGTGCTGGATATGGTGCGCTCCTTCGAGTCCGTGGACCGCGAGGACCACTCTGAACCACTGTCCCCGTCTCATCACTATCGGATTCTAAGCTCACCTGGGGGCTTGGCCCGCGGGAATCCCGGTGAGCGGACGCTCTCCCCGGCCCTGCTGCCCGGAAGCCTGTCCCCTCTGCAGACTCCTTTGCATCCCACTCTGGTCTCCTTTGCTCACGAAGAGAAGAGCAGCCCCCCGAAGGAGGAGGGCGTGTGCTCCCCACCTCCGGCTCCCAGTAACGGTGCCACGCAGCCGCTGGGGAGCCCGAATTGCGTAAAGAGCCGCGGCAGGTTCCCCATGATGGGCATCGGACAGATGTTGAGGAAGCGACAGCAGAGCCTGCAGACCCCTGCAGACCGGCCCCTGGAGGCCAGCATGCCCCCCCTGCAGCCCATGGCCCCCGTGAGCCTCTCCTTCGACATGCCTGATGGGGTCAAAGGCCAGTGCTAACCCGGGCCAGTGGCGGGATTCTGGGTGTTTCTAAGGACAGCGGTGGAACAGAGCTCCTCACATCTGTCAGGGTGTGAAGATTGAAAGGCCTCATGGGAGCCTCCTTCAGGGTCTCACCGCCCCCTGCCACGGAATGTCCCCACTGTGAACCGCTAAAACCCACAGACCCAAAGCCTGCACTCCCCAGGTTCGCATAGGGACCCTGGAGTCGCTGGGATTTACGAGGAGGGGTGGTTATAGGTGCGGTTTCAACCAGTTGTGTCCTCCTTCTGCCCACCCACCCACGACCCTCTGCCCACCTCCCACTGCTGGGCTGCTGGGTGAAAACCCCACACTGGCCGCTGGGCTCTCGGATCACAGACTGTTATGAGATCTTTCCTCACTTTGTGATCTTCTCAGCAGTCAGCCAGTCACCCTGGGACTGAAGGCGGCATCGCAGAGTGGCTCGTCCAGGCCACCGCTCCCCTTCCTCTCGCAGACCGTGGTCGCTGGTGAGCCCGCTGCCTGAGGAAGACAGGAAGCAGCACCACCCCCTCTGAGTGGAAGGGGGCATCGGGGCAAAGACCGATCCAAATGGTGGGGACCCTGGTGAAAGGAAGGGCCCAAAGGGACACGCCTTTGCCATCTTTTTTGGTTGACCTTGCTAATGGTTCAATGATCTTTTCCCAAGATGGTGTTTCTTTATGTGATGTCAAATTGAAGTAACATAATAAAAAAAACAACCCGGCTGGAGAGACCATGAGAAGCGATTCTACCAAATTCACGTTTTCACGCAAGGATAAGCGTGGAGGGCACAAAAGCTCTCCCACGTGATGTTTTCAGTGGCCGGTGGCCTCCCGTGGCCTGCAAGAGGGCTTCATCGCAGCTGGCCCCGTGTCCCTCCTGTTGTGTCAACATGACCTGATCCTTCTGGAAGGCATAGGACATGGCCACGGCTGGTTATTTAGGAAGAGAAAAGGTTGAGGTTGAATTTGGATGCGTTTGGAAGGCACTGTTACCTCTGTGCTGTGCGGCTTTCAAGCTGCCAAGATAACAAGGGTGGCTTAGAGCTGAGTTCATTTGCTGTGAGCTGTGAGAGGGCTTGCCTGGCGGGGATCATGTTCAAAAACTCAGCACCGTATCCTCTTGGAGGAAAGCAGCATTCCTCAAACACGCTTAGAGTCCGCGCTGTTTTCACGCCTTTCGTCAAGGATCGAACCAAAGATGTGTCTCCGGTTCTGTGTCCATGCCATCCCCGTGTGCGCCTTTTGTGGACCTCAGTGTTGTCTGACCGTGTCTAGCAGGAGCTTGCTGGGGTCCGTCTCCTCTCAGGGCCCCGGGCCCTGGCGCTTGGTGGCAACCACCCGGTCATGAGCAAAATTGGAGAAAGGAGGAATTGGCACAGGCCGGATAGCGGTTAGCTCGGGAGACAGGTGACACCGTGGCTTGAGGTCTTCAGCTGTTGACTGGCGCAGGCGTGAGCAGACCCACAGCTGTGGTCACCCCGGGGCTTGCCCGCTGGTTCGGAAACAGGCCGCGGCCCTTGAGAACAACAACGCCTGCCTTTGTTTCCCCTGGCAGCCAGCCCGTGCCAGAGAGCCCCGGGGTGCTTCCTCAGCTTTTCTCCTTTAGCAGCGGTGACCTCCTCCTGCCCCACACGTTTCTGGCTGAGCAAGGAAAAGCATGGATATTTGGCTGACCCTAGAAGCCACTGAGATGCCCGGGCTCGGCTGACTTCACAAGACCTGGAGCTGCTGTGTCCCACCTCGATGGGATCATCCCGGCCCTGGGGCTTGCTAGGAGGGAGCCAGGCTCCTGGCTGTGGTGTCGTTCTTCTGTGTGGCTCCAGACTGGGTTCCAGAACTTTCCATTGGAAGTGGCGCTTGTTAAGCAGAGAGAAGAAAAGCATCTGAAAGCGGCCTCTCTCCACTTGACATGAAGCGTGTCTGGTTTCTGACCAGCGAAGGAACCCTTTTCGAACACGGTTGCTGGCTTCAAGTGTCGTGCTCTGCCGATTCGCCGACTCGCCGACTCGCGGGCTGTGTCCCTGTGCCTTGTGAACTTCTCTCCCCTTATGTCTCTTCCTTGTATTGTACTTTCCTTGAGAACATGAGTGTTTTTTCCGTATCGCTGTCAAATAAGCTCATTGGGACATGCTTTCTGTTCCTCGATTCAGGAACAGCCGCAGACTGTCGTACGACTCACGGACCGTGTCACCATTGGTAGCTTGAACTGTGAACTCAGGTTTATTCCAGACCCAGTGAGAGGTGAGAGTGAGGAAGGGGGGAGGGGTCAACTGTATTTTTTTGTATGTGAGCACCTGACAAATCTATGAAACCGAATGAAAGAGGAAATGTTAAATTCTTTATTATTTTATTATATTTATATGGGAAACTGGACCTTTGGTAAGTACAAAGTGTGTTGTCTGTTTGACCCATGACTGTCTCTCATTAGTGTGTGCCCATGACCTCAGTCAGCCTGTAGTCACTGACGGAAATGACTGAACTGTCACCGTGTGAAGTCCAGGAGGAAAAGTCCACTTTAATTGTATGATTTGGTCGTAAGTAAGGACTGTATTTATGTCACCATTAAGTATATGTACTTTTATAATGACTGTGAAATACACTATTCCCTCACCATGACTGCTTCATTCACTTGCATTTGACACATCTCCAAACACTGAGTATGTTGCAATCGCTGAGCTGTCTTCTCCGTAAAGTCCTTGGCCTTGCAACTGACAGGATACGGTGGGAATCGCGCTGTGGGGTGTTTGAGGGCATCTTCTGCCCCCACATCACTGCTTCATTTCAGCTGCAGCACGTGTGATCTAAGAAGTCTCCTTCGACCGGCACACAGCCAATGGCAGAGCAAGAGAAATCAGCATGTTTTTTTTTTCTTTTTTAGCAGGTTCAGGGTCTCTCTTGGAGATTCTGAAAATGGCACATGAAAAGTGACATCTGTGAGCATTATCTCTAGCTTCTGTCCTTGCCTTAGGGATTGGTGAGGGACGGGAAAGAAGGGTGATGAGGTAGAGTAGGAGGGTTGGATTGTCCTAGCTCTGACTTTATTCATTACCGTTCGCAAAAGGTTTTCATACATAACCACCTTGCTGGAACCCTGGGGTCCCCCTGGGCGGTGTGGCTCAGAGGCTGGCATGGAGGAAGTGGAGTTTCTCTGAAGTTTGATGGGTTTGGGAAGCAACAATGAGTATCTAGTTGTGGTGATGCCATTTTCTTTTAGGGGGCAGAACATTTTAGAACAGAAAGAGACCTGAGATCAGGTGCTTCAACCCCAACTTTTTTTTTTAATTAAAAAAAATTTTTTTTAATGTCTATTTATTTTTGAGAGAGAGAGCGAGAGCAGGGGAGAGGCCGAGAGAGAGGGAGACACAGAATCCAAAGCAGGTTCCAGGCTCTGAGCTGTCAGCACAGAGCCCAACATGAGGCTCGAACCCACGAACCACGAGATCATGACCTGAGCTGAATTCAGACACTTAACTGATTGAGCCACCCAGGCGCCCCCCCCAGGTCTAGGCATTTTTAAGTCATTATCAGAATTGTACAGCTCCTTAAGATTCTGTGTATCCCGCTCTTTTCCACCATCCACCACCGACTCTGGAAGACAGAGAAAGACTTTTTCTTTCTCAGCAGATCTTCCAAGTAAGCAACCCCTGGATACTTTGTTATCTGCTTTGCTGTTAAAAGGCTGTTGGGTTTTACTAGATTCAATCAACAAAACATTTTTTAAATAGCCATGTCATGAAATGAAACAAATTCAGAAAGAGTACAAGACTGATATTTTTAAGGGGGGTCCGGAAGCCTCTTAGTTATTGTATTTGTTTTCTTTGTAGGACCCTCTATGTGCTACAGGCGCAGTACGAATAATTCAGAGCAGTACTGGGAACTGGTTCAATGTAATGTCATCACTTTTCAATGAAAGGAGCGTATTTCCTGAGTAGTAAATGAGTGTATTATTTGTGGCAGCTTTTTCATCGAGGGAGCTTTTCAGACATCTGGTTCCAAAGACAAATGGGATACATATTTGAACTTCTTTTCTGTGGGTCTGTTTTCGCGACACACGGTTATCTCCGAGATCTGATGTTTGTGGCACCAAGGGACTGGGGTGGGGGAAGTGTGGGGAGCGTTTCAGCCTTGGCAATCCCCTTCCACGGGGAGATCTACGTCGGAGCTGACGTGTGGATAAGGAGGCTTTTTGGGGAGCCAGCTCTGTCATTGTAGAGTAGCTTGATGTGGAGCAAACCCAGGGGTCAGCTGAAGCGTAGTGACATGAAACCGAACCATGGCACGGGGCAGAGAGGATGGCGTCAGGAGGCTGCATTATTCACAGGTGGGCGAAAAAGATAGGTCTGAGCTGTTTACACAACATACGCCCTGCTCAGACGACCCATTAGCTATTTTGCAAGGAAAGCCCTTGGCCGGCATTATAAACCCTTGGGAATAACACAAATATATCTGTTCAGGCCTCGTGACAAGAGCCAGCTGAAAAGAGTGCGAGCCTGTGACAGGAACGAGGCTTCTCGTCCAAAGTTAGGCGGTGAACTCGTGGCAGGTCTGAGAGGAGAATGCCTTCCGTGACCCCTTCACCCGTGTTCACGTCTTCTCTGGCAACCCAGCCTGTGGGATAGGTGAGGCTTTGCTATGATAACGACGTAAACCCCCAATGTCTGTGACTTGCCCAATGAAGGGTTATTTCCCACACACGCTTTGATGCCATTTGGCATCCGTCTCCGTGTGGTGACTCGGGGGTCCAGGCTGCTTCCTACCTATGGCTCCATCCACTCACCATGATTCTCTGGCTGCGAGCTAGAGGGTTCTCTGCTGCCCTCGAGTGTGCCGTGAGGGCTGAAACTAGTCCTATGGCCCTCCTAGGAGCCAGAGGCTGAGAAATGTGGGGGCGCATGTGGACATTTGGGGTACAGCTACTGTTTCTGCCACAGGGAAGGTAAAGATGCTTACCACTTAAAGGCCCTCTAAGACTGGACTGGTCTTTCCCATAGTTACACGTATAACGCTTCTTCGTGTTGTATGGATTATTTGTTTTAATTAAAGGGATAAGCCTTGTTAATTATTAACGTTTCATTTAATTTAAGGGAGGGGGTGTTATGGGCTGAATTGTATCTCCCCCAAATTCATATATTAAAGCCTTAACTCCCAAGTACCTCAGTATGTGGTTGTCTTTGGAGACGGGGCCTTTAAGGAGATAAGTTAAAATAAGGCCACCGTTAGGGTAAGACCTCATCCAATCTGACTGCTGTTCTTATAATTAGGGGGCGCCTGGGTGGCTCAGTCAGTTAAGCGTCCGACTTCAGCTCAGGTCATGATCTCACAGCCCGTGAGTTCGAGCCCCACGTCAGGCTCTGTGCTGACAGCTCAGAGCCTGGAGCCTGTTTCAGATTCTGTGTCTCCCTCTCTCTCTGCCCCTCCCTGGCTCACACACACTCTCTCTCTTCCAAAAATAAATAAACACTAACAAAAAGAAGAAGGAGGAGGAGGAGGAGAACAAAGGAGAACGAAGGAGAAGGAGAAATGTGGACACAGAGAGGGACACCAGACAGAGGAAAGACCATGTGAGACACAAAGAGAAGGCAGCCGTCTGCAAGCTAAGGAGAGAGGCCTCGGGACAAACCAAACCTCCCAACACCTTCCTCCTGGGCATCCAGCCTCTAGCACTAAAGATAAACCAATTTCTTTCTGTTGAGGCTGTGGCACTTTGTCACGGCAGCCGTGGAAGACTAATGCGGCAGGGAAGCCACTTAGAAACACTTATTAGGCCACAAATCACATGCTCCATCCCATTGACCGTCTTCTGACAACTAAACTACTCTCAGGAGGTCCTTTTCTTTTTTTGCAGTGAAATTCCACCTTCCCAGATGTCCCCGGTGCTCTAAGCCCTGGTGCCATTTATTTTCAAGCATATTTCTTCCTTTAACCCAGAGATCCACAGACTTTTTCTGTAAAGGGCCAGGTAGTAAATATATTTTGTATTTAGTGGACGGTCATGCAGCCTGTTGTGTATTCTTTTTCTTGTTTTCAGTTTGTGTTTGTTTTTATAACTCTTTAAACAATGTGAAAATAATTCTTACCTGGTGGGCACATAAAAACAGGCCACAGCAGACTTTGACCCTTCAGCTTCCTGCTGTCCCCTTCTCCAGAACCCGGGAACGTGGTCGTGTTGTCTCCTGCCTGTAAGTTTAGGTAGTTTGCCTGGTCCGCACAACCAGGACTGGAGTCGTATGCTACAGGTGTTCGTTTTAGGAACTCACCACCCACAAGAAAGAGAAGAGCTTTTTTTGTGGTATCTGGGCCAGTAGGTGCTTGGAAGGAGGCGTCATTCATAGTAATGAACCGGAGAAGGGTGTCGGGAAGGGACTGGACCTAAGGGGATTGGGAGGTGAGGAGAGAACCTGGCCTTCCTCTTTGCTGCCCCTTCCTGTATTGCCTTCAGTGGATTTCCAAGGCTGGTTGCCATCCGCAGACGTGGCGATGCTTCAGGAGAGCTGTCCTGGTCAGGAATCTGCCCCTGCCACTTAGTCCTCACCCTCAGATTCATCCCTGCCTTCATCTGCACAGAACGGAGCATCGCTCTGGTACACAAATCATTTTCCATTCAAGCCGTGTTCCTTTTCTCTTTGTGAATGGACTCTCGAAAATGGGTTCTTATTGCTTATAAAGAAAGAGCTTCCCGAAAGTCATAGGGAACAAGTCTAAATCTAGAAGAAACATGAAGCTGAATGATGCCTCATAGGGGAATCATCACCATTACTCACACCTGAATGATGCGGTGTCACCACAGGTTGGACAAGTGTCCCCTGTACTAAAAGACGGATCGTGTCATCTGAATCAGCGCCAAAGAGCCCATTCAGAGTCCTTCCCACTTATGACCGCTTCGATTACATGAGCCATTCCCACTTTCGGAACATTCAGGCCCAAGCCGCAGAATCGCAGGGACCTTGGGGGTCACCCAGCCCTAGGCTCAGTCCTCTGGAATTTGGGGCAGTCCTCTAAAGGCACCAGGAAATGTGGGTTGTTAGAATAAGCACAGAGCAATTCCTTGGAGCAGAGTTTTTATAACTTCCTGCTAATTTTTTTTTTCTTACTTAGGACTAATGTGTCATGTATTCAGATACAAAGTCAGTGTGAGTCTTGTGACTCCAACCCTCCTTGGCCTCTAGTGGATGGATGGGTGGGTGGTGAACAGATAGACTGTGGAGGGTAGGTGGAGAGCTGGTGGATGGATGGGTGGTTGGATGGATGGATGGGTGGGTGGATGGAATGAGGAATGAATAGGATTGAAAATAAATGTTGAGAGGATATAAATGATTTAGATTAGTGAATGGTTGAAAGGCACTTAAGGGAGAGGGAAATACTCCCCGAATTCAGGGTACTAGCCCTCAAAATACTTAATAAACATAGAAATGATGGGCCCGGAAAATAAAGAGGGCACTAACTTTGAGTACCAATGTCCTTCACAGAGGGCAGCCAGAGAAATGCCCCCTCCTACCGTAAGTCCATTTGCCACCTGGAAACAAGTAATCCTAGACCTTGGCTGTGTGGCAAAGCCTTTGTCCTCATCTGCCAAATGCCTGTACGTTCACTTGACGGTTTAAGTTTGGTGACCTTATAGAGATTTGGCAAGAAGATGAGGAAACTATAAGAGAGGCTGGGACAGCTCCCTGGCCTCCCTCCTCCACTCACACAGTGTTTACTGGCCAGTGCACTGAGGCCCAGACTCTTCCTAATGCTGACCTTGAAATACTGATAACCTCATTCTCCCATCTCGTCACCCCAAGTTTCCGGCTCTATTGCGCACAAAGCATCTAAAAACTGCAAACAGATAATGCGCTTTTACGAGGCTGGTGTGTGGCTGATGGAGGCGGCATTCTCTGTCTCACTCCAGCTGACCTTCTTCCACCCATGTGGGCCGCGTTGTGTTCTCCCAAAGTTCATCTCTTGAAGCCTAGCCCCCAGTATGGCAGGATACGAGTGTGTTTGGAGACAGGGTCTTTGAAAAGGTGATTAAGTTAAAAACGAGCAGCTGTTAGGGTGGGCCCGAATCCAGTTGGACGGTATCCTTCTAAGAAGGGGAGATTTGATTACACAAACACCAGGGGTGCGAGAACAAGAGGAAAGACTGTGTGAGGACAGCGAGAAGGCTGCCATCTGCAAGACCAAGAGAGAGTCCTCCGATCTGCCGGCACTTTGATCGTGGACGCCCAGCCTCCAGAGCTGTGAGAAAATAAATTGCTGTTGTGTATGCTTTCAAGTCTGCGGTATTTTGTTACGGTAGCCATAGCAAACCAACACACCCACAAATCGCAGGTGTGGAAATAAGGGAGACCGTCCAACGAGAACAAACAGAGGCCATTTATCAGAGCTTTGCTGTAGCGAAGGGGACAGGGCTGTCACTTGTGTCTGACAGAGACTCCGCGGCAGGCAGGGGAGTGGGAAAGCTTCACAGTGGGATAAAGGGAAGGTTTCAGGCGTGCCCTGATTGGTTGTCATGGGGAAGCCGGAAGCAGGCTAACTACAAGGGGGGCGTCCCTTGTGATTGGTTAGGGGAGGACATCTGGCTTTTTCTGGTTGGCTCTGAGGTGGAAGCAGGGGCAGTCACTGACCAAGGCCTAATTGGGCTGATTGTTGCGGAGGGGTTGGGCTTCATAGGCTGGTTACTGCCGCGGTCGAGGGTCAGGGTTCTGTCCTATTTGATCTGGCCATCGTCCATCTGTGCATTCTGTATGTCACAGGGTGGTAGGATGTCTTCTCATCCCATTTATCGGGCCGCGTTAGTTTCTTAGGACTGCTCTAAGAGATCACAAACTTGGTGCCTTCCAACAGCGGAAATTAATTCCCTCACGGTTCTGGAGAAGGGAAGTTTGGAATCGAGGTGGAGCAGGGCCAGAGTCTCTCTCTGAAGGTTCTGAGGGAGGATCCTTCGTTGCCTCTTCCAGCTTCTGGTGGTTCTAGGCAAACCTTGGTGTTCTTTGACTCCAGGGTCTAATTTTTCAATGTTTGTTCCATCTTTACGTGGCATTCCCCATGAATGTAGAATGTGTGTCTTCGCGTGACTTCGAAAGATACCGGCCTCTGAATTTAGAGCCATCTTAAATGACCTCATCTTCATTAATCACATCTGCAAATCAGATCACATTCTGGGGTGCCAGGTGGTCATGAATTTTGGAGGAGACACCCTACGACACACTCTACCGGTTAAGGGTCCTATTCTGCTGTCACCAGGGCCGGAAGCCTGGCAGATCTGCACTTGACATGGGCCCTTGGGCACAACAAGGGGAGCCAACTCTGCAAAGTCTTGAGATGTCCAGAATAGGGTATGTCAGCAAGTGACATTTTAGGTGGAAACTTGGGGATGCTTAGAGGTGGAGAAGAGAGGAATCCATATCTGACCACATGAAGTGACTGGCGTGCCCATCCCAAGGAAGGCAGACATTGAAGCAGGTCGACGTTCTGGTCACCTCCTGACACAGACTTTCGCAAAGGACCCCGAGAGAGGGACAACTAGGGGGTGGGGTGCTGAATTTGGGAATGCTGTGCCCAGGGGTTTATGGAATCTTGACGTGACCTGTGATCCCCCACAAAATCCAGTTCAAATCTATCAACTCATCAACTCTATCTTTGGAACAGAATATTCTCTGGAGCTTCAGGCATGTTTATCAAGCTCCAGAGAAGGTTCACATTAACTCAGTATATTCAAACTAAATGATCTCATGCCCCACACCAGCTTCTCCTGTGCTCCCTCCCGTGGTAAAGGGCATCCCAGACTCTACCTTGATGCCCCAACCTGGGCATCATCCTGCACCACACTCTCCCCTCACCTCCCACATGTGGCCCATTCACAAAGCCTGTCAGTTCCATCCTCCAAAGATGAGGGGCTAGCAAGGGCCATTGGTACAAACTCCACACGAGAGGCACGAAACCCACTCTTTTTTTCACTCTTGCCGTTTAGCATGATGCATCAGTGGACGCCTCATCAAACCCAGAACCATCTGCAAAATAAGAATTTGAGGTAATAGGGTAAATGAGATTCTTTCGTTAATATATACAAGACACCCAGTACATTCTGGTGCAAAGTGTGTGATGTAGAAGCAGTAACTATTAACTATTGCCTGTGGTTTATGCATAAAAAAAAAAAAATGTGGTCCACTCTGTTTTGTGAGTGTGGACAATGTCACGGACGTTAAAGAAACAAATGAGCACTGTCTTCACTTTCGCTCTTGAAATGGGTATTTCTTCGCAGTCTTAGGGATGTGGAAGCTTTCTCCCACTAACATTGATGCTTTGCTTCTGGATCATAATAGAAACACCACGTTCGGTGATCGAAAAAGAGCACTCAAAAATGTGTGCTTTTTTTTATTTTATTTTTTTTCATTGTTTCAACCCCCCCCCGGCCCCCCCCCCCCCCCCCCCCCCCCCCCCCGCCGAACAATCCGAGCAAATGCCAAGGCTTTTTGCTTTTAAGTTCATCATTCAGAATCCTTGGCAAGTTTTCACAGAAATTCCCCCGGTGGTCAAGTTCTCTTCCATGTGAACATACGCGTCAGCCAGCATGTGCACGATTCATTGTCCCCCGTGCTGACCTTTCAGTATTTCCATCGCTCTTGTGAGTGACAAGGCCATTCCTTTGTGCTCCATTGCTGAACCGTCTCCTGCCTTCCTTAAACCTCCCGTGACAAGGAAGGGACAAAACCTCTCGTCTTTGCACTCTGTTCTTGGCTTTTTCTCCAAATACTTCTTTTTAATGCCATCAAATGTCTAGCACGCCCATCGTTTTGCTTTATACAAACTTTGAGATCCTTTGCTCTTAAAACCTCCAGTCATTTTCACTCAGGCACAGACAGGTTGGAGCAAGTTCCTTTTAAGATTAGTCATTGACTTTCATCAGCCTCATAGGCCACCTCTTTGGACACACAGAAATCTTCATGGTGCAGAGTTCAAATGTTAATCCTGTCTGTGATGGTCAATTTCCCCCGTCAACTTGACTAACCTTGGAGTGCTAGTCAGATTAAACGGTGCATCTGGGTGTCTGGGAGCATGTTTTCACATGAGATTAGCATTACCGAATTGGAGGACACAGTAAAGTAGATTACTCTCTCCAGTGTAGACAGCCATCTACCCAATTCCTTGAGAGCCTGCACAGAACACAATGCAGGAAGGAGAAATTCTCCCCTCTTTTCCTGCCTCACTGATTGAACTGGGACATCTAGTCTCATCTTCTCTGGCCCTTGAACTGGGATTCGCACCAGGTGCTCCCCTGGTTTCTCCTGTCTTTGAAGTCAGACTAAATTGTAACACCAGGCTTTCCTGGGCCTCCAGCTTGTGGAGGGCAGATTGTGGGACTTTTCAGCCTCCACGATCACATGAGCTGATTCCTCATAATAAATCTCTCTGTCTCATATACATGCATATGTATTACATGTGCACACACACATATGTAATATGTATACATATTCTACTGGTTCTGTTTCTCTGGAGGAGAACTGCTAACACGCTGACCTTAGAAGGGCCACGTGTCATTTGGCCAGGAGGCACCCCCCCCAAACTCCCCACAAAGCTTTATTCCGTAGAGCCCCATAGACGACAATGAGCCACGAGAGCCACCCTATCTCGACCCAACAACAATTCCAACTTGAATCTGTTTTCTCTTTCCCCTTCTCACCCCAGCGAGTGTCCTCACATCTTCCCGTTTCTCCACGTGGGGCCATTCACTTTACAGTTGGTTTCCAGCATCATTAGGACTTTCCTCATTGCCAGATATATTGGCCATTTTCCTTCTTTTCTTTTCTTTCTCCCCTGCGTCCCCAGGACCTGAAGCCGAGAGCCACGAGTCAGTCAGTCACGTGCCGCTGGGGCTGCCGCAGCCCCGGCATGGAACCCCTTAGCCACGACTAACAAGCCACGAACGAGACCTGATAGTGGACAGTTTCCATTTATTTCGCTGGACTATCTCTAGTTATTTGTGGACTGAGTTCTTCACCCCCCACTCTTACCCCAATTCATATGTTACAACCCTAACCCCAGTGTGATTGTGTTTGGAGACAGGGCCTGTAAGGAGGTCCTAAGGGTGGTCCCTAATGGGATTGAACTGGTGGCCCTATAAGAAGAAGAGGGCACAACCAGGGATGCTGAGGCACAGAAAAAAGGCCACGTGAGGGTACAGTGAGAAGACGGCCATCTACCAGCGAAAGAGAGAGGCCTAAAGAGAAACCAACCCTGCCGACCACACCCTGATCTGGAACTTCCAGCCTCCAGAACTGGGAGAAAAGAAATATTTGTTGTTTAAATTTTTTTGATGTTTATTTATTTTTGAGAGAGAGGGAGAGATGCAGAGTATGAGTGGGGGAGGGGCAGAGAGAGAGAGACACACACACACAGAACCGGAAGCAGGCTCCAGGCTCTGAGCTGTCAGCACAGAGCCTGACGCGGGGATTGAACTCACGGACTGGGAGATCATGACCTGAGCCAAAGTCGGGTGCTTAACCAACTGAGCCACCCAGGCACCCCAAGAAATGTTTGTTGTTTAAACCAGCCTGTGGTGGGTCTTTAAGCTAAGACATGTTCCTTCCAGAAACTTTCCTACCCTAGTTCTGTGACTCTCCTCTTCTCTGTCTGCCTGTTCCTTCCTGGTCTCCCTCTAGATTTTCTCTTCCCTCACCTGCTTTCCAAAGGGCGGTGTCCCCATCTCCCGTCCCCAGGCATCGCATCCCCTCCCATGGTCTCAGTGGATAAGATCACCATCTATAGCTCCCTGAACATCAATGTGGGTGCCCTTTCTGGTGGGAAGTCTGTCAGGTACTTCATAGGCGCCTCAAAGTCAACACATACAAAGCCAGACTTACCAGTGCCCCCCTCACGATCTGCTCTCCTTCCTCCTGCTCTGTTTTCAGTGGCCCTGAGGCCCCCAGGCCAAAATGCTGGCTGTCATGCTTGATTCATGTTCTTCGGCTCCCACATCCAACCAACTTCAACATTTTGCTTTTTTCCATCCCTGCATCGAGGCCACTTCCTTCAGTAACCCATACACCCACCCTTGTTGTCTCTGGTTAAGGCCATTGCGACAAGCATCTAACGAACTGGTCTCCTGAAATCCGTCCTGCGTCCACCTGGTTATCACTCTAATATTAAACTCTGACCACGTCACTCCCCTGCTTAAGGCCCTTCTCCAGCTTCCTGACGGCCACCGGCTAACATCCCCACTCCGTAGCCAGAAGGCAGGGCTCTGCACAGTCTAACCACCCCCCACCCCACCCCAGACTCTGTTCTCATTGCTTCTCTGCCTACAACTTTGTGTTTTGGCCGTCCGCGCTCGACGGCTCATACTTTCTCCTGTACATTTGCCACCTTCTCTGCCCCCTTTCCTGCCTGTGTGTGAGATGCTCGCTGTCAGGTGCTCTCTCACCGGGAGAAACCGTTATCCCCCCTAATCCCCCCTGGGTTGCCACATGCCTGTATTAGCTTCCTAGGGTGGCTGTAACGAATTATCACAAACTTAACGGCTTAACGACACAAATTTATCCTCTCACGTCTCTGGAGGTCAGAGTCTGAAATGGATCTCGTGGGGCTAAAATCAAGACATTGCCAGGGCCAGCCTTTTCTGGATGCTCTGAAGGGCAAATATGTCTCCCTGCCTCTTCAGCTTCTAGAGGCTGCCTGTATTCCTGGGCGTGTGGCCCCTTTAAAACCCATCACTCTCATTTTTGCCTCCTTCATCACACCTCTTTTTTCTGACTCGGACCCTCATCACTTCCTCTTATAAGGCCCTTTGTGATTAGATGGAGCCCATCTGGATAATTCAGGATAATCTTTTCCATAGCAAGACCCTTAATCGAATCATCTCTATGATCAAAAGTTCCTTTTAAAAATTTTTTAAAGTTTATTTATTTTGAGAGAGGGCGGTGGGGGAGAGAGAGAGAATGTGGGCAGGGGACGGGCAGAGAGAGGGAGAGTTTGTGGGGCTCGAACTCAAGAACCGTGAGATAATGACCTCAGCCGAGATCAAGAGTCCGACGCTTAACTGACTGCACTACCCAGGTGCCCCAAAAATTCCTTTTCCCATAAAGAAATAACACAGGTCCTGGGGATTAGGATGTGGATATCTTTTGCAGGGACATTTCTCAGTCAACCACATGCCCCTTTCTGATTCTCCCATAATTGGTTATATATATTCTGAACTTACTGCGTTTGTGGATGGTTGTCTGTTTCTGCATCTGTCTCTCCCCTTCTACTCCAACTGCATACTCTTCTAGCATAGGAACCTTACCTTTCTCATCTCGTATTCCCAGTACCGGCTGTGCCTGGAGCATAGGAGGTGCTCAGCAAACATTTGTCGAGGGATGAAATAGAGACCTCATTTTGGTTTTTGGATCTAACTTTCAGCTGGACTTGATGTGTGCTGAGATCACCCAAGAATGCAGCTAGTTCAGAGAAGAAAGTGCACAGCAAGTTGCTGGCTCCCTTTGTATCTCTGCCCCCCCTTTCTAAGCCCAGAGAAGCAACATCCACCATTTTGCAAGGAGCTGCAGGTCAGGGGTGCACAGGCAGGGAGGTCCTGCAGAACTGGGGTGAGGAAGGCGCTCTGAGGGCCCCTCCTCCCCTCGCAGAGGAGGTTTGAGGTTTGAAGATGTTAGTATCGCCAGTTTTTCTTGTTGCCAAACCACACAGTTGGAGCCCGTGGATTCCATTTTGACCTACCAACCCCCCTCCCCTCTGTGGCATTGGACTGTGCGTTTCCTTCATTCTGGGCCAAGCCACAAGCTGTGGGTTTGGGGCCACTATCCACTCCTTGCAGGGTGGGAAGCACACTCTGATCTGGGACTGTGCCCACTCACTTTGTTGACCTAGGAAACGAAAGGCAGCAAAACTGGCTGTTTGGAACCCATTGTCCTTCTGCCCATCAGGCTCCCGGTGTGGCTGCCATCTTGGGTCCCAAAGATCATTAGGTCCTCCATCCCTGTTCCAGGCTGTGGTGAGGTAGAACTGAGGGCAGGGGTCTTCAGGATGGGTTAGGAGTCAGTTTGTCGAGTCCTGGACCGGCTTGAAAATAACAGGGCAAAAGATGACAAGCTCGGAACTTTCAGGTACAGATGGGAAAGCAGTCACTTCAGACGCGAGTCTGGAAAGGAGGGCTTGAACCAACAATGACTGAATCCAAAGGCAGAGCCTACCTTTCAGTGGCCTGAGCATGGGTTTGTCAGGGAAGCAGCAGGCTTGGAAGTGCAGCGAAGGCCAGCGTATTATTAGTTTGCCAGAGCCGCCGTAACAAAGTCACAGGCAAGAGGCTTGAACATCAGAAACATGGCCTTACGGTTCTGGAGGCTCGAAGTCCAAGATCAAGGTTTTGGCAGGTTTGGTGCCTTCTGAGAGCTGCAAAGGAGACTCTGTCCCAGGTCTATCTACTAGTCTCTGGTAACCTCACTTGTCCTCGGCTTCTAGACACATTTTCCTCCCGCTGTGCGTGTCCGTCTCTGTGTTTCCCCTTTTTTCTAAGGACATCGGCTATGCTGATTTAGGGCCACCCTAATGACCTCACCTTGACTTCATTATCTCTACAGAGACGTTGTCTCCGAATAAGGTCACATTCTAGGTACCGTTGGTTCGGATTCCAACATATCTGTTGCACAGACAGGCGGGAGGGACGCACAATTTAACCTGTAACCGCCTATCAGCTCGGAGGTAAGAATTTGTGCTCAAATTTTCCCAAAGTGACTTCTCCTCTCAAGAAAACTTTTCCCTGGACTTTGTGTGGTGAGTTGCAATGGAGGAAGGGGAGGGAAGGGGCAGAGGAGCCTGAGAAAAGACACGGGATGTCAAGCCACGTCATGATTGAGCTTCAGAGAAAAGCTTCCTGATTGCCACTGACAAGGCCACGAGTCTGTTGGTGGCAATGACATTCTTTCCCATTCAGAATATAACATCCCGCCATTAGCCTTGGCCGTGACTGATGCCTGTTTCCTTTTTAGCAGCTGGTCTGCCTTGGTTTCATCTCTCTGCTGATTAGAGGGATGGTGGTCATAATCCCTTCAGTGAAAATGCACTTTCCTCTATAAATATAGACTTACAAATCTATAAATATTTGTTTATAAATAAATTTTGTGAGTGGCTGGAGATCTTAAAATAAGACTCTGTTTTAGCCCTTGGATGTCAAAAGAGACTCACATTTTTATGTTTGGCAAGAAAAGTATCAGAGGACTTTTTTTTTTTAAGTTTTTAAAAATGCTTATTTATTTATTTTGAGAGAGAGAGAAAGAGAGCGACAGAGTGAGCGGGGAACGGGCAGAGAGAGAGGGAGAGAGGGAGAGGGAGAATCACAAGCAGGCTCCACACTGAGAGTGAAGCCTGATGCAAGGCTCGATCTCACAGCCGTGAGATCCTGACCTGAGCTGAAATCAAGAGTCCAAGGTTCAACCGACTGAGCCACAGGCGCCCCGACAGAGAACTTTTTAAAAGGTCCACCCCCACCCCGAATTATAATAATACAGTTGCATTTTAGCAAGTCTAAAAGATTTAAAAAAGGAAAAAAAATGTTTCCCCAAATCCCCACAACCTAAGACCAACATTTGGTATAGTCTCAGAATCTTTTTCCTGTGCATTTATAAAGGCATTTTAACCCTTTAAATTGTTTATTATTATTTTTTAACTTTTTATTTTGAAGTAGTTTAAGGCTCGTACAGGTTGCAAAACTAACACAGAGAGTTCCATGTACTCTTCCCCTGGTTTCCCCCAGAGATATTATCTTTTTCATTTTTGAAAACTGTGGAAAAATACACATCAGGTAAAATTTACCATTTCACCCATTTTTAAGGATACGGTTCAGCAGCATACGCGCATTCACATTGTGGTGCCCCCATCACCACCATCCCCCTCCAGAACTTTTTCCATTTTGCAAAACGAAAGCTTTGTCCCCATGAAACACGAGCACCCCCCGCCCCCACGTTCCCTCCTGCAGCCCCAAAAACCCACCACTCTGCCTTCTGTGTCTGAAATGGACTCCTCTAAGGACCTCCTGTACGTGGACCCATACAGTACTTGTCCTTTTGTGCCCAGCTCGTTTCACTCAGCATAATGCCCTGAAGGTTCTTCCACATCATAGCACGAGTCAGAATTTCCTTCCTTTTTAAGGCCGAACAATCGTTCTTTATGTGAATGGACCACATTTTCTTCACCCATTCGTTTGTCGATGGACGCTCGGGTTTCTTCCGTCTCCTGGCTATTGCGAAGGAAGCTACTGTGAGCCTAGTTGTACAAGCATCTGCTCAAGATCCTACGGTCCCTTCTTTTGGATATATACCCCAAAGTGCAGTTGCTGGATCATAGGGTAGTTTTATGGTCACTTTTTTGAGGACTCTCCATGCTGTGTCCCAGGGTGGCTGCCCCATTTTACCTTCCCGCCAGCCCTGCACCAGGGTTCCGATCCCTCCGCATCCTTGCCAACACTCGCTGTTTTGTTGTTTTGATGATAGCCATCCTCACGACGGAGGTTATATCCGGTGATGAGATCTTATGTAACCACAGCACCATTATCAAGAATATATGAGTTTTTTAGCCTTTTTTCCCTTTTAAATTGCACATGCGATCTTTGTGGCCACCAGTTTTATTTGCTTAACAAAATACCAATACTTAACAAAAGCATGTGGTCCTGTAACTAAAACCTCTCCATAAATATCGTTTCATTTGGCAGCTTCCTAGTCTGCCCAAGGCCCATGGCTTCCCTGCCACGAGCGGACTCACAGGGAGGAGGGAGGAGCGCTCGAGTAGCCTGGTAGCGCTCCCTGCTCCCATGCTGCGAGGCCAGCAGGTCACTGGGTCTCTTATGTCCCGGGTGACCTCCTGAGCCCGCCGACCTGCAGTGGGGGTGCCGAGGGGGAGAACAGAGACTTCCTGGTGTGCACTTGGCTCCTTTTCAACCTTGCGGTGCAATAAGCCACCAGTCTTGGAAATATCACGGTAGGAGGTCCGTAGAGAACGCTGATTTCTAACACGTGTTCTTGAGGCTCAGCAAAGAAAACAGCAGTTTGGGGTTTGCTTAGGTTCGCGTGAGATTCAAGCTGACAATGGCTGATTGCGGGGACACAGTGGCCCCAGCAGTGACTGGCCTGGCTATCACGGAAGTTGGGGCAATTGGACCTCAGACCCTCAGTCGCTGCCCTTGCTGTCCGCACTCACTAAAACACCCCTCACCTGCCCAGGGTCCTTGCAACCATGCCCCCGAAGCCATGATCACAGATTCTACCCCCCACCCCCCATCCCCTGCCCCCGGCTCAGTTTTCTGTAGCTCCAGTTTCCTGCAACTGCCATGAGAATGTACCACAAACCGGGGCGCCCGGGTGGCTCAGGCAGTTAAGTGTCCAACTCTTGGTTTCGGCTCAGGTCACGATCTCATGGTTTATGAGTTTGAGCCCCACGTCTGGCTCCACGCTGACAGTGCAGAGCCTGCTTGGGATTCTCTCTCCCTCTCTCTCTGCTCCTCCTCCCCCCAAAATAAATAAACTTAAAAAAAAAAAAGTTACCGCAAACTGAGTGGCTTAGAAACATTTAGAAACAAACATTTATTCTCCTAAGTTCCGGAGGCCAGAAGTCTAAAATCAAGGTGTCCAAAACCAAAGCTCTTGAGTCTTGGACAAATTACTTGATCTCCGTCTACCTCACTTTTCTTATGTACAAAATGGGATGTGCTTTCGTTTAACTTTATTTACCTGTATATAAATACAGTCATATTGGGGGTTGGGGGCTTCAACATAAGAATTTTAAAAGTAAGGTTCCCCCCCCCCCCGAATTATGATAATACAGTTGCATTACAAGGATCCGTAACGTCCCCCACAGAGGCTGGTCACAGGTACAATAGCAAAACACACCAGCCTAAAAGATAGCCTTCCTGGGCAATAATCTTGCCTCTGGCCTCCAGACGATGCCTCTGTGCTTGCGTGGATGATGTGAGACCCTTGCCCTGGCTTTCACAGATGCACCTGGCATGCTTGCAGAGAGGGTGGGGGTTTCCAGGCCCCCCACCCCATTCCTCTCCTCCAGCTTGATCTCTCCAACTGCAGCTGCGCTGATTCTGAGCCAGGGGAGCGAGTGGCAGGGGCGACCTGGGCATTGCCCCCCTTCCGCCTGACTGGAGGGGAGGTTCCCCGCGGGGAGTGCACGTTGGCAGAGGGCAGGTAAATTGTGAGCGAAGTAGCCTCTCAGACACCCTAATCTGGTGCTGGAACAGGCATGCCACTCTGGCGCCCAGCCTGCCCCCAGCCATGTGCTGCCAAGCAGCTCCTGGACAGACACAAGTGGGAATTAAAAAAAAAAAAAAAAGGGAATTTCAAAGCCTGTGTCTGTGGTCCTCCCTGCTGCCCGCTTGTTAGTTTCAAAGGCTTGAGGCAAAACGCGCCGCTACTGTGAGTTAGAAGAGTTTGTAAAAGAAGCCCCCAAATAGGAGGTTTTGCCAGCATTTCTGTTTCACGCAGTCCTGCTATTTGATTTAAACGTTTTGGTGTACTTTCCCAGTGGTCACGACAGTGGTGGTCCGTGAAATCCTGCTAGATCTGCCTGTGTTAATCCTGGGAAATGGTTCCAAAATCCTTAACGGTCACAACCCTAGAATTTCCCCCTCTTCACCTCGTTGGGAACGTTGCAGAACTTTCCAAGGCATCTGCCAGATTCCCCGCGGAAGGTGGCCCTCACATCTGCCTCCCTGACATTTTGTAGAGCTGTCACGTTTGGAGGTGGGACGTGGATGGACCAAAGCCCAAGGGAAATGCTCTATGGCATTTCTGCAGTGCTGGAAGCTTCCGGTTTGTTTCTTAACTGATAACTTCTCTCCTAGTGGATAGCAAGAGACAGAGGGAAGAGAGGAGGAAATTCCTTCTGGCCTATGGAATAAAAATCTGTCCTTCAACAAGTGAAGGGTGAGGGAAAACATGTGGACATTCCATCTTGTATATTTCTGTTCATAGAGGATGCTAAGAAGTTTCAGCTTTATTTCAGAGGGGACCCAGCCAGAAAGCTCTTAGCTGAACCTCCAAACCTCAGTTTTCTCTGGACAGGGAAGGAGGAGGAGCTACTGACAAAGAAGGCAACTGGGTCTCGATAGCTTATTAGTTCTACTGCCCAGGCTCCAGTGGACATGTGAAGGGGCAGGACAGAGTGAGGGTGGGGCAACAGTCCAAGGGAGAAAGAAAGAGAAGGCCTGGGCGTCATGGAGATGGGACAATTTCCTCTCGCGAAACTCAAGGCTGGTTGTCGGATCTGATTTCTCCAAATGAAATCTCCACATGAACAACGGCAAAGAAAAAAAAGACTGTCATCTCGCAAGACCGCCTTCAGTTACGATTCCAATAAATCCAGGACACCACGCTTTTATTAAATCCCCAAATACCTGCAGCTTTTGTTGGTATAATAGTATTGTGTCACTATCGTGAAAAAGGAGATAAAGCCTCTGAAATCAGAATCATTTACATCTTGAGGCACACCCAGGGAGTTATTAAAGGTCTCCTGACTTGGAAAGAGTGGAGACCATCTCCTTCAGGTGTTTCAAACCCTCCGAAGGAATCGTATTGTTTGCAATTCCTATTGCTGGAGTTACCAGTGATGTGGAGCATTTCACGTTTATTAGTCACTTACGTTTCTCCCAGAGACTTCGGCCACATCTCTTGCCCTAACTCCCTCCTAGGACAATTTTAGAATTATTGAGGATTATTAAGGAAAAGATGAGAAGAGTATGGTGGGGGATAGTGTGGGGAGGATGAGAGGACAGGAGGAAGGTTCTGGAACCCAATCCCCAGCCCTGGCAACCAACTTTTCCCCAGGGTTAGATTCCCTCCACTTCATTCCCACTGTTTCCCCCAAGGCCAAGTGAAGTCTCTTTAGGGGAGCTCTCTCTTCCCCTAAGATCATTTTCCCCAGGTTCTTTTTCTTAGTCACTTCACCCGGACAGAGAAGAACTTTAGTCCTGGATCCTGAGCCTCTCTCCAGTGGAACTCCTCTGAGGACAAGTCACAGATGTTCATGGTGACCCTATCTCATTTTAGAAAGTAAAACGTTCGCAGGGCACCTGGGTGGCTCAATAGATTAAGCGTCTGACTCTTGATCTCAGCTCAAGTCATGATCTCACAGTTGGTGGGATTGAGCCCCATGTTGGCCTCTGCACGAGGGATCCTCTCTCTCCCTCTCTCTCTGCCCCTCCCCTCCTTATTTGTGCTCTCCCTCTCAAAATAAATAAACTTTATTTGTAAAAGGTAAAATACTCATGTTTTAATTGGTATGAAGCAAAATATATACCCAAATCCTGGCTTGGTGATTTGTCCCTCCCATGCGAGAATCACTAAGGCAGAGAGCTGCCTGATTCAACATTCACGTGACTATCCAGCCTCCTCCCCTGGGCTGTGAGGGAGCAGTTGCTGCCACCAGAGCCTGAAGAGCCCTGCCCACGTGTTCTTCGTTCCTTCCTTAAAGGTCAGTGAAATGCTGGGTGGTCTGGCCCTGAGCGATATGCCCAGTTTTCTTTTGTAGCAATTTGTCACATTTAATCCTTGCTGTCATGTAGGGAAATCACCTTGGTCTAGTGGACACTACCCTGAAAACAATTCCAATGGTCCCCAAACAGACAATGCACAGATCAAATTAAGATGCTGGCCTCCCGTGGTTTGCTAAATCAACCTAAAACTCACAGCAAGAAGCAGGGAGAAAGGGGGGGCGGGCAGTTACGACGGTCAGGATAGTGTACCAGTGAGTGGAAAGGCCACCCACCTGAATCCCGGCTACGTGGCGTGTACATGTCCTGTCTCTTGCAGCCTGCGTCAGCCTTCCACCATGATGGTTCGGTGCCCAGGTTGAACGGGGGCTCAGCAGGAGGAAGGTGTCTGGAGTCCACCTACGCTTGTTCGACTGGCGAGATGCAGGGACAACTGCGCCTGGCCATGCCTGTAATTTGCCAGGTAGCTTGCTCGACCGCTATGGGTTTTATCTGCATTTCTTGGAAAGAACACAAAGGATTCAGGCTAGGACACACTGAGTGTCACAGATGGGTCGCCCATACAGGGATGACAAAACCATCAACTCAGAGGTGACATGACCCATGCCCATGGCTTGGTCTTTTCATCCTTTTCTATCTACAAGCAGCACTCTTGTAGGCCATCCTCCTCCTCCTCCTCAATCACATAACATCTCATACAGGATACTAACTTATTATCTACACCCAACATTTCTTATGGATTCTGCTTACGTCTCACAAGCTGCTTGCTTACTCATTCTCTGTATTTCACTTTAATTTCACGCACTCCATTTGTTTTCCTGTCCTCTATAATAGAGTATAATATCCTCAAATAATGTTACAAGTTCCTGTTACATCTGCTCATGACCTAACTTTGGATGACAAATTCCCAAGACAATAATAAAAAAAAAAGTGAATCAGATTTGTCGTATACTTAAGGCATCTAGATATCATCCACATGGGAGTCTTCAGAGGGGTACACAACACTCCTATTCTCACCAGCCCCCGCCTGCATCGCTGGTGGACCCCAGGGATTCAGGACTTACTTAGACTAGTGTGTGGGAGTGGCATCTGATCCAGAAAAGACAACTGGGCTGGGAATTGAGTGAGTCCAGACTGATTGAGGCCCAGTGCTGAGAAGTGGATGGGATGTGTGGTGTGGTTCCCTTGAGAGGAGAGAGAAACCTCATCTTCTGTATGGAGAAGAATTCAACTTTGCCCCAAGAGAGGTCTGACTTTTGTCCTCAGCTTCGGGAGGAATCTCTGAGCTCTTCAGATGTCGTGCCTGGCAGGAGAGTGTTTGTTTGTCTGGAGATTTTGAGCTACAACAATATGATTTGGGGAGAGAGGGACTCTGGGTCACTCGGTATCAGCTGCCCTCCAGAGGGGCTGGAGACTGAGGTCAATCACGTGGGTGGCCAACGAGGGTCAAGCAAAGGAGCCCTGATAAAGACCCTGGACTCCAGGGTTTAGAGAGCTTTCCTGGTTGGCAGTACTCTTTGGTGGCAGATTGTCACACGTCTCTGCTGGGAGACCGCGTCTCTCCTGACTCCACCAGGGGAGGGCAATTGTAAGCTCTTCGGGTGGAACTTTCCTGAACTCCACCCCGTGCTCCTCTTCCCATGGCTGGTTTTAATCCATACCTTTTCCCTGCAATAAACTGTAACCCTAAGTATAAAGCTTTCCGTGAGTTCTGAGTCGTTCTAGTGAATTACTGAACCTCAGGTTGGGGACTGTGCCCCACCCACCCCCAGACTTTGCAGTGCTGTTGAAACCCAAAACACTGCATAACTCAAAGTGTTTATTTGCCAAGCCGAGGGATAGACAGGGTGGCTGTGGGTCACCCTGGCTTGGGTTTCCAGGATCCCATAAAACATGGTCTGGAAACTTGTTCACATAAAATGAAAGATTTATAGATGCCGAAGGGGCCTCTTTTTCTGATTTAGAATTTCTTGACGTAGTTTGGTGTGTGCGTGTGTGTGTGCATGTGTGTGCGCACACACACACATGCACTCGGGAACCCCCCACTCTAATCCTGCAGGAACACGGAGGTCATAAAGCCGCATACATGTAGTAGCAGCACTGGACTTAGGTATGTCATATTCAAACTGCAGGAAATCAAAGACATGGAGAAAATCTTGAAAGGATTTCGGGGGGCGGGTACCCCTTACCCATAGAGGAAAAAGCATAAAAATGACATTGGCTTTCTGTTCAGAAACCATGCAAGGGGCGCCTGGGTGGCGCAGTCGGTTAAGCGTCCGACTTCAGCCAGGTCACGATCTCGCAAAATATTTTTATTTTTCTTATTCTTGATTGATCTAATGGATAACAGTGTGCACCGAATAATCATAGCAACAATGTATTGTGATAATAGCTTATGGATAAGTGATATGACACTACAGTGTGAAGAGAGGGGAAGTGTTGCTGTGAGGGATTCATACTGCCCATCACGTGGTGGAAGGTTGCTGGAAGGATCTGGATCAGCGGTGAATGTATATTGCAAACTCAAGGGCAACTACTAAAAAAAAAATTTTGAAGGTGTGTAAGTGATATGCTAAGAGAGGAGACAAAATGGAACCATATAAAATGTTCAACTGAAACCAGAGAAGGCAAAAAAGAGTGGAAGGCAAAAAAAGAAACAAAAGACAATGAACAGAAAACAGTTATAGACGTGAGAGATGTATCGGTTCAAACATATCACTTAGCACTTTAAACATCAATGGTGCGTGAATTCAAAGATGGAGACTGTTGGAGTGGATCAAAACACAGCACCCAACTATTTGTTGTCTACAACAAACCTACTTTTAAACACATAGTTGGATGAAAAGTGAAGGGATGGAGAGACCTATGTCATGCTAACACTAATTGAAAGAAAGCGCGAGTAGCTATATTCATTATCAAGGCAGACTTCAGAATGAGAAAAATCACCAGTGGTTTCCAGCAGTTTCAGAGAGAGGGAGGTGGGTCTGTAGTGGCCGAGCTTCAGGCTGGGATCAGCCCTTCCCACTCCCGCAGTGCCTGTGGAAGTGAGATCACCGTCTACTTCAGAGCCAAGTTAAGAGAGAACCGAAGTTTTCCAGAACCCGGCTGGCCTCCCCTCCCCCAGCGCAACTGATCTGCCCCGGTTGCCGGGCACCTGTTTACCTTACGGATGGAACTCCCCGCAGCGTTCTGAGCGGTCAGCCGTGGCCCGTGGGACGCTGGCACTCAGAGGCAGAGCCGTGGAGCCCCACGCGGCCCTGGAGGGCCGGATGCCCACCACCGGACCCACTTTCCAGCTAATCCTAGAGCAGCCGTGGGTGCGCTGCTGGGGATTTCTGGGAGCTTGAGACACCCCGTGTTTCCCCGGGCGACCCCGGTACGAACTGCGGTGCCGGCTTTGGTCGCCAAGAGACGACACACGACAGGAAGCGTGAAGGCACTAGGCCAAAGGTGTCCCGCCCACGGTGGGGTCTGTGGAGAAGGCAGGGAGAACCTTGGACCGATGACACAGGCCGATGACGCGCTCAGGCTGCGCGGGGTGGAGGCCTGTCCCCCCACGTTACAGATCTGGTGCTTGTCGGCAACGGATACAAACCTGAGCAGGTCGTCCCTTCGGGACACTGTCAAGTTCCTGAAACAGGCCCAGAAGAGCCAGCCTCCTCAACGTTTCCAAGTCACGGGGGGGGGGGGGGGGAGCCCCATCCTAAGAGCATCGGAGAAGGGTGGAGGGCAAGTTAGGAAGAAAATAACTGACGATCTTCTTGATGACACTCATTTTCCACAAAGCCCAGAGCTACTCGACCAGGACATTCCAAGAGAGAAGCAGAGAGGACAAGAGGAGGGGGGAAGAAAGCCTGGAGCAGGCCAGCCCTTTGCCCCCTCTCCTCCGAGATTACCCGAGAAATGGCGGGAACTGGGAGGAGGCTGAAGCGAGGAGGGAGCAGGAAAGGGCGATCACCCCGTCCATCCGTCCATCCATCCCAAGTGACCTGAAGGCTGTCGCTGGTGATTTTGGCCTCAACGCGCCCCTTCAGAGTTCCGACCGGGAACATCAAGAAGTCGCCAGACAAGTGTGGGAAGAAAAGCAAACGAACGAAGAGCTTACGAGGTAAATAACGAGTCTCCAAATAGAGGAGGCATCTTTGCGGCGTGAAAACTCACAGCTCGAAAGGGAGATTCAGCGGCTGAAGCGAAAGCTTCAAGTTTTGCATGAGTTATATCAAGAACACATCCTGCCGCCTCCGAGAACGCTGTTTGGGGAGGAGACGCACGGCGTGGCAATCGAGAAGAAACTGTCCAGCCTGCGCAGAATGGGCGCGCCTCGTGGCAGATTCGCGGCCTCTGTGAGAAGATGGCCAAAGACGTCTGCAAAGAGTTGGAGAGAAACACCTGCTGCCGCGTCCAGGGCATCCTCTTCCGTGAGAAGAGAGCTCGGGAAGGCGGGGTGGCACTGTGCTGACCAAGAGAAAGCTGGAGGAGCTAAGGAAATACGGTGATTGCAACAGGCACCTGCTGGCCAACATCAGGTCCAACTGCCAGCCTTTCCCAAGTGGCCCTTCTGTTCCTGCTGCTCCCTCTGCCGCCCATAGAGCCCGGAAGTGTCAGGGGGCCCCCTGGGTCGTCGGGCCCCCCAGGAACGAGGAAGATCACACCGTGAGGACTCGGGGATCCAAGGTCTCCTGCAGGTTTGACTCAGCTCACAGCACAGGGGGCTTCGAGAATTAGATCATATATAACGATTGCATTTTGACTTAAATAAAAGGGCCACTATTACTGTAACCGTCACTGAAATCTGGCCTGGATGCAGACAGTTGCAGTAAAAAAGGCCATTTCTGTACGGCATGAGAATTTTTGTGTGCCATTTTGAAACGTGTATTAAAGCAGGTATTGAAAGTCTGTAGAAGTAACTTAATATTTACCTGGATAAATTTTGACTATTTTTTTAAAAAACATTAAAAAAAAAAAACCCTAAACAACACCCCATGCAAACTTCATCATATTTTTAGTAGATTAGCCCGAAATTCATAGATGAGTTTAGGAAAGTTTAAATTTGGCAGCCAATTTTTAGATTTTGGGTTTTTTAAAAAACTTTTTTGTTTCAAAATATTGTTTGCTGTTTAGATGTTTCCAAATTTTATGCAGTTAAAGTTTTCCCTTGATGGCAAACACACACACACACACACACACACACACACACACACACACACGATAAAGCAGTACAAGGCTCTCTTAGTTGGTGTGTAACAGAGGACAGTATAAAAATAAAGCTGCAAATTCATTACTTTTTTTAATTTAAAGAAAGAAAACTCATGCTCACACAATTTGTACATACACAGAAGCTGCCTAACTCAGACACACAAAAGGAGAAGTGGCTGATACATGGGACAAGATTCCAACAAGGAATTGTCATCCCCAATGGCATGGAGGACGAGCGTGCTGAAGGCTGGGTTCTAGAGCTACGGGCAGGGTTGGCGGAAGGAGACCGCCTGGGGAGACCCCCCAGCCCAGCCGCTAGCGACCGGGGAAGCTGCTCCCAACCCTGGGCCTGGAGACAGGAGGGCAAGTGGTGTCATCCGGGCCCAGGGAGCAGCTGTCATCACGGAGGCAAAACTGAGGGGAACCGGAACCGGAACCGGAAGCCGGCCCCACCCCTCCCCTCCTGTGCTCCCATTTCCGGCAGCCACAGGATGAACCCGGAAGTAGGGCCGGGGGGGGGGGGGGCCCGAGGGGCACACGCAGGCCAGAAAAGGGCGCGGTGTGAATGCGGAGGAAGACCCGCACACTTGGGTCTGTTCAGTGGACCCAGAGGTCGCACCCCGGCCTGCGGCAGGTCCAGGAGGAAAAAGGAAGCAGAAGGCAGCGATGGCAGAATCGGAGCCGGAGGGAGAGGACCAGGTGACGGCCAAGATCTCAAGGCTTGAAGCGGTGGCTGGGCAGGCTCCTACCTCGACGGAGACCTTCTGGCTGTGGCCTGAGCCGGGCCTGACCCATGACACAGCGTCCAGGGCGGCAGCTTCAGAGCCCAGCGCGCAGCCCGGCGGCCCTGGGGCCGAGGTCCCTGAAATCGTCGAGTCCCAGACCGGGACTGAGAAGCTGCCCTCGGTCAGCCGGCGGGGCTGCCGGAGTGGGAGCTTCGCCTGTGAAGCCTCTGGCCTTTCTGCTGTGTATGATCACTCCCACCCCGGGGCTTGTTTTGTGGCTGGACCTGCGTCCTCAGGTTAGGCACAGCCTGGCGGGTGGGTGTCCGACTCCCCGCACCACCGCGTGCTAGCTGTGTGCCCTCGGCCAGGTCACCGAACCTCTCTGTGCCTCTGTTTCTCATCTGTGAAATTCGATTGCTAGTCCATAGTACCTGCCATACGCCGTTGGCGGGAAGCCATGCCACGACAGCGGTGAAGTGCTCGGGACAGTGTCTGCGCAGAGGGGACCCCGTGAGCACGCTTGCCAGCAGCAGCAATTTTCCTCTTGACCAGATGGAGCTCCCGGGTGGTGAGATGAGCCATCCACAGTGAGGCAGGCGTGTGGCGATCCAGCCTGCTGGTCGGGGTGCGGGAGGTGCAGCGGGCCTGGTGCCGGTGGGTTGAGAGGGGTGTGATGGCAGTGCGCGGGCTGGGTACTCAGGGAGCCGGGACGGGTCGCCGCAAGAGGTAATGGCAGACACAGGGAAGCTGGTGTGGGTCCCCAGGTCACCATGACTCCCTGAGCTGTGGGACCCAGGCTTCTCCAGTTTCCCTCCCCCAGGCACTCAAGAGTGGAGTGGCGGAGCCTGCAGTGTTGACAGCTTTTAGGGGGCGGAGCTGGGCCGGGCATCGGGTCGGTCACCTGTAGACGCAGACAGAGACCATCAGCCCAGGTGGGAATATGAGTGAAACCAGTTCTCTAATGACCTCCAAGCTGGGGCACAGGTGGGGTGGACCCTTGGCGTTGCTGGGAAACTGTGGGTTCTAGTTTCTGGGCTTGAATATCCCTTTTCGTATGTCCTTCTGTGCCTGGAACTTCCCTGCTGCCCCTGGGGTGGCCTGTAACAACTACGGTTGAAGCCTGACCTTTCCCTACCGGGCTGATTTAAAAATAGCACGTTCTGTTCCTTCCACTCAAATGGCCCCATTCCTGAATACTCATCAGGGCAGTGGGCATGGGAGGAAGATAAATGGATCCATACTATACTGTGAGTGGCCATCAACCCTCAAGAACATTTATATTTTTCAAAATGCTGGAATTTGGAAAGGTTGCAAGCAGTGTTTTTTCTGTTTCCAATACCTCTCGTTCATCTTCTCTCCCCATCTACCTCTCTGCCCCTCTCCCACCCTCTGCTGTCTCCCTTTTAGAGAAATTTCTGCTCCCCAAAGTTATGCAGCAAGAGGAAGAAAGGGGAGAAAAAGGTGTAATTAGAATTTCTTTTAAAAAAATGTACTGCCCTTTAATTTCTGCCTCCTCAGAAATTACTCTTTTTTGACCTTTGAGATTTGGTGGGGGTGGGTGGGTTATGGGAGGTTGTCTGAGCTTCCCTAAAGTTTAAAAAAATTTTTTTCTTAATGTTTATTTATTTTTGAGACAGAGAGAGACAGAGCATGAGTGGGGAGGGAGACACAAAATCTGTGTGGAGACACATAATCTGAAGCAGGCTCCAGGCTCTGAGCTGTCAGCACAGAGCCCGACGGGGGGGTTCGAACTCAGAAACCGTGAGATCATGACCTGAGCCGAAGTCGGTCGCTCCTCCTACTGAGCCACCCACGTGCCCCTTCCCTAAACTTTCTTTGAAGAAAATTTTAATTGACATCTAACATACATACAAGACAGTTTAAAATCACACAAACATCATAAACTTACAATTCAGTGAATCATCACAAATGAACACACTAATGTAACTACAACCCTGGTCAGGAAAGGGAAATTTATCAGGCTTTTAGGCTTCCTCCTAATTGCTGCGACCTTTCTTTTACCCTGAAATCTAACCTGGTAGGTTACTGTTGAAACAGATTTGTCTTATCTTGAGGCTGTCTTCTGTCCCTTACATTGTGTTTCTGCATCGCTTTCTGTACTCATTCTCTTGTTAATGGATGCTTGGGCTGTCTCCCTTCTGAGCTGTTACCAATAATGCAGCTGCAAGCATTCTCGTTCATGTCTTTGGATAAAGACATGGGGTACCTTCTACTAGCAGGGTATCAAGAGTTCCAGTGGTTCCACATCTGCCCCTAAATGGTATTGTCAGTCTTCTTCACTGTAATTTTTCTGATGGGTGTGTTTGGTTTTCCTTACGGCTTTAATTTGCATTTCTCCGATGACTAATGAGACTGCACACCTTTTTATTTATTTTCACTGACTTTATTTTTGGATATAATGAAAACTCTTTGCGCTGTGGCCTCAGCAAGTCCTGATCCATAGCAGATCCATGATTTAGAAAAATGTAAGATCTAAATTCACTTCCAAAAATGTTCCAGGGATATGTATTATTTGCCATATGGGATTATCACAAACTTTTATCTATCTAGATATCTATTAAATTTTTTTAATGCTTATTTATTTTTAAGAGAGAGAGAGAGAGGGGCAGAGCATGAGTAGGGGAGTTGGCAGAGAGAGAGAGAGAGAGAGACGCAGAATCGGAAGCAGGCTCCAGGCAGGCTCTGAGCTGTCAGCGCAGAGCCCGACACGGGGCTCAAACTCACAAACCTCGAGATCATGACCTGAGCCAAAGTCGGTTGCTTAACCGACTGAGCCACCCAGGTGCCCCTCTATTTAAACTGCTCATTAGGAGATCCTCTTTTATGTGGTGTTCAAACTTCTTGACCATGATTTTCCTTTGGATCGTCTTGCTGTTGTTTCATTAGAGAATTTCTTTATATAGTCTGGTTATATGTCTTTTGTCAGGTGGGGAGAATGCAGATGTCTTACCCCTTTCTGTGGCTTGCCATTCTACTCTTAGTAATAGTGTCTTCTGATGAATACAAGTTCTCAATTTGGGTGAAATACGGTAAATCAATATTTTCCACTATAGTAATTGTTTTATGTGTCTTTAAGAAATCTTGGCTTATGCCCCTGCCATTAAGATGTTCCTCTCTTGTATTTCTAGAATTGTTCTTGTTTGGCTGTTTACATTTTGAGCTACGGTTGATCTAGAATTGATTTCTATGTATGATGTGAGGTGGCTGGCAAGAGAAATCCTTTTCCTTATAGTCATTTGGCTTAGAACCATTTACCAAAAAGCTCCTATGTCCCTACAGCACGAATCTTTCATTGTGTAACAAAAGCAAAGGTGTTCATGTACTTGTGGTTCTGTTCCTGAATGCCCTATTCTGTTCCATTGGTCTATTTGTCTTGTCTTTTTGCCAGTAACATGCTCCCTTAATGACTGTAGCTTTATAATAAATCTTGATTTCCAGGTACATTAAGTGTTCCATCTGTGTTGTTCTTCAGGGTTGTCTTGGCCATTCTTGAACTTTTGAACTTCTATACTCATTTTAGAATCAGCTTATCAATTTTCATGTACATACACAGATTTTGATTATGGTTACACTTAATGTACACTGTAATTATATCAGTCCATTTGGGAGAGAACTGGTATCTTTACATTATTGAACCTTCTAATCCATAAGCATAATATATGCCTTCATTTATTTAAACCTTCTTTAGTTTTTTTAATATTTTGTGTTTAATATATGTTTGTGTATAAGTCCTCCATATCTTTTGCTATATTCATCCCTAGGTATTTAACATATTTGACCCTGTTATAAGTGGGATAACTTAAATTTTTTATTTTCTAATTATGTATTATGGGTATATAGAAATACTATTGATTTCTGGGTTTTTTATATTGATCCCGTATGCAATAAAATCTAAATTCATTTCCAAAAATACTCCTATCAGTTAGCCTCTGTATTAGTTTCCTGTGGCTGCCATAGCAAATTACCACAAACTAGGAAGGTTGAAACAACACAGATTTATTGATTTATTGTCTCATGGTTCTGGAGGCCAGAAGTCCAAACTCGAGGTGTCAGCAGGGCCGTGCTCCCTCTGAAGGCTCTAGGGAGGAGTCCTTCCTCGCTTCTTTCGGCCTCTGGTAGCCCCAGGTGTTCTTTGGCTTGTGGAAGCTTAATTCCAACCTCTGCCTCATTTCCATGTGGCCTTCTTTCTGTAAATCAAATACCGTCTTCTTTCTCTCGCCTTATACTTGGATTTAAGGCCCCCCTAAATCCAGGACGGTCTCATCTCAAGATCCTCAGCTTGTTTACATCTGCAAAGACCCTATTTCCAAATGAGGTCTCAGCCATCAGCACTGAACCTTAGGACTTGAGCGGATCTTTCTGGGGGACACAGTTCAAGCCATTAGGGCTTCCAAGCAAATACATCTCTTTTGTCCCTTCCTCACCCCGGTGAAGTTCTGCGCCTTGCTCTTTTTCACTTTGCGATGTATCATGAAGATTGTTCCGTATTAGCCCCTCAGAAGCGCCCTTGCTATTTTGAAGGCTGCATAGCTCTCTGTCGGGGAAATACCACCACTTATGGGACTCATCCTCTTCTGCTGGACATTTGAAGAGACCAGGGCTTTTAGAGCCCATCCCCTGTCCTTGTAGCAAGTGGCCCTCCCGGGGCAGGTGGTTTCAGTCCGTGGCCTCAGGCTCCTCTGTAAGATGGGCAGTTGGAGCGATGGTCACAGCCTGCCTTCCAGCTGCCACGCATCAGGGTCTGTGACTCCCTAGTCCCTCCCGCCGTGTGCTCTCAAGTGGAGGTCCCGGGTGGGGGGGTGGGGGGAGAGAAGAGGGTGGTCTTACATCTCCTGCTTCCTGCCCCGGCACAGAGTGATGGTGGTTTGCACGTGTGGGAGGGAAGTGTGGGAGGAGAAGGATCCTGACTCAGGCGGAGGAAACTTCCCGAATGAAATCCAGATGGCCGAACATTCATGCCCCATCCACCACGTCAAAACCAGGGGCTCGAACTGTTGGGTGGAGGGAGGCTGCCAGCACCAGACGGCCTCTGCTGGTGGCACTGCCTCGTCTCCCGAGCACCCGCAGGACTGTCTCAGCCTCCAGAAGTGCAGGCCATTTTTCAACGGCTTGCCTTTGTTTCATCATCCTTTTGGCGACCTCTGCGACTTATGAAGGTCTGGGTCTCTAAAACAAAAAACAGGTGCTTGACGTCTCACGCCCGTGAATGCTTTTCTAGAACTCCCTCCGAGCCAATCGTCTCAGACAGCACCCGGCTGCTGCGAGCAGTGGGGCGCTGGTGGCTCCGAGGGGCTCAGAAGCCCTGCTGCAAAAATCATGTGTCATAATATTATTCTTCAGCAGAGATTAATTATAGTAATTTTTCTCAGCTCACAGCAGCTACAGAATTCTCTGTGACACACAAGGATCCAGGTTGCTGGGGTCCCGGTGCATCTTGTGTTTACTGCCTTCCCACTTACCTTGGATTACCTGGCCTCTGGTGAGAGGCCGCTGTCCTCATTCCTTTAGGTCACCTTGGTCTGGGTTTTGCAGAGGCCTGTTGCCACGCCATAAGCCCAGCTGCCCTCGCCCATGGCAGAGCTAGTGAATCCCAGAGCTTTAATAGGGGATCTGCGGGCATAGGATGTGGCAACCTATGTCCAAAATGTCTTCTTCAACTTGTCCAACTCACCTGGACACTATTCCTGTTTATTTGCAAGAGCAAAGGTTTCAGGTGCCGGAAAGGCTTGGGGGTCTTCATGGCAGAGTGGAGGTGGAGGGCTTAGGATTAGGTGAGGCTGATCTTCTGGCTCTGCTGTACACGTTCTTGATCTTGGGCTCTACCTTCACAGACACTGAGCCTCAGTTTACCCATTGATGTGCTCAACCAGGTGCCGGGGTGACAGAGGAATCAGGCCCAATCCAAGCTCTCAAGGAGCTTATAATTCAAGATGGGAGACAAACATGAAAACAAGGGTTTAAAGGTACCTTAGGGGCTTTGGCCAAAGTCAGTAGGGGTGATCGTGGGGACACAGGGGAGGAAGAGCTGACATGTCCCCATGGGGGAGAGATGCACAAGACAGGCTGCACTGAGTACTACAAGGTAAGTGGGTGTTTGCCCAGAAGGCAGGAGAGAAGGGGCTTCCTGGTGGGAACAGAGATGGGAAACACTTGGCAAACTTGGGACACCAAAAGTGGCTTAGCGTGGCAACAGCATGGCAAACACAAGGTACTACGGGGAAGAGGGAGGGCTGAGTCAGGCAGGACCCTGTGTGCTCTTCCAGGGAAATTGTGCTTTCCTCCCAGATCACTAGATCTCAACCAGGGGCAATTTTGCAACATCGGAACACAGTTTGGATTGTCACCCCAGGGAGACAGGGATGCTACTGGCATTTAATAGGCAGGGGCCAGGGATGCTGCTGAACGTCCTGAATGTACAGGATAGCCCCCCCTGCGCCAGAGAATTATCCAGCCTCAAATGTCAATAGTCCAAGGTTGAGCAATCCTACTCCCATGGTAGATGGAGCTGTTGGAGGGTTTTAAGCTGGAGAGTGGTGCCCACAGCTTCTTTCTTAGGAAGATCACTGTACAAGCCCCATAGCGGGCAGATCTAAGTGGGGGAATATGAGGAAGGAAGATTGTTTCGGGCAAGAGATGTGATGTCCTAAAGCCAGGAATTGACAAACCATGGCCCACGGTCCACATGTGGCTTGCTATCTGTTTTGGTAAGGCCCAAAAGCTAAGCATGGATTTTATATCTTTAAATGGTTGGAAAAAAATACATAACATGACATGTAAAAATTATATAAAATTCAAATTTCAGAGGCCACGAATAGTGCATGGAAACAGAGCCACATTTATTTATTTGTTTGTTTGTTTGTTTGTTTATTTATGTATTATGTAGACTTTGCACTACAATGACGGAGTTGACTGGTCATGACAGAGACCACATGGCCCACAAAGCCTCAAATGTTTGCTGTTTGGTCTTTTATAAAAAAAAGTTTGTCGACTCCTGACTTGAACAAGACTATAAGGTGCAGGTGGTAGAAAGATATGGGCCCAGGAGTAATGGGGAAGTTTGCAGTTAATGGGGTTAGCTACCAGTTGAGTATATGGGATGAGGAGAAGAGACCATTTTCTAGCTTAGGAGCTTTGGTAAGAGAGGAAAAGGATCCAAAAACAGACAGTGAAGTAACTGTGAGACATCATGGTTGAACACACAGCACTGGGGCTTAAGAAAAATGTAGGGCTGGCGATGAATCCTCACAGATCTTCAGCCTGTGGAGCACTGATGAAACCAGGACAGCAGGTGAAATGGCCTAGGGCAATGGCCATAGAATCTACTGAAATCTTTGGCCCTCTTACCAGAAAAAAATAATAACATTCAAAAAATCTTCATATGGGTCCTGGTTCCAGAATCCTGGATATCATAAACTTCCGGACTCCGATTAAGAACCTCTGGCCTGCGCTTGAGAGCAAAAGAGGGTCAAGCCTCACCCTGTGGGAGTAAATCAACATTCAAGGTGAGGGCACTCACAAAGGAGCCCGCTAAGGAGGCCAGTCAGAGCAATGGGAAGAGAACTAAGATGCTTGAGAATTAAGCCAAGGTGGAGAATGTCCCAGGACGAATGATCGAAGGATCAAAGCATTCTGTGCTTATAGAGAAGTTTGGGGACATGATTGAAAGGCATCTACCATGGGTTTGGCAGTGATGGTCATGGGTGAGCTCAAAGTGGAGATGGGCGCAGGGCTGGAGCACGAGGAAGAGCAGACAGTGAATGCAGGCCTTCCCGAAGGGGGCTTGGGTGAGAAAAGAGGAAAGTTCATGTGTGGTGCTCAGACAGACTTAAGTTTTATATTTTGGCAATGAACCAGCAGATAAGTGGTGGAGAACACCCAAGAGAGCAGAGACAACTGAGGAGCAAGATTCTGGTCCTGTGGGAGGTGGTGCAGGTGGGGGTGGGTAGGGAGGGGTCAGGAGAGCTCACTGCTGACCCTCCAGGTTCCCACACTGCCCTCTACCCACCGGGCAACACCTCACCCACCCGCCACAGTCAGAGTGACTTGGGCCGAAAGTCTGTGTCCTCCCCAGGTCCTTCCCGCCAACCTGTGATAAATTCTGATTTGGTTGGGAAAGTTTTTGGAACTTATGTCCACGATAGGTAGCCTACCTTAAATCTCACTAAAGAAGTCTGGATATTTGAGTTTATGGGTGCCATTAGCAGCTTTTTAGGGAACAATAAGTAGATGTTGATATCTTAATGACAGTCATCTTATTGAGTGGCCTGTGTAAAAATAGTCGTTCTAAGATGTTTAAACTGATCAAACACACACTGTATCAAATGAGAAGCGTAAATGAGTAGTAAGATATATAACGAACCATCTTTTCACAGGTATTGTTGAGTTTAAGAATTCCTGTCTAGGGAAATCGAAATTCTATTAGTAATCTCTTGGTGTACATTCCCAGAAAATTTTGTTAAAATATTTGTATAAGTGCTCAGTGTGGGAGACTGTTCCTTTGGTGGCCCCCAAAGAATCTGGCCTGGCCCGGGCCTGCTTTAACAAATAACATATGGGAGAAGTGACTTTGTGCTAGTTAAGGACTAGTTCTTAAAAAGACCCAACAGCTTCTGCTGTTGTACTCTGGGAAAGCTCCCCGCCACGTCAGAAGTCTGCCGCCCTGAGATGAGCATGCCTGGAGGAGACCCAAGCTGACTGTGTGAAGAAGTCACATGGAGGAAAATTGGGGAGCCCCCTCCCTCCCTTAATAATAACGGCTGAGGCCTCGGACATATGAGCCAACTTGACTCCTTTCAGCCAGCCCTAGCTGGTCAAGCTACCCAGTGGGCACCATGTGGAACAGAGACAAGCCCTTCCCCACCAAACTCCATCCAAATTGCAACACCTTGAGCAAATAACAAGATGGCGGCCATTTTAAGCCACTAAATTTGGGGTACGTTGTTTTGCAGCCGTAGATAGCAGAGACACAGTGCATTTAAAACATACACAATGGGAGAAAGTCATGCATATTAATAAGCATTTGCAAAGGATCAATCAATACAGCCAGATCAGCTGGTTAGCCTTGGGTGGGGAGGAGAGGGATAAAGTTAGATCCTTCACTTCAAACTAGATGACGATTAATCCCAGACAATATTTGTACAACACTCTGCAAGGTGTTCTGAGACACGTCAGTACGATTGTATATTCATCAGCTTTTGCTCTCCTTTGTCAGGGTGTAGGGGTGGGAAGGGGACAGAAGCATAAACAATGTATGTTCCTTATATAAAAATCCTGAAGTCCAGATAAGCAAAGAGGAAGAAAATGAAAATTATCCACCACCCCATCCTGGAGATAACCACTGTTGGCATTTTTGTTCATATTCCCCTGGGGGTCTTCTCATGCGTGCTAATGATCACAAAAAGTAGGCTCATACTGTGCAATTGTTACAGATCTTGTTTTACTCTACACTGTATGTGAACGCCTTTTCCTGTCGGTCAATAATGTACGCATTAGGGCCTGGTAATACTGCATCAGGTGGGTGTTCCATAATTTGTTTAGCAAACGTCTGATTGCTGGACATTTGAGGCTGCTTCAACGAATGCTTCGGGGAACATCTGAGTAACTGTGTCTTTGTGCACGTATATACGTATTCCCTTAGGATAAATGCCGAAAAGTAGAATTACTAAGTCAACAAGTTTGCATATAGTGAAGGCTTTTCGATATACAATTTCAAATTATGGTGAAGACAGAGACCAAAAGTGTCCACCTGTCCTGTGGCATCAGAGAAGAAGTCTCCCCGCATATATGCTCTCCCAAACTAGAGGTGATCTCACTCTGTTTTAGTTTTCAAGAAGGCGCTACTCTTTGAAAACTGTTACTAACATTCGCCTGAAGGGCACATATATTCCAATTCCAAATAGCCAAACACCAAGTTGGGGGTGGGAGTGGACAGGACCAGCTGGTAAATATTTTAGGCTTTGTGGCCCAAGAAGTAAAATAGAGGATATTGTGTAGGTACTTATATAAACATTTAAGATATAAGAACTAGGAGCGCCTGGGTGGCTCAGTCGGTTAAGCGTCCAACTTCGGCTCAGGTCACAATCTCGTGGTTTGTGAGTTCAAGCCCAGCGTCGGGCTCTGTGCCGACAGCTCGGAGCCTGGAGCCTGCTTCGGATTCTGTGTCTCCCTCTGTCTCTGCCCCTCCTTTGCTCACGCTCTGTCTCTCTCTCTCAAAAATAAATAAGCATTGAAAATTAAAAAAATAAAATATAAGAACTGTTCTTAGCTTATCATAGATGCACCAAAACAGGTGGTGGGTTGGACTTGGCCTGTGGGTCATAGTTGCCTGGGGCTCCCGCTGCCTGTGGGCACTCCATCCGACCATTTCTCAGCAGCCAGGGTGGGAGGTCACATGGGGTTACTCTCAGGGTGGAACTTGGCACAAAGGTCCCCTGTGGAAGAATTTACTAGAATCCTAGGTTGTCACCATTTTGTGTGGTCTGTTAAAATGCCCAGCCCCTGGGTGGGCCGTGGCTGTGTGAGTGTGTCGTCGGGTTTACAGGGCGGCCAGCTAGTGGAACCTGGGCAGTCAGTCACCTGGGGGCCATGACACAGGCTTCCTTCTCACTGCGTACTTTATAACACGAAGGTGGGGTTTGTTTCTGGTCATAGAAGTATTACATCCTTGTAGAAAAGTACAAAAAATTATTAATTATTATACCCATCTTTCAGAGATGGCCTTTATTAACATTTTGGTTAATTTCCTTGTAGTTTTGTGTGTGTGTGTGTGTGTGTGTGTGTGAGAGAGAGAGAGAGAGAGAGAGAGAGAGAGAGAGAGAGAGAGAGAGAGAGACAGACAGGGGAAAGAGAAAGAAAACGAGAGAGAGATAGAAATAGGGAGAGAGATGGAGAGGGAGAAAGAGAAAGAGAGAGATATTCCAAAACCGGATTGATTTGAATATCAAATGGCATTGTTTTATTCACCAAGCGCTGAGTTGCGATTCTCTCTGGTTGGTCGATACCACCTGACATGGACGTGCCTTTTCCTAATGAGTTCCCACCTAGTGGACATCTGGGCCTCTCCAGCTTCCCAGTGCTGGAGGTCATGCTACAGCGAGCATCTTCAAATGTAAATCTTCCTCCATGTCTTCTTGGCTTGTACTAGTTCCTTAAAAGAGAGCCCCACAATAGGACCTGCCCCTCAAAAAGCAGGCGTGGAGTTGGTACCCTTTATACAGAGTGCCGCTTTGCTTTTCCAGAAAATTTGCACCAACTTACGACAGTGCACTTGTGTGATCATAATCACATCCCCAGAACGCTGTAGTGTATGTTGCCCCTGTCTTCTGATTGGCTCTTTAATTTTCTTTAGGTATCTTTTTTGATGTGGACAAGTTTGTGTTTTTGTGTTTCCAAATCTGGCCAGCCTTTTCTTTGTGACTCCTTCCCTGGCTTTCATGTTTGGGAGGCTCATCTCTGGGCTCATCTAACCCACAGCACCTTTGAAGTTTCTTTTCTAATGGCTCCATGTTTTATATTTAATTCTTTAAGCCATCTGGAATTAATTTTAGTCTAGGTTGAAATGAAGGATCTAACTTCATCCCCCTTTCCCCCCTCCCCAAAGCTAACCATCTGATCTGGCTTTACGCATTAATCCTTTCCAAACATTTATCATGCATGACTTTCTCCCACTCTGCGGTGTGGGGGGGTGAGGGGTCGGGAGGGCGGAGGGAGAGAGGGGCAGAGATTCTCTGAGCCACACTCCAAAGCTGCTGGTAAGTCCTGGGGGGCCTCGTGTCCCCAGCGGCCTGTGATCCTCTGCGATGCACTGAAAATCCCCGTGCGCAGAACTGTCGTTCTCAGCGAGGGTCAACAAACCATTGACAGAGGCCTCTGACACCCCCCAGCTTACCCTGAATTATCAGCCTGAGTGGGTGGGGTGGGGGCAGGCGTCTCCAAGTCGGGCATTCACATGGGTGCCGCTGTGCTTTGTTCAGGAACTGCACGGACTGTCCGGGGGAAGATTCCCCCTCTGGACCCCTCTCCTATATGTGTAGTCAGGTACCTCATTACCCAGGAATTTTCAGAGATTCGTCACTGTCTCCTGGAGACCAGGCCCTGCGCCACGCCATGGGCTAGTTGTGAGCTCCCCTTGCTGGTTTCCACTCTGCCCCATTATCTGTGTAAATATTTACCATGTGGATAATGTGGGATCTCAGCCAGGACATCCACCACCCCTCCCTGCCCTCTAGGAACTCACAGTCTAAACAGCATGTGGCCGACAGATGCTGCCCTACTACCTGGGCCAGGGGAGGACCCTCAGGGTCTCTGCTGGGGACTGCGACCCTGCACCCGCCTACCCGCATTTCCTCGCCAGCCTTTTCCAAAGGGCCTACAAATGTGTCTGGACAGGCTTTGGAGACAGGACCCCTGACATTTTAAATATATATTTATATTCATATATGTGTAAATATTATTATAATTATAAACATCTTCCTCAATTATTAGGAGGTCTTTCCCGGCTGGGTTTCCGCTGCCATTGCCAGGTTAGGGAAGCACTTGGCTCAAGGTCACCGGCAGGAAATAGCAGCGCTGGGAGTCAACCCTGAGGCAACCTGTTCTCACCTTTGCCTGTTCCCCTCGCAGGCAGGTTCGTGGCCCCTGATCACGATGGGTCGGTGCATCATGACTCATCGTTTTCCCCCTTCTGCCCCATCCTCAAACATATCCACCCCCCATGCACCATACATCAGCCCTGCCTCGTCCCATCAGGGCTTCTCTTTCCTTTCTGTTCTCTTGCTTCTTGCTTGCATCCACCAACACGTCTGTCTGCCTATCCCGCCCCCCACCCCATCCCTAGGTAGCTCCTACGCATTACACATCTCCGTTGGCAAAACGATGACTTTGGTATAAGACGCTTTCGGCCCTCAGCCCAGAGGGGTGCAACCATATTACATATATAATCGGGTGTGGAGGTGATTTGTCCTCAGGCTCCATCAGCATACCAGGCTGCCGGGCTGGAGAGTCATTCCTGCAAAGATTTGCACATTAGGATTAGAATAAGCCCGAAGGGACTTTGCTTTTATTTCTCCCTGATTTTCCTCCCTCAGTATAATTACTGTTAATGTTTCCAGTGAATGATTTTTTTTTTTTTTTTCACCAAAGACCCTTCCTTGTCCTTTGCAGACAGTTTTTCTGCAAGGATGCCTGGGGAGAGTTTTGGTGTTTTATAGCTCAGTGTGGTACGGCTGCATTTCCAAGGTCATGTGGAAGGTCACTTGTGGAATGTTCCTGTCCCTAAAGTGTGTGCAGAGGGAAACACATGTGAGCTCCTTTTTTCTTAAGTTTATTTATTAATTCTGAGAGAGAGAGAGAGAGAGAGAGAGAGAGAAAACAAGCACGTGTGCAGCGAGTGGGAGGAGGGGCAGAGAGAGAATTCCAAGCAGGCTCCACACCATCAGCAAGGAGCCCGATGTGGGGCTCAAACTCACATTATAAGATCATGACCTGAGGGGCGCCTGGGTGGCGCAGTCGGTTAAGCGTCCGACTTCAGCCAGGTCACGATCTCGCGGTCCGTGAGCCCCGCGTCGGGCTCTGGGCTGATGGCTCAGAGCCTGGAGCCCGTTTCCGATTCTGTGTCTCCCTCTCTCTCTGCCCCTCCCCTGTTCATGCTCTGTCTCTCTCTGTCCCAAAAATAAATAAACGTTGAAAAAAAAAAAAAAAAAAAAAGATCATGACCTGAGCCTAAGACGGACGCTCAACTGACTGAGCCACCCAGGCACTCCCACGAGCTCATTTTGGAAGCCTTTTCCTTCCCGTTGAGCCCAGACACCCTTGTTGGGGGGGGGGGGGGAGTGTGCCTACCTCTCTGCTCCTCTTCCTCCCCTGACTCCGCCCTGTGAGCACAGCCCTGAGCGCCCACCTTAAAGGAAGAATAATAACAGTAACACTGTGACATCAGCCGCCGCTCAGGTCCCCAGGGTGCCCGGACTCTGCTTGGTGCTTTATGCGGATCTTCTCATTTAAACCTCACAGCAGCTGCCTGAGGCAGGAACTCCTCTTGTCCTACCCATTTTACAGGCTGGGAAAATTGAGAATCAGGGAAATTAATAACTCAGTCGAGCTGAGGTTTGCACCAGGCTTTCTGCTCCAAGTCCCCACCCTGGGCCGTGGAGCTCTTCAGCCTCTAACACTGAGGCTTGGTGTACAAGGCCAGTGTAGGGGGTGTAGGGGGTCCAGCAGCCTGCCTTCCACCTGTGAGGTGCCCCAAGCTGGGGTCGTGATGGTCGTTAGTGCCAGGATTTGTGTCTTCTTATTGTACGGTGGCCCCCGGCCCTCTGTGACCCCCCCCAACACACACAGTTGGAGCCACTTGGATGTCCACCTGCGGACGTGGACCCTGTTTCCACAGTGATGCTGAGCTGAGGGCAGTCCTTTCGGAGGGAGGAAGACCTCGCTTCTTCACCTTTGAGTTAATCCACTTCTGACATGGCCGGGCTCTCACTCCATCTTCTACTTTTTTTTTTTTTTTTAATTAAAAAATTTTTAAGAATGTTTATTTTTGAGAGAGAGAGACAGAGCACGAGCAGGGGAGGGGCAGAGAGCAAGGAAGACACAGAATAGGAAGCAGGCTCCAGGCTCTGAGCTGTCAGCACAGAGCCCCACTCGGGGCACGAACTCACAAACCTCGAGATCATGACCCGAGCCCAAGTCGGACGCTTAACCGACTGAGCCACCCAGGGGCCCCAACAATGGTGTGGTTACATGTGCCTGCAAATGTAATTTCCAGGAGACCTTGTTAAAAATGCAGATTCCTGGGCCTGCCCACATACCCACGCCCCCAGTTGATCAGATCCAACGTGGATGCTGTGCCAAGAGCTGCTCTAAGCACTTTATGTGTGCAAACTCACATAGACCTCACAGCCCAATGAGGCAAGTGCTACTATTGTTGTCATCTTACATATGGGGAAATGGCAGAGAGAAGGTGGGCAACTTGCCCAGGTCACACAGCTCATTAAGTGGCAAAGCTGGGATCTGAGCCTAGGTTGCACAGCTCCGGGACCCTCTGCCCAGACAGTCTGAGAATCCCCGTCTTAGAGAAGCTTGCTCATTCTCAGGAATGGACCATCTACTTTCAATCTACAGGGCTAATTAGTGCTCAATCGCAAGTCAAAGCTTAAAGAAAATCTCACTAATCTATAATATTCATATTGATTCAACAGTCATGCTCCTTGATATTTACCCAAAGGAATTGAAAACTTGTGTCCACACAAAAATATGCACATGCATGTTTACGGCTGCTTTATGCATAATTGCCCAAACTGGGAAGCAGCCAAGGTATCCTTCAGCAGGTGAATGGATAAATACACTGTGGTCCATCCAGACAATGGAATATCTCTCAGCGCTAAAAAGGACTGAGCTATCAAGCCATGAAAACACACGGAGAGAACTTAAATGCATATTACTAAGTGAGAGAAGCCAATCTGAAAAGGCTACATACTGTCTGATTCCTACTATATGACCTTCTGGAACAGGCAAATCTATGGAGACTCGAAAAAGATCACATGGTTGCCGGAGGTTAGAAGGAAGACAGGGATGAATATGTGAAGCACGGAAGAGTTTCAGGGCAGTGAAACCCCTCTGTATGATACTGTCATGGGGGATGCGCGTCATTACACATTTGTCCAAATCCACAGAATGTAAACACCAGGAGTGAACCCTAAGGTGTACCGGAGACTTTGGGTGATTAGGATGCGTCAGTCCAGCTTTATGGATTATAACAAACGTACCTTCCTCTTTTTTTTTTTTTAATGGTTATCTAGTTTTTAGTGGGGGAGGTGCAGAGAAAGAGGGGGACAGAGTGGGGGAGGTGCAGAGAAAGAGGGGGACAGAGGATCCGAAGCAGGCTCCACACTGACAGCGGAGAGCCCGATGCGGGGCTCAAACCCATGAACTGTGAGATCATGACTTGAGCCAAAAGTCAGACGCTCAACCAACTAAGCCACCCAGGTGCCCCACAAACGTACCCTTCTATGGGGGGTGCTGATAATGGAGGCGACTGGGGAGGAGGAGGGCAGAGGGTGTATAAAAAAATCTCTGTACCTTCCACTCATTTTTGCTGCAAACCTAAATCTGTTCTTAGAAGTAAAGTTGTTTTTGTTTTTTTTTTTTTTTAATCACATTTTAGTGGTTGGTGATTGATCAGCCACTTTGCTGTTCCCTAAATGAGGTAGTAGTACCTTCCCAAACTCTGTAAGGAGGTTCTTAACCTACTGGGGAGTCACTTACCTCTTTGAGAATCTGATTAAAGCGTGGACTGTCTTCACATAAAAAACGGCACTCACACGCAAACTCACACACACGGTTTGTGTGTGATGGTGGGGATTCCCAAGAAACTTATGGACCCATGTGGAGAATCACAGCCTAGATGAACACATTAACCTTCTCTCAACCACACCCTACCTCTGTTTAAAAATTCATGATAAGTAAGAAAGAATACATGGGAAAATTATTTGGTGGGAGACAAAGCAAATAAGACACAATTTTACTTCTCCTTGTTACTTATAAACACTCACCTTAACTAAAGTGCTCATTTTGAGACCAGAAGGCTGCCAGGAGGCCGGATGAGAGGGAAAACCCCTTGGGTTTGCGAAAGGCCCCTGTTTGCTGGACGTGGGATTCTTATTAGTGAAGTGACCTTCTGCCTTGACTAGCTCAAACAGATTCTATCTGGCAGCAGATGTGGGCGTCTCGGTTTTTTTCTTTGAAGTCAGCTCTTGCCATAAACTATAGAGTTATGTTAGTGTGTGTTACTTTACAAGGGTTCTTTCCCTACAATCCTACATTGGTGAAGTAGGTTAAACCAACTGAGACACATCCTCTGAAGTTAGTGTTATGTGTCAGCTTGGCTAGGCTACGGTGCCCAGTTATTTACTCAAACACTCGTCTAGGGGTTGCTGTGATGCCATTTTGTAGGAGTGGTTAACATCTGAACATCTACAATCAGTTGATTTCGAGTAAAGGAGATTATCCTTGATAAAGTGGATGGGCCCCATTCAACAAGCTGGAACGCCTTTAGGAGAAAAGAACTGAAGTTTCCCAGAGAAGAAGAAATTCTGCCTCAAGACTATTGCAACAACTTCTGCCTGAATATCCAGTCGTTCAGCCTAGTCTATAAATTTTGGACTTGACGGCCCCTGTAATTGTATGAGTGTGTTCCTTTAAATAAATCTCTTCAGATAGATAGCATCTATGTTACCTATGTATCTATCTATATCTATCTACTTATCTATCATCTATCTATTTTCCTAAGATCGATGGATCTATCTATCTATCTATCTATCTATCTATCATCTATCTAATCTATCTATTTCCTAAGGAGATCGATCTATCTATCTACCTACCTATCTGATCTATCTGTCATCTATCTATTTCCTAAGGATACCTGTCTATCTATCTGTCTATCTATCTATCTATCTATCATCTATCTATCCATCCATCCATCCATCCATCCATCTGTATGTATGTATACCCTATTGGTTCTACTTCCTTGAAGAACCCTGACTGATGCACATCCCAAAGAACCCAGCAATCCATATAGATAACAACTTCTCTGTAACACACGAGTGATCTGTATGCTGTCAGATGTCACCTGTGTATCCCCACTCCCCTGCTCGGCACCCCTGGCCCCTGGGAGGAGAGCTGTGGAGTCAGAACTGTGAGCTGGGGATAGGCAGTCACCTGGGTGCTTCTCCAGCTTTGCTATGCAGCGGTGTCACTGGCCAGTGTGGGAGGCATCGGGGAGGGAGAGTTTGTTAAAAACGCGGGTTCTCAAGAGCCCCACCTCCCCAAATTCTGAGTCGATGTGTCTGGGTCCAGAGCTCAGCGTTTTCACCATCCCACACAGCGATTCTGCTGCAGGGGACCCTGTGAGAAATAGAGTTTGCCAGGCTGGCCTCCAAGCCTCCAGATCAGACCAAAGTCTTTTTTCCACCCTCAGGACTTTTATCATCTGTCCCTCAAGTTCTGCATCTGGGAGCAGGGCATCCAGTTTTAACCCTCTGGGTCTCTTGATGAGATTAGTGGCCTGGATGAGCCATGCCTGTTGAAGTGCCAGTGCTTAATATCAAGAAAGGAACACATGAGTCCTTATGGCTTCCACGGTGTGGTAGTTAAGGTCATGGACTCTTAGACCAACCTGTCCAGGTTTCGAATCCCAACTCAGTCTTCTACTGATTGCTCTTTTTTCCCTTTCACTGACTTATAACTGCATATCACACAATTTCTTTTCTCCTGCAAATATGGTACTGACGTATAGAGGACCTGCTTGACTTGCCAGTCCCAACAGTGGTTTGGGTCCTCCCCCCAAATGTCCCAAAATTCAAAGTGTAAGCTGCAAAATATGAATGTCTTGGTCTTAATATTCTGGGGGTCTCACAGTTTGATACTGATCTGCAGACTCATTTTATGAAGCAAAATACAAGTAAGATAGAAAAGAAACCAAGACCTTCCCCCAAGCACTGGCCCTACAATCACCAGTAGCTTTGGAGGCCCCCCCTAACCAGCCTCACCAGGCTTCGTTTGCCTGCATTTCAGAATGATGAATGGGGCTGACCTAACACTTCATTGTGGCTTTATTAAAGTCTTTCCCGGGAAGAAAACGGTCAGGATACTGGGCAGGTTACTGGGGGTGGAGGGAGGAGGAGAGAGGGGAGATGATGGTGGTCATAAAACATGAAGATAAGGAGGGACAGGCCCCTTCCTGCAGTGTCTGTTCAGTTGATGCAGATCTCTCCACCGCCTCCCCCCCTCCCCGGATGGCATTCTGGTCCCCACTTTTTCCTTAACCTTCCAGCCCCCTTCTCACTTGCCCTCACTCCTTACCTCCAGCCTCTCCTAGAAATGGGCCTGGAAAACATCTGGAAAACCAGGACGGGGCTGCCGTGGCCAGCAAAAGGGTCTCATAGAGTCTGCTTAGCTTCTAAGCTCTGATTTTATCTTGTTGATAAAACCCATATGGAGAGAGAAGGGAGAGGAGAGTAAGGGCTGGGGGGCACAAAACTGGGGCTGCTACTCCAGTAGGTCTGTTTCTGGTACCTGTGACATCTCTCTCAGGGCTGGCGCCTTGCCTTGCCCTTGTGTTACTCACAGGGTCTTGCCAGGGCAGCCTGTCTGCTTATTTGAGAGCAACTCGTAGAAACGTTTAGTAGAGGAGGGGAAGACTCAAGGTTTCAGCTCCAGTATCAGGATGACTACCAATGTCATCATCCAAGCTTGTCCAGTCCCATCAACTGGAGACACCATGGATGTATGGTCCGCGAAGGCCTGGTCCAGATCTCTGCCACCAGCTAGTGTGGCCTTGGGTGAATTCATGAACCTCTCTATGACTCAGTTTTCTCACCCAGGAAGTAGAGCCAACATCTCATGGATTGCTTCTAAGGACCTGGCACCTAGCAAGGGCTCAAAAGATGTTAGCTGTTCGGTGGTGTTCCATGACCCTGAACAAGTGCCACATTTCCTTTCCTGGTACCGCCCTCCCCCACCTTATAGGGTTGTTGGAGAATTGATTGAGGCAGAATTTGTGGAGACACCTTGCAAACACAATTTGAACTCCACGCTAAGGCAGGGGTCATGCTCATTACCTGCCAAAGCCACATCACACTATTGCTCATGTTTACCTGTCTGTCTGGAATGTGCTCCCTCTCCACCACTTTCTGCCTCACCAGTTCTTCCTCAACTAAACATCATTGCCTCCAAGAAACTCTCTCCAGTCCTGGCCCTCAGCTCTTTGGTTATTTCCCTCACTGAATAGAGGGAATTATAGTTACAGGTTTCCAACCTGACTCTACCACTAGAATCCAAGCTCTTTTAAGGACAGGAACTGCATCTTGTTCTTTTGTAAATCCAAAGGTCTAGCAGAATATTTTGCACAAAGTAAGGACACAGTAAATTAATGGATGGATGGATGGATGGATGGATGGATGGATGGGCTAATAGATGAATTGATGGACAGATGGATGGGTGGATGGATGGATGTACAGATGAATGAACAGATTTTGTAGACATGTCTCAAGAATGACCAACAGTTGGGGTGCCTGTGTGGCTCAGTCAGTTGAGCGTTCGACTTCAGCTCAGGTCATGATCTCACAGTTCGTGAGTTTGAGCCCCGCGTTGGGCTCTGTGCTGACAGCTCAGAGCCTGGAGCCTGCCTCAGATTCTGTGTCTCCCTCTCTCTCTGCCCCTTCCCCGCTCATACTCTGTCTCTGTCTCTCAAAAATGAATAAATGTCAAAAAAAAAATAAAAAAAAAAAAGAATGACCAACAGTTGATATCTGTTCTCTGAGCTATCTCTGAATATGGTACTAAAATGATCCCCTTGCCTTCAGCTGACATTAGTCAGTGATGGGTACAATAAACACAGGAGGACTGATGGACTTTCAGCAAAAGGTTAGCTCACTCAGCTCCGCATCTAGAATATGGTCTTGGGTGATTTCAGCCTACATTTGGTCTTCCTCAAGGGACACTGCCTACAACAGGCTGGATGCTTGTCCCAATTGAGAGTCACAGTATCTATCCTGCCTTTCCAACGTCCATGGAAGACCTGCCATTGCAAACCCAACCAAGTGCATCACAGCCTCATGACCAGAATGGGTTTCTCGGCATCCTTTATGAATGTCTCAGGCTGTAGGAGAAAACCATTCCTTCTTGTTAAGACAGAACGTGGTATTTAACAAAGATAGCTGGATGAGAAACCAGGACAGCTGCTCTTGGCCTGGTTAGCCACTAATTTGCTCTGGGATTTGGGGCCGGTCACGTCATCTCACTAGACCTCAGCCTGTTTTTGAGAAAAATGGGGACTGTATGAATCTCAAGCTCCATAGGGTGTGAGTTTATGTTCTGCAGGGCCAGTGGCCTCCGGAGGGATACAAAGTGCCCACACTGAGCCCTCAACCTTGCTCCTTGCAACGTCAGGGGCCCTCCCACTCCTCCCTGCCCACCATCTGCCTAAGGACTGCCACAGTGCGGGGAGCATAGCCGAGGTGGAAGCCACTCAGCACAGTGGCTTGGCTCCACCCTCTATCAGCTCAGTGACTGTGGGCAAGTTCTTCCACCTTCTGCACCCCAGTGTTCTCATGTGGAAGATGGAACAATGAAAGGACCCACCTCCAGAGCAGTTAGAGGATGAAAAAGGGCATAACACACACTTCGAGGTGCCTGATGCAGAGCAAGTGCTGGAAAGACACTGGTTTTTATTAAGGCATCTGTGAGAGACAGATTGGCAGGTTCTGGTTTTGAAAGGTGCCTTCAGCCCTCACACTGTTGGCATGAGCCTGGGCCAAGGAGGGGAGCCCTAGTGGCTTGAATTAAGCCAGTGTCTAGAGAAGGGGAGCCCAGTCCCGAAAGCAGGTCTTTAGGAGTCTGGCAGAGCAAAGGCCTATCATGGCTTTCCAGCCTTTCTGGACGTCTCTTTCTCTATTTCCTCCCTTTGTCCTTGTGGCCCTGCAGGTGCTTTTACCTGAATAGAAGGGCTCTGACCCCTGCCTGGGAGAGGGATGCCATCCTCCCACGTGGCAGTAATTGAAACCCGAGGCACAGCTGTAGGGCTTCCTGGGCCCAGGAGGGCTGCCTCACTCAAGGGGGCTCAGAGCTGGTGGCTATTCCATGTCTGAGCATTCTGAGAAGGGCTTTATCTCCAACGAGCATCCCTTTGGCTGCCAGACTCCTGCATGTATTCATGGCATAAGGTGCAAAATAGGCCACTGCCCAGAGAGAAGAGAGAAAGGGTGGCTGTCCCTCTGGCAGCGAGGAGAGGAGCTCTGGGTTGACACTGCAGAGGGCTCAGGCCGCCATAACAAAGTACCGCGCACCGGGGAGCTTGAACAGCAGAGACCGATTGTCGTATAGTCTTGGAGGTTGGACATCTGAGACCCGGGGATCAGTAGGGCTGCTTCCTCCTGCGGGCTGTGGGGGAGAGTCTGTTCCCAGCCGCTCTTCTAGATTCTGGTGGTTTCCTGGCACGCTTGCGTGTTTCTTGGCTTGTGGACGTGTCAGCCCTATCTCGGCCTTCACCTTGACACAGTGCTCCCCCTGTGTGTGCGTCTTTGTCCTGACTCCCCCCTTTAATGAAAACACCAGTCACGCTGGATTAGGGGCCACCTTCCTCCAGTGTGACCTCATCTTAACTAATTGCATCTGCAGTGACCCAATTTCCAAATGTGGTCACACTCCAAGGTCCTGGGGGTTAGAGCTTCCGCATAAGCGTCCAACTTACCACAGTTGGTTGTTGCATGGGGAGGGGGGCAGTACTGTGCCTTCCTATGCCTGCGCATCAAAGCTCAGGGGAGCCCCCCCCCCCCCCCGAGTGTTTGCTAAGTTTCGGCTTCCACACGAAGGAGCTTGGAGGTCAAGGAGATCTATCCTTTGTTGGTTGGTCGCCTCTCTGGCACCTCTGCTTGCACCTGTCCATCCCGAGTGTGAACTCCTCTAGCAAGAGGAACTGAGCGCTATCTTTCCCCTCTTTGGGAAGCTCTTTAACAAAGTAGGAGTCTTTCCCAGTAGCTCCATCCACGATATCCTCTTTCTTCCCTTTGGATCAAAGAGCAAATCAGGTGTCTTTATCTTTGGTCTTCTTCAATACTGTAGCTGGCATTTACTGAGTCCTCACTATGTGCTTGAAACTGTCCTAAGCATTTCACACCTATCCTTACAACCATCTAGTGAAACTGGCACTATTATTGTGCCCACTCTACAGATATGGAAGGTGAGGCACAGAGAGGTCCAGTACTCTGCTCACAGTAACAGGAGGCTTGTGAGGTGGGCTTGGAGCCCTAGGCAGGGACTTCCAGGACAGGTAATACTGTCCCCAGGAGGTGGCAGGGACCCTGGGATAAAATGGTTGCTTCTAAGTGTCTATCTGCCCTTTACTGAGAGGAGTGGACCAGCCTGACCGCCCCTTGTCCTTGGCTGCTGCAAGTATTTACGGGTGGTCTCCTTTGTGAGAAAAAACAAACTGTTAACCATCAACCCTGTTCTCTCCTCTGCTTGAAGGATGTGATTACTTTGACATCTTTCTCGAGAAGATACTAGAGAAATCCACAGAATTACCCAAAGTGTCCAGGGGTCTCCATCTTCCCCTCCACACCCATTAGGACGACCCTGGAGGGGTTGATCTCAGTTTTCCAGCTGCTTCTGGAACTTCTGGGAGGTCCTTCAACCTGAGCATCCCCAGAGGCCCATATGGGAGGTGGAGAGGTCCCCACAAGTCTTGTCATTAAAACTCGGACCAGGCTGGGTACATATGAGGCCCCGTGGGCTGTGACAGGTGCCCTGGGCTGGTGTTGGAAGATCTCAATGGTATTCTGTCCAAGAACTTGAGGGCTCTCTTTGGACTGGTCATCTGGCCTGGACAAAATGGGATGTTTTAAGCAGTCATGTGAGTGAACAGGCAGTGGTGGGCTCTCAGAGGAATGAGGTGAGCTGGGCAGAGCCAGGGAGGCCGGGTGACCACAGACAGGTGACTCACCTGCTTGGGGCTCCCCCGTCCTGGGTGTGGGCATCACGGTACTTGCGGAGGTGGGGGCGGGGGGTAGAGGATAAAGCACGGTGTGGAACACGTTTCTGGTAGCCAGTCTGGCAATGTGGACAGCAAGCAGAGGCACGCGTTGGTTTCCTCTCCCAGATGCCATGCACCCCGACCTGGGGGGCAAGGCAGAGGCACCTGTTGTGTTCCTCCACCTCAAAGAGAAGTTCAGGAAAGTAGGGTCTGAAGGGAAGAAACACTTGGAACGTGATATGAAAACTAGGCAATTCTAACCAAACTTCACCATTTCATTGGATTCCACTTCTTACTGGATGAACGTCCTTCACCGCGTGCATTCTGGGTTGGTTCCTCACCCACATTGTGAACCCTCTAAAGAACGGGGAACGGGCAGGCCAAGGTCAAAGTCAGAGGGAAGGAAGGCAAATCCCTCGTGTTCTGCCCTCCCCACCCTGACGTCTAGGATGAGCCTTTTCACTCAGGTCACTGGTTTTGCCATGCTTTGTCCTCTATCTCCGAGCCCCCCAAATCCAGAGACCCTCGGGCTCCAGAGACCCTCTGACCAAAGGTTGCTTCCCCACCCCCGGACACGGGAAGTTTTAGCTGAGGCCAAGGAGCAAAACAAACAAGGCAATATCGGCTTTGTAGCCATCTGATGGCACCAAATTTGTGTCAGATGAAGATTTTACATCATTTATAAGGGCCCTGCAGAAATGTACTCTTTGTTCCTCCATGGGAGGCAAGCAGTTTGATTTTTTCTTTTAAAGCAAGGATAAAAGAACAATATAATATGTCAGAATACAAGGCTAAAACATGTATTCTTCCAGAAAAACAATAATAACCTATTTATGGTGCATTGCTAATGGCTATCAAAAAAGTCTTTCCAGGAAAATTACTGCCGATGTGAAGAGCTGTAGTTGAACATCTTTATACAGAGGGTGGTTGACGTTACTGAAACAATGAAAGTATCGTGGTTTCTCCCACCGGTTCCCTTGTCAAGTTCAAATTAGGATATAAAAGTAATGGGACGCCTGGGTAGCTCAGTTGGTTGAGCTTTGGACTCTTGAATTCCGCTCAGGTCATGAACCCAGGGCCATGGGATCAAACTCCACATCACGCACTTAGCTTGGAGCCTGCTTAAGACTCTCTGTCTCTCTCTCTGTCTCTGTCTCTCTCTCTCTTCCTCTGCTCCTCTCCTCTCTCTCTCTCTTTCAAAAAAAAAAACATATAAAAACAATAGTAAAGCATAAAGGAGGTTCAACAAGATTCTGGTTTGTCTATGATGACTACTCTAGTATTTTTTTGAAATGTCAAACATGTAATTCTTTAACCTTTTTAAAATGTTTTTATTTATTTTTGAAGGAGAGAGAAAGACAGAGCATGGGCGGGGGAGGAGCAGAGACAGGGGAGACACAGAATCCAAAGCAGGCTCCAGGCTCTGAGCTGTCAGCACAGAGCCCAACGCGGGGCTCGAACTCACAGACCGCGAGATCATGACCTGAGCCAAAGTCCGGACACTCAACCGACTGAGCCACCCAGGCGCCCCACCAAGCATGTAATTCTTTAAAGACACAAAGATTTCCTTGTTTTGCTAACATCTAAACATGTACTTAATTTTATCTCTTTGTGATTTGATGCCCTCATTCCTTAGAATGACTCGCCTAAGAGGAGATTTCTGAGCCCAAGGATATGCATCTTTGCAACGTTTTGAAGACGTATCGCCAAATTGTCCTCTAGCAACCACACACAAGTTTGCATTTTGTGGGGTGAACTTAGCTCCACACCCTGTTTGCTCACCCAGTTAGGTAAAAAGAGGCTCATCTTTGTCTCCATATGCATTCTATTGACTAAGGAGGTTGAACCCTTTTTTTCATATGTTAATTGGCTATTTACATTTACCGTGAGAATAGTTCTTATGCTGAGCTATTTGTTTCTTTCCTAGCCCTCTGTCAGCGCTCTTTGTATTTTAAGTATATTAAACCTTGTGTTTGTCATGTATTACAGCGATTTCCCCAGATATAATTGACCCCTCGTGCTTTTTTTAGATTTATAAAACTAAAATATTTTTCATAATCATTTCTCCCACTATGTTGCTTTATTGATTTTTCCTTTGGTGTTATGCTTAGAACATTTTTCCTATTACAAGATGATGTAAGATTTTTACCCCATTTTCCTTCCAGTACTTTGATGCTTTTAAAAAATATATGATCCATACGCAAATTATTACCATGGATGTTATGAGGAGGGAGTCTAGCTTGATTTTTTCCACATGGTTAGCCAGTTATTCCAAAATCATGTATCAGGTGACTCAACCCTTCCTCCATTTAATTGGACGGCCATCTTTATTATCTCTTGATTACTTATGTCTAGCGAGAGCTCTTTCTTTGTTTTTTTATTCTGTTCTTTTTCTTTGTTGGTTTCTAAGATAGTATCAGTCTATTTACATTTTTGTCGCTTTAAAAATATTTTAATATCCAACAAAACAAGTGCCCTTCCTTCTTCTAACAAACAAACAAACAAACAGACTGACCAGTTTCACACATTCTGCTAAATCAACTTGGAAATCATCGTCAAGTTCCAAAAACAACCTTATTGGGATAGAGGCTGCAATTCTAATGAGTAAACAGAGTTAGTCTGGGATGAATAAGTATGTTTTCAGTGTTAAGCTCTCCCAACTCTGTTCTTTCTATTTCTAAAGTGAGCTCTTAAAAATTTATTGAGTAAAGTTTGTGGTATTCTGGTCCTAGCTCCTATATGCTTTTCCCCTCAGTATTTTATATTTTTGTCGCCATTGTGAATGGATTTCTCTTTTTTTCCCTTCTGTTTTCCTGACACCCACGGTTGCTGGTGGGGTGCTAGGACATCCTCAGGCCATTTGAGATCACCTTTCCCCTCATTAATGTCACCGCTGAGCAATCTGATGGCAGGCTCTTCATAGACTCAAATTCATTGGACGCTGCTGGGAATTCGTAGAACACTCTTTCAGAATCTCTCAACACCCCTTCGATGTGATAAAGCAAAACAGGTATTCCGGACACATTTCATATGTTACTCTCCGCAGGCAGTCTGAATTCAATTTCCTCTTCAGCCTCTCCTTAACGGAGGACCAGATACCCCAATTCCACTCTAGGATGTCCAGACAGAAAGCTCTTTGATGGTCTGTTTCACACTTCTGTGCATCCCTCAGGCTTAGCACCCCGATGGGCACCAAATCAGGACTCAGCATAAATCCCTGATTTGGACCACTTGGACACCAGACCCTGTTCAATGGTTTTCAACCCTGACTTAATATTAGGATCATCCAGGGAGTTGGAAATACTACTGATGCTTGGGGATGCTGGCTGAACTGTTCTGGGATTGAGTATCAGTATATTTTAACCCCCTACTGCACCCCGGACCCCAGGGAACTCTAACGTGCAGCCAAGGGTTAGAAGCACCGCTTTAAATGAGGCCCAACTTTTTGTCAAATTCTAATTTACAGCCAGCAGAAATAAACGATGGATAATATGTGCAAAAAAAGGGATTGATTTAAATAATATTTATTTTTTTAATTTTTTTAAATGTTTATTTTTCAGAGAGAGAGAGGGATACACAGAATTCCAAGCAGGCTCCAGGCTCTGAACTGTCAGCACAGACACAGTCTGTGTAAGAATATGCTTATAAAATCTAATTTTATAATATTTTCCATAGAAAGAAGAAATCAGTTTTTCTTTTGTCATAGCTGATATAAATATCTTTTTTAAAGCAGTCTTTTTAACATGGTTTTAGAGTTACAGGACGATTATGAAGATAATACATAGAATTCCTATAACCCCTCACCCATTTTCCACCATTTGCATTTATTACAACTAATGAAACAATATTGACTGATACATTACTATTAACTGAGCTCTGCACTTATTTGAATTTCATTAGCTTTTCCCTAATTTCCTTTTTCTGCGCTAGGATGTCACCCAGGATAGCACGTTACATTTTGTCATCATGTGTCCTTGGGCTTTGCCAGACCGTGAGTTTCTCAGATTTTCCTTGCTTTTGGTAACCATGACAATTTTGAGGACTACTGGGCAGATATTTTGTAGAATGTCCCTCAGTTTGGGTTTGCCTATCATTTTCCCCTGGTGACACTGGGATTGTAGGTTTGGGAGAGGAAGACCACACAGAGAAAGTACCAGTTTCATCCCATCAGATGTTAAACTTGGTCACCTGGCTGAGATCCAACTTTGTTTCAGATTACTTACAAGTTTTGAAAGTTCCTTTCGGCTCATACCCATCATTGGCAACGTCACAAACCGTTGTTGGATTGTTGTCAGATTTGGGAGAATCTGTCGAATTTCATTTGTGATGTGAAGCTTTGGGAGGATTTTCCATAGACCAACCTCTGACTCTGTGCCTTTCAACTCTTGCTGTCCCCCACTCTCCACGTAGTTGCAGGGCCTGGCTCAAAGGACACATCCACACTGCAGTACAAATCCTCACCCTGTACCTTCATGTCTGAGGCTCGGTGAATTGGCACCGTAGGGGGTAGAAATGTTCCTCATAGCGTTGTGACCCCAGGGTGGTTAGCAAAGGCTATGGAAGTAATTACGAACTGCATAAACGTGTCACACTAAGCCTGAACTAGATGTATCCCAGCTCGTTCCCCGAAGTGCTGCAGCCACTTCAACCCCACGCAGCACAGAAGGAAGTGTTAACAAATGGTTGGTTGGCATGGAAGGGGACAGCAGTCTTAACCAATTGCAGAAAAATAGCTTGCTTTTACAGATTTTATAAAAACATGTGAGCATGGTGTCGGAACCCATTTTTGGTCCTATGAAGTGGCTCACGCAAGCGAGGAGCCCTGAAATTGGAGTGTCAGTAGACTCACCGTCATCTGGCTCCACCAATGCCTCCATATGCATCCTGACCCCACTGGCCCCGAGAAGCTGCAGTTTGAACCCCTAGCACCGTCGTCTCTGAAAATGAGACGTAGAAAAGATTCTCCCCCTGCTTGCTTTGCTATGTCAACACCTTCTGATTCAAAATCTGGAGAGAGGGCTTTTGATTGACGGTGCCTAGATCACATGTCATCACCCTGGCTGCAGGGGAGGCTGGAAATGTATCTAATCCGAGCCTGTGGTGGGGAGGCAAGCTCTAGTTTCTAACGGGGGATCCCCCTAACTAAAGAGGAAGGCACACTGCTTGTATTTGCATGAAGAAACATGAAATGATACAAAAGCGGTTACCTAGAGGAGGAGGGTAGATGTGAGATTAGGAACACGACTTCTTAACGTGAACATTTGCATATCATTTCGAGTTTTGAAACATGTGTGTAGATTACCCAGCGACCGAAAATCTTAAAGAGTAATATAATCACATTGCCAGCTGTCACAAATCTAGGTAACATTTTTCTTTGATCAGCATTCTCGGCGAGGATTAAAAACGCGACAATACAAAGCACGCCACGTTTCAATCTGTGTTATTTAATGCCACCAAATCCATCAGGCCAGTTTGCTGCCTTCCTTTCTTTGCCTATTTTGGCTTGCTCCCAAATGACTCATCTTCACAATAGCGCCATGAATTGGCAGTGATCACCCTTGCTAGAGGGGGAGAAATGGTGTGGGTTTCCCATACAGTGCAACGTAACATGGCTTGGTTTCTTGTTGGGAGATTTCGGAACAGTTTCTCACAAACAACGAGCCCTGTCACAACCAAGCACCACGTTAGGCTCTGAGGTAGAATGGACTAGTGAAATGATCGTGAAGAGTTGTTTACTGTCCAGACATGAATCCCTAGGACTTGTCAAGTTGGGCTGGTGGCAGGGGTTGGGGGGGGGGGGGGAGTGTGGAATTACCATCCAGGAAGAGATATGGAAGTTTCCAGAAAGTGTCCTCTGAGGTCATCTTTGTCCATCAAGAAGACCAGATTCTTCCTTGAGAAGAGAAAGCTCTTGGTAGGGAAGATAAGGAGAAGACGCAGCTAGGATGATACTCAAAATACTTAACAAGTCGTATGGGATGAAACTGACCAGTCAAGTGGACTTCAGTTGTTACCTTAGTATCATCTGTACTGCTGATTTTTTCAACCCTGTCCTTAATCATCCACATCAGCATTTACACCAGGGTTTCTAGAGCTTCTCCAAAGCTCTAAAACACGTGATCCAGGAAGAGGAGGTAGAGAGACAATTAGATCCTACCTATTACCTTTCATGGGGCAGTCAGATGACACCACACATAATCCGTATAGACCCTGGACGAAGAAGAGAATGCGCTCCTTGCACTTAGCGGGTGTTCAATAAATATGTTTGACTTTGGGAGAAACATGGGTTCCTTAAGAGTGAGCTTCAAGGTGATACCCCTGAAACTCAATCCATTGTCAGGTACACAGAATGTGTTCAGTAAGTACTAAACACAGATCAATTAAGTGTGGTGGCTACAGGCTCCGCAAAAGTCTTTACACAAGGATCTTCCACCCGATTTTCGTCTTAGAGACATTCAATTCTCAATAATCCCATTCCAATCCAGTAGGACCTGGTCTGAGAAGTGGGGGAGGATCTTGGTTCTGAACTGGATTTTTTTCTTGGCAGGATGGGCGCGAATCTGCTATTCATGAGTTTATGAAGAATCTACCTGAGGAAGCTTGGATTCACCTGTGGTCACCCTTGCTTCCCACCCCCAGGAGAAGGGAAGGTGTTCTCTCTGGATACCATTTGGAGCCTATAATCTGCTCCCACACCCAGGTCTTGTGCCTGGCCATCAGCACACGTGGAGTGTCAGTTATCACGGATATAATTATCTGCTCCATAACCAGGTCAAGCTATATATAGCTTGGAAATTTTCAGGTGCTCAGATTAGTTATCATAACCAATGTGATTCCAAAGTTTTTTCGGTTGGACCACTCCAGTCCTGGGTTGTTTTTTTTTTAAATCAGAGAGACCCATCCAAGCATCACAGGATAAGCACCCAATAAGAAGGAGCTTCTGGTATCTCAGCGACCCTCTGAGGGTATGACCCTCTTCTTCATGTCTGCTTGCTTTCCCTTTCCAGGATTTGGGGCTTTATCTCCTGTGATAATCCTGAGATTGTCCCTTGGATACAAGAACAGTTGAGTTTCTATCGGAGCCTCTGCCGCATATTTGATCCTTTGATCTTCCCTGGGGATAGGCCTTCCTGATCAAGAATGACACTTGTGTGCAGTATAGTATTTACCTTGCTGAATAAAGGTTTGGCCTTTGCCCTACCCCCTGGAAGATAGCCTCTAAGTCCTTGGGATGTCCTGCCTCATCAGAGTGCCTTTGCTTACCTGGGGGCCTTAGGCCATGCCGGAGAGTCTTTGCTAACAATGTGATTTATGGTGGGGGACCTTGGGCCATGTGGTATCAATTTGATGTCTGGAGGAGCTGGAGATAAAGGTCAACCCCGGAGACAGTCAACCATCTCTATGACTACATGAGTATAACCATGTCTACATGACTGAGCTCCAATAAAAACTCTGGACAGCCAAGCTTGAGCTTCCCTGGTTAATAATAATTTGTTGCTTGTCATCACACATCATATTGTATCATGGAGAAATAGGTGCTCTTGGCACGACTTGTGTCTGATGACTCCTGGCCCCTGCCCATATACCTCTTCCCTTGGCTGATTTTAATCTATATCCTTTTGCCGTAACAAACCATAACTATGAGCATATGAATTTACTCAGTTCTGTGAGTCCTTCTAGCAAATTACTAAGCCTGAGGGTGTTTTTGGAGACGCCTGAACTTTGCAACCCTAAAAGCAGAACACCAGCATCAACCCACCTGGCCAGAACTCCCATGGGAAGCAACGAGTATCTCCATCCCAAACCTTGGGGACATTCTATTCTTATTCTCATCCTGGTTTAACAGGTGTCTTCTCAGTCACCCCATGCTTAGAACAGTCTCTTTCTACTACTGGATTTTGCAGGCATCTCTGCCTCAGTCACAAACCATGTCAAGCCATCCTTCTTTCTGTTCATCTTTTTGTAGAAATACCTCCCTTTTCTGTATTACCAGCTTCTTCTGTCAAGCACACACCCCAGGCTCATACCTATCCAAATGAGATCCTCCTTCTAAGAGTCAGTTCCTCAACCATCAGAATTCATCATTTCCTCGTGCTAGCATTTGCATATCATACCAGCTTGCTCAATAAGTTCCAGTATACAGGCACAGTAAAAAGAACCCAGGAAATTCACTATTTATCACAGAACCACATGGAGAGGCCTTGATGTAAATGCAAGAAAGCAGGAGGCTCCTGATTTGTACAGAAAGAAATGACACGAGAATTAAAAAAGACAGTTCTGCAGCTTTTGTAAGACAAATCCGTGAAACGCAAGAGAGAAAATTAGATTTCCTATTCTGTTTTTTCAATAGCGATCCGATTAATACTTGAGCTAAATGCCATCTACAATAGTATCATGTTTCTTGAAATCTCAGATTAAATGCTGGAGAAGTGCAGGAAAAACACAATAATTTGGATCAATTGGTAAAGAGCTCCATATGAGTTAGTGACAGAATTACAGAATATAGTGGCAGAAAAACAATTCTATTACTTCCAAAAAGTTACATGAATTTTTTAAAAAGATGGTAACCAAATAGATGTCTTATGGGTCAACTGTAATGAGTAGACAATTTTCCTATGCCATTTGACATTATTTAAATACAAATTGGTGTTACTCAAGTGCTTTAATAATGTAGAAAATCATTTCCATTCTTATTAGGTTAAATATTTTCCTCCCAAGGCCTCTAGTATTGTTTGGTAAACTTTGCAAATAGTGATTCTTGTCTCTCATGAAGATAAAGTTTGAGGGAGGAGAAAAGATGGGGGGGAGGCCGAATTAATAAAGAATTGCTTGATTTGAGTGTGTTGGCATATTATAGCTCAACACAATCAAGAGATGGCTTGCTTTCCACAGATAAAAGTAGATACACACACTGGGGGAAAAATGATCCAAAAGGTACTATGAACTCTTCACTTCATCTCTTTATTCTTCCATAAACTCATTCATTCGGCAAACATTTCTTTAAGACCTATGTCGTGCCAGGCCCCCTGTTTAGTTTTGGAAATGCCGACATGTGTAAAACACTGTGTCCTCAGGAAGTCCACTGGGGGTTCCAAAGGACTACAATTTGGGATAGATGGCCTCCTGGTGTGTTCTCACAGAGCCCAGGATAGGAGACACTCACCCTCTTCCTGAGCTTAGAATGAGATATTTTCTAGCCTTCTTTTAAGGTCATATGTAGCCACATGACTCAGTTTTCGCAATGGAATATAGACAGGTGTCATGCTGGCTCCAGCTGGGTCTAGGCTTTAAGAGATGAGCATACTCTCCTGCACTCTTTCTTCTCCTTGAAACTGAGACACAGTGGTCCCGCTTTGGCCACAAATGAGGGCAACGTCCTTGGGTCTAGGGGATGACGGAACAATGACTAGACAACCTGGAAGAAATTGAGTCCCTGCCCACCAGCCTGGCACCCCTGAAGGAACAGATGGAACAGAAGTGCCCACACACTTGGCACACTCACTTTGGTTCTGTTACTTGGGGGGGGGGGGAACAACTATAGTTTTAAAGCCACTTTCTGATGGAGTCTGTTTATTTTTATTATGAAAATTTTCAAACATATAGCAAAGCGAGAGGAGTGACACAGTGGACACCCATCTGCTCACAACCTGGATTCCACCACTAACATTTTACTATACATTTCTTCATTATTACACGTCTATCCATATTTCCACCCATCTATTCATCCATCAGTCCTTTTTATTTTTTGGACATAATTCACAGTATATTGCAGATTTCTAAGTATTTCACCGTGCATATTATTAACTAGGCTTCAATAATTGTTTTCCCTCTCTCTCTCTCTTTTTATTTTAAAGAGGAGGGAGAGAGAGTGTGAGCAGGGGAGAAGGGCAGAGGGAGAGAGAGAGAGAGAGAGAGAGAGACAGAGAATCCCAAGCAGGCTTCACATTCAGTACAGAGCCCGACGCAGGGCTCAATCCCACGACCTTGGGATCATGACCCGAGCCGAAATCAAGAGTCAGATGCTCAACCAACTGAGCCACCCAGGCGCCCCCATAATTGTTTTTCTCTTGATGAAAACTTTATATACAACAAAATGCACAAACTGTAATTGTATAATTATAATTGTTGAGCTTTGACACACGTTACACCCACATTCCAAAACCCCTATCAAGTCAAGTTCATTTCATTTCTTTAGATGTTCTTTTAGAGTATTTCTGTTACAGCAATGTAGCTTTACCCTAACTCACACAGAGTAATAATTTTAATAATAGCTCCATGAGCTGAACATCTTTTATGTGTCAGGATTATATATGCATATCTTATTTAATTTTTATAATAACGTTATGATGTAGGTATGATTAGCTCTGTCCTGCAGATAGGAAAACGAGGCATAAGAAATTGTTCAGGTTCACCCAGCTGGTAAGTGGCAAAGGTGGGCTCTTGAAACCAGGTGTGTCTGATTGCAAGGTCTGCTAACTTCTCACTATTCCCAGTGTGACTGACCTTGCCCAGGGACTCAAAGAAGCTTCGCTTTACGGAGGAAGGACATGGGAGCCACATCTTGAGCCTCAGTCCTTGAAGACAGAGCTGAATCCACTCGCTAGATGGACAAAGCAGGGATGAGCCTCTCAGGCAGGCGAAGCATCCCACAAAGGCAATGAAGTGTGAGGTTGTAACATTTTGAGAACGGCTAATGACTTCATCTGCCCACAGCTTACAGCAACGATGTAGGGGCAGTGGAAGATGAGAGTTAGAAGTTGACCAGGATTCTAGTGCTTTGCTAAGCAGATTGGACTTGGTTCTGTAGGCAGTGGGGGAGCCATCAAAGGGGTTTAAGCAGGGAACTGACATAATTAGATTTGTATTTTACAATGCAATTTTAGAATACTGTAGGTGATATAGAAAATTATATGGGAAAGATACATGAGCTAAAGAGACCAATTATGACACGGGTGAAATAGTCCAGAGGCTTAAGGACCCAAACTAGGGCAGTTACTATGAAGATGGAGAGGACAGCTGGGGAGACAGACCAGAGAGTCCTGATCAGGTTATTCCTGGGCAGATTTCCATCTATTCTATATGTGCTCTGGCTAAGAAAATCTTTATTTATTTTGTGGTAAGGACCCCACATGGTCCTTTACTCCCTTCCATAGTCTGTGGCTTATCTTCTAATTCTTTTGTTACTGTCTTTTGCAGAACAGAAGTTTTCATCTTTACGAAGTGAGTTTCTCAACTCTTTCTTTGGCATCATATCTAAAACGGCATTACTATACCCAAGGTCATGTAGATTTTCATCTGTTCACTTTTAATGTTATAGCTTTGTGTATTACATTTATGTCCAGGAGCCACTTTCAGTCAATTTTTGTCACCGTCTGATTTTTCAACTCTTGTTTCCTCTTCTTGCCATCCCTATAAGAGAGGGCAAGGAGACTCAGCCGCACAGGCGAATCCCAGCCCTACTGCTAACAAGATGGCACCCTTGGACAAGGCAAATGATATTCACGGCCATTGAAGGGTTCGGGGCTTAAAAAGTGCAACTTATTTGGTCTGGAATTGGGTTTAGAGGGGATTCCCTGCTTCTAAACTGTAGAGCGAGGCTTAGCTGCAACATCAGTTGTGTTTATTATACATGTTGAGAAACCATTCTCTCCATGAAGCCTCCTTAGCCAACTTGCTCCCACCCGGTGAGGACTGTGTTGCAAACCGATGGACCGTCCCTTCCAATCCTGCAGCCCTGTCCAACCAGGGAGACTTTGTTGGTGAACAGGCTGTAAGAAAAGAAATGGAAAATGAAATCTGTGTTTCCGGATGGATGAATACCTTTTCCTTCTGGGAAGTGTTTGGTCTGTGTTTCCTTTTCAGCAGGAATCGTCTTGTCGAGTAAGAGTTCTTCCTCTCTTTCTCTTTCTGCCTCCAAACCTCAGACCAGTGGTTTTCACTTCACAGTGGGCGAGCATCACTAGAAGAGCTTTGCAAAAACATCAGGTTCCTGTACCCTATTGTCCAAGGAATCAGAATCAGTTGACCTGTGGTGGGGCCCAAGAAGTGGTATTTTGAGAAAAGCCCTCCTAAGTCAGTTTTTATGGAGAATGCTCTGGATAGAATGCATGGACCCTAAACTTGGCTAATATTTTCTGTAGAATTAACAACATTTAGTAGCACAAACATTTCTTTTTTCTTTTAAGTTTATTTATTTTGAGAGAGAGAGAGAGAGAGCACACGAGTGGGATAGGGACGGAGATGGGGGAGACAGAGAGAGCATCCCAAGCAGGCTCTCTACTGTCAGCAGAGAGCCCAACATAGGACTTGAACTCAAAACTGTGAGATCATGACCTGAGCCGAAATGAAGAGTCAGACTCTTAACCGACTAAGCCACCCAGGCGCCCCCTAGCATAAACATCTCTGATGGAGAAGGAATGTCAGTGTCTTGTTTTGCCCTGGCATGTGGAAAGCCCGGAATCCGGGGTTCACTCCAATTCGGCCATACTTGGTCCTCCCACTTCACTTGTTCTGAGAGCAGGGACTGAAGGGTTTTCGTTTCAACCCATTTTAGAAGCAAAGTCTGTTAAACGTCAAAGACGTGGAAACATCCTGAAGTCAGAGTTTCCACTCTGAGGAAATTTCAAGAATTTTCAACCCATGATCATTTTCCCAACCACAGGTTGAAAAGAAGTACAATTTTCGTGGTTGATTTGTGAAAAGCAGACTACCTGCCCCCTCTCCCTCCCTTCCTTGCAAACCTATCTTTCTTTTTAGATACGTCATTTGGCTCTTGGCAGGAGAGGAAAATCTTTCCCGGCCTGGAATAAAAGCACTCCATCTCTTGCAAGAAGCAAGTAGCCTTTTCTGAAAAGAATCTTCCCTGTTCCCCTGGAAATGCTCTAGAAAGAGGAGCTGTTTGTTTCCCCCCCTGGGGACTTTGATGTGTTCTGATTTTAATGAATGACCAAGGATTTTCTAGATCTAGCTACAAAAGCACTTGTAGGGGAAGGGAGTTTTTATAAGAGGGGATGTGGTAGAAATGGAGGGGGACAGGACGAGGCGAATTTAAGACATTCTGAAAACATGGCCACTACCAAACTACAAGGGGTACCCGTTTTGGAATCCAGAGGCCACCAAGAGCAAGGATCATAGTCTGCTGACGGCTCCAGAGTCATGAGCTGTGAATGCCCCATCACCTGCCAGTGTCCTCGCTCTGGGCCCTCACCTCTTCTGCCACACCCGAAGAGGAGGCTCTTCACCAAAGACCCTCTCCATGATCACTCAACCCCCATGACCTGCCTACCTTTGACTAGGATTAGCCAGCTGCACTGTGGGTCACCTTCTTGGAGGGCCCCTAGCCCCCATCCCAGAATCTTGTGTCTCAGTTTCCTGGAGCTGCTGTGACCAAGTACAATAAACCAGGTGGCTTAGAGCAACAGAAACCTACTGTCTCACAGTTCTGGAGGCCAGAAGTCCGAAGTTGTCCGCAGGGGCCACGGTCCCTCTGAAACCTGTAGGGGAAGGATCTTGCCTCCCCTCTTCCGGCTTTTGGTGGCTCCAGACATTGCTTGGCTTGTGGTCATATCATTCCAATCTGTCTCCTTCTTCGCATGACCGTCTTCCTTTGTCTCTGTGCCCTTTTTGAAAGAACACCAATCTTGGTATTCGCAACAACGTGGATGGATCTGGAGGGCGTGATGCTAAACGAAATAAGTCAGTCTGAGAAGCACAAATCCCAGAGATCCCATTCACATGTGGAATTTAAGAAACACAAATAAAGAAAACAGAGACAGACAAAAAAACCAGACTCTTAACTGTAGAGAACAAGCTGGTGGTGGCCAGAGGGGAGGTGGGTGGGGGGATGGATGAAATAGGTAAAGGGGATTAAGAGCACACTTCTCCCGATGAGCACTAAGTAAGGTATAGAAGCGTGGAATCATTATACACTGAAAACTAATGTAACACTGTATGTTGGTTATGCTTCAATAATAATAAGAAGAAGAACAGCAGTCATGTCGGAGTTGTATGTACTCTACTGTATGACCTCATCTTAACTAATTACATCTGCAGTGACCTTATTTCCAGATAAGGGCACAGGCTGAGGACCTCAGGGTTAGGACTGCAACGTATCTTTTTTTTTTTTCCCCTGGTGGTGGTGGCAGTGAGGGTCAGTGTTATAATTTAACCTGTAACAACTGGGATTAGAGGGATTTTGAATTGGAAATGCCGGAGCCCCTAAGCTGAATTAATAGGATTCCCTCTCCTCTCCCTCCCCTTCCTCCCCTTCTTTCCTTCCTTCCTTCCCTCCCTCCTTCCTTCTTTCCTTCTTTCTCTCCCTTCCTTCCTTCCTTCCTTCCTTCCTTCCTTCCTTCCTTCCTCCTTTCTTGTTTTTCCTCCCCTCTCACACCTTCTCTTGCTTCTTTCCCTCTCTCTCTCGTCCCCTCGTTTCTTCCCTCCATTACCTCTGTCCCTGCCCCTTCCCTCATCCATCTGTCCATCCGTCCGTCTCCTTAGGAGGCCCAGTGAGATGCACAGATGAGGAGTGTCAGGCTACCCAGAATGGCATCAGCCGGACGCAGCTCGCAGACAGCTCGCAGGCCCTAGGGAAGGGGGAGGAGGCCAGTCTCAATCTGAACGTCCTTCTGCTCTGCAAACCTTGTCTCCTCTGCCAGTTTTAGCAGCAGCTTAACTTGTAGAGACACTGCCCTGGCCCTCGTGCTGTCATCCCAACCCTGCGGGCGGTGCTTGGCTCTCCCACCCCACTGTCACAGGACACCCGCTGTCCCGCTGACAGCCAGCCTGCTTTTCTGACATTGTGAGGGATCTGCCTGGACAGCCAAGGCCGGCGCTGCAGTTGCCGTGGCAACCCAAGTGCCTGTGGGGACGCTAGTGGGACTCTGATCGACCGCTGGAAAGGCCCTGGACAAGATGTCAAGAGTTTAGGGACAGTGATCAACCCTCTGTGTTAGGTGTCGTCTGTGGCTCATGGGACGTCCTCACTCACCTTCACGGGGCCCCAGCTTGCTTCTCTGGTGAAGAATTACAAAACCTGGCTACCTGCTCGAGATGGGGATGATGAGTAATACACAAAACACGAACACAGACTCTTAAATATGGAGAGCGAACAGGTGGTTGCCAGAGGAAGGGAGGGGGGGGTTGGGTGAAATCGATAAAGGGGATTAAGAGGCACACACTTCCAGTTACAAAATAAATACGTCACAGAGATGGAAAATATAGCATGGGGAATACAGTCAGCGAGACTGTGAAAACGTTTGGTGACCGACGGGGACCGCTCTAGTGGTGAGCACTGAGTAAGGGATGGAATTGTTGAATCACTGTGTTGTGTACTTGAAACCAATGTAACGGCGTGTTAATTATACCTCCTTAAAAATAAAAATAAAAATAAAAATAAAAAAAGAAGCACAAACACAAGCTAACACTTAAATGGACCACCTTGCCAATTGCCTGGGGGCTTTGGGTTTGCCATCCACGGGTGTTTGGGGTTATACTTGTAGGAGGGAGTGATGGTGAGACAGAGAGACGGAGGAGAGGCAGGTGCCGAGTTTCTCCAGAGAGAGAGGCACAGGATGGGCAGAAGGCTTGGTTTTGAACAGAGGCACGTTGGGTCTTGCAGCCCCCACGGCACCAGCTGGGGCCTTGGAGATTCAGTGTGGGGCGGGGGCCCCTCGACTCCCTCTTTTCCTCAGTTTTGTCCCCGGTCATGGTGTAGCTCAGGACCTCTGAGGGCTTTGCTGCCTTGACTGGAGAACATCGGGACCAGGTAGCAAGTGCTGACGGGCCGGTGCCCAAAGGGCATGTCCCTTCTGAACCTGCCATGCTGGTGAGCGGCCATGAAGGCCTTGCAGGGACCACAGACAGGCCCCGGGGCTGGAGACTATGAATGAACACTTTTAACTTTGGGAAATATTCACGATTGCAGTGATTAGCTAGAGCTTCCTACTTAGGGATTTTTGACAACCTGCAATGTTCGTTTATTGATTCACTGGGATGCATGTCGTTTACTGGTTACCGAACACGGTCTAGGACCTGCTCGCCTTTCCTCCTGGTAGGAACAGAACCGCCCAGCTGGATGACATTTCCCAGCTTCCCCTGCAGTGGCCATGGCCACGTGACTAAGCGCCAGCAACGGGGGTGATGTTGCGAAAGTGACGTGTGCCGTTTCCAGGGTCCTGCCTTTCAGGGAGGCTGCTTGCCCTCCACGCATCTTATCTGGGCTGGAAAGTGGACTCGGGGACAGTGAAGCGGTTCCAATGAGGATGGCGTCACAGGGAGCAGTGGAGCAGGTGCAGGAAGGAGTCTAGATCCCTCCACGCCCTGGCGGATCACAGCTCCTGCCCTCCCCCTCAGACTGCCCCGCACAGCTCAGACTTTACACGAGAGAATACTAAACCTTCTGTCTTAAGTCACTCCTATTATCATCCTGTTAAAGCATCTGAATCAATAGATCCTAAGGGGATCAATAAGTAATCTGCTTTTTATCACTCACGCTCATTGGGCGCCAAAACCCACGAGCGAGCGTTAAACTTGAACCTACCTGTTCCTGTCGAAAGTTCTGCTCTCGTGTTGCCTGTTTTTTTCCTGCTAACCAATGCAATCCACCACTTCCCTAAGAGGGGTTCTTACGTCCAGGAAGCTGGCCCAGAAGTCTTTTAAACATATTCCGATTCTCAGATAGCCCAGGGAGAGGTCAGATCAGATGGCTCCATCCCAGAGAGGAAACTTCAGAGGGAGCTTTGCGTTCAGGAGTTGTAGGAAGCCCTCGGGGCGCCATGACCGTATATCCCGGATTTTTATGACCATTTGAATTTAAAATATTCTGGCCCAGTTTACAGAAATGTCTTTGTGATTGCGTGTGCCACGCTTTGGGTTGAGAATTGTGGTCACGGTCCCCCACGGCCCCTCAGCTGGACAACATTGCGTTTTGCATTTTGTCCTCCTGGTCCTGGGACAGTCAACCCCGGAAGGTATATCCTCAGCAGACTGGGGACCGCTCCCTCTGAGCCACTCGCCCTGGCCTGCTCTCTGACTTACTTTTTTCTGTTCTAAGCCTTGAACTGAACGGCACTTATCTGTAGAGAAGTGCTTTTGCCTATTTTTTTTTCTTGAGAAATTAAGCTCCTTTAAAGATTAAAGTTTGTCTCCCCCAGCCTCTTTACAAACTCCCAGGATGAAAACTGGGTCACAGAAAGTAGTTGCTCTGTTTTCTAATCAGACAATAGCTTCAGGCCGTGCCAGGTTCCCCTCCCCTGGGCCCACCTTCTGGACAGGTCTCTGCAACCTTGCCTCCTCTCCGGGCCAAGGGCACTCATCCTTGTCACTTACCAGCAAGAGCTGTGATGTCCCCTTTTTCTTGTCATCACTAATTTATGCTCTTGGCCTCCAGGGGTCCCCTCTCTGCCCCTCATCCCTTCTGTTCCTCCCTCCTCCCCACGGGATGCATCATGATAAAGGGCGAGGACATTTTATTTGGGTCATGGTGCCAGGGGTGGAAATTTTTGCCTGTCCTCGAGGGTTTCGTGCTTTGAGACTGTCTTAGATGGTGTCATTAAAAAATAGATGCTGGTCCTTCCAGAGGGAGATGATGCTCCGTCGTCACCCTCCCCACCCCCAGCACTGGGTTGGGCACTGCCACTTGCTCTCACCAACAAATGCAAGCAAAAGTCATGTGACATGTGTGAAGTCCAGGCAAAAGCTTTAGGAACCAGTGCCTGGGGTGCTAGGGGGTCTCTTCCCTCTTCTACAAAGTGGACATGATGCAGCAGGAGGCACTTTATCAGCCTAGATTCCAAAACACAAGACAAGATCAGGGACGTCAACCCAAGATGGACACACAGCTTGAGCAAGAATTAAGCTTTCGTGGCTGTAAGTCACTCTAGGTTGGGATCATCGTTACCAAGCGTAACTCGGCCGTTTCTGAGCGTTCCAGAGCATATGTGGACACGGGCTCAGGCTGTTCTTCCTACGAAGCTACATTAGCTGGCCTTGGATTGGACAGGTGAGGAGACTGTAGTGTCATGAGAATTATGTTGTGGACAGATTAGTTTATCTCTGCTCTGTGCCTTGGAAAGAATCTCCCCCCACCCCCCCCCACCCCCCTGCCTCCCCCGCCTCCCCGCCTTATTATGGCCTTGGTGCATCCTTGATGTCAGCTGTTTCCACTTGCGCCTTCCGTTTTCATCACTGGTCTGCCTTAAGGCAGGATGTAGCCTCTCTTCCCAGGCCCCAGAAAGAAGGCGGTACGCTGAACTGGTAAGCAAGAGTGACCGTGCTGAATCCTTCACAGGGAAGACAGAGAGGTTGACATCCACATCCCAGTGCCAACCACTCATTCACGTCTTCGGCACTTCTGCATGGTATGGCGCACTGGAGCCAAAACACTCGGGTTCAAATGCCAGCTCTGTCGCGGGCAAGATACTTAGATTATATGTCTGAGTTTTCTCTTCGGTAAATTGGGGACAGTAACATTTCCTGTCTACTAGGTCGTTATTATTGGTCTCGGAAAAGCACGAAAGCTAGGCTTGAGCCAACCCCTTCCTGTTGAAAGCTTGCTTCATCCTTTACTTGCTTTGTCTTGGTAAGCTGAGATAGACACATAAAACGAGGCTGAGTGGGACTACAATGGCTGACACGCAATTGCACACTAGCGTCAGTTATCACTGCCATTCCCCTGTTGCTGAAAAGTCTTCATCAGAAATTCTTGCCTTCCTCCCACCATGTTGTTTGTGGAAGCATCCTTCCTTGGACCTTCTCCGCACAGCATCCAGCCTCATGGGCTACAGTCTCCTTCCTTCTGGATTGTGGCTCTCCCACCCCGACTCCCTTGTGGATTGGGAATCTGAGCTCTCTCTCTCTCTCTCTCTCTCCCCGCATTCCTCTCTCTCTCCCTCTCTCATTTCTTTCTCTCTCTCTCTCTGTCAGCTGTTCTACCTTGGAGAAGTTACTTTCAGAGAATAGCCTGGAACCAGCACTGAAGCTCCAGCAGGAAGAGACAGTCTTGAAGGATTACAATCCCATAGCCCCAGGCAAAAGTTCAAGCTGGATACCCTCAAGAGCCCACAGCCCCCCAAGCTGGGTCTTCTCATCTCCTCTGCCGCTGTAGGCGGTTCAACATGGTCAGGCGTTGTTCAAAAGAAAGATGTCGGCAATTTGTTCCTCGGTATCTGTGAGTTTCAGTGAAGTTACAATCCAGATCTGGAGTATTTGCCTTTCAAGAATTATCCTCAAAAACCCTGGTTAAAGGTGTTCCAGGACGATGGAAAAATTCTAGTTAACTTAGGCCAACCAAATGTTGACTGTGTTCAAATATCCAGAGCCAGTCCGGGGTGGGGCAGATGACAATGAGATGGACAATGAAACTACCCAGAAACTGTCTGAGATGATCACATTTACTTTTTTGATATCTATGTCATAGTTTCAGCTCATTTAGTCTTGTGTTGCACTAAGACCCTTGGATCTTCCTCATGGGATGCTTAGATTCTGATAAATTCAGTCTTCAGGGGCTGAGAGGTTGTGGCCCCGTGTTTTAGAGTGTGGGGGTAAGGCAGCAGACTTCCATTCCAATCGGGTTTGCCCCTGAAAAGCACCATGAGCTGACAAGTTATTCCTGGGCTCACATTCTTCATCTGTAAGATGATAATGGCTCTGAGCCTGTTTTTATTGGAAACTTGGGGGAAAACATATCTCAAAGTCAAGTACAGTTGACCCTTGAAATACGAGGCCATGAGGGGTGCTGACCCCCCACCCTGCACAGTTGAAAATCTGTGTGTAACTTGTGACTCCCCCAAAACTTAACTCCTAATAGCCTACTGTTGAGCAGAAGCCTTACTGATGGCATAATCAATTGATTACCACACATTTTGTATGTTACATGTATTACAAATAAATACACAATAAGGTACGCTGAGAAAAAATGTCTGAGAAAAATCACAAAGAAGAGAAAATACATTATAGTACTGGACCGTAGTTATCGGAAAACACCCATGTATGCTTGGGCCTGTGTAGTTCAAACCCATGTAGTTCAAACCCGTGTTTTTCAAGGGTCAAGGGCAGTCACTCTTGCTTATCCTCAACGTCTCTGGTTACTAACCAGGATTGTGGACGGAGGGCCAGCTTGCCCCGCTTAGTTCACACGCTGCCTTGTACTATCCACACCCGTGGGTCGTCCTTCCCGTCTCATTTCATGGATGAAGAAGTGGCCCAGGGAGGTTGAGACACTTCTCAAGGTCACACAGCCAGAAAGTGGCAGAACTGGGGTATGAACCAGAGTCTATCTAACCCCCATTTTTTTTAACACTTTTCTAGCATGTTCTATGCTCCGGGCACTGTTTTAATGACTTCACAAGTATTATCTCACTGCATCCTAACAGCTCTGCGAGGTAGGTCCTGTTACTGCTTTCATTGTGTGGATGAGGAAACTGAGGTACGAAGGGACCAAGTCACTTCTCTGAGTTCACACAGGTTCGGGTAGCAGAGATGGAATTCAAACTCAGGCGGCCTGGTCCTGGCTGCCTCACCAAGCTGTTCCTCACTGCCTCTCGAAGTTCTAGTTTTCTCAGTGGATGGTTGCCTTCCTGGTATAGACATGCCCCCTTCCCGTCTCCCCTCAAGCCACTGAGTGGGGGAGCCAACGCTCCGGTGTTGGTCCCACGAGACCGAAAAGGCGAACCAGTCCCCTCCCCCCGGCCTCCTCCTCAGAAGCCAGTGGCCTCTGGCAGCAAACTCAGGTAGAGCCTGGGGGATTAACCGTGAGGTTAGCTGCCAGTGTAGACAGCTCAGCTGTGAGTTCCCCAAGAGAACCATCTTGTCAGTGCTGTCCCTGTTACCGGACCAGAGCCAGCACCCAGGTACCTGTCCCCTGCAGGGACCCATCCCCTAGCAGGACTCCTCCTAGGACATCATTTCACAGCACGGAAACAAACAATTCTTAGAAAGATAACCTGCGCGCCCAACACCGTGAGATTCAACTCCTATCGGCCTGGGCTTCCGTAGATGCACCCAGCGCGCCCTTTGGCGAAATAGCCTAGAGACTGTTGTCAGAGGAGAGACCCACTTTCTTTCCAACCTGGATTTTCTCTCCTTCGCGGGTCCTCCCCGGGCATCTGTGTTCAACGTGCTCTCTGATCAACGACATTATCTTCGTCTTTCTGTTTTCTATCGTCTTCAAATCTGAAAAACAAAGAAACCAAAAAAAAATCCCCTTGGAGATTTGTCCAAGAGAAATGCTGGAAAGAGATTCTGCCAGAAGCAGGAGAAAAAGCTCTGGGTTACCCTTTAAAGAGAATTCTCCTAAGAACGTCAACTGAAGAGGCATCCCGCCACACTGCTCATCAACACAGTTGAAGCAGATGGCTTGGCAGTTAGCAAAAGGGTAATCAGCAGCAGCCAACGAGCCGGCTTGGCTCAACTCAGCTGTAAGTGCACTACGATTCCATCTCCTCCGCCGCAAAGATATCACGGCAGCCTTCATCACCTGCTTCGTGGGAATCAGGTCACGTGTCGGATCATTCTCTTGAACTCGAAAACGAATACCTCCGAAACCACGAACACAAAAACAGACGAGGTTGGTTTGTTTTTGAAGAGTGCATGCTGATTCCTGGTGACGGCTGGATTTTAAAACGTCCACACCATCAGGTTCACGTTGAAATCAAATGGGACTATCTTAACCCCCAGTCATATTGACTGCTTCAGAGGAGGGCTCGTGACCCCAGCGCCACAAATCAGAGTCAACCCAGAAGCCTTTTCTGGGGCTATTTAGGACTGTTTATCCCCCCCTTTCATGAAATGGCCAAGCTTGGGGGACACAAAGCTGAGGTGTCTTCATCATCCCACGAATAGAACCTACCCGAGAACGAAGTCAACGTGGAAGCAAGTGGGGAAAACAGGGTGAGCGGACTCCTCGTGACATGTTCTGATACCCCGATCCAGATGTGCCCGAAAACAGAACCTCACTTGGACTTTTCAGGAGGCAACAATTCCCCCAGCGTGGCCAAGCCCCTGGCTTTTTGAAATTTACGTCTATCTCATTTTTTTAGCCCCCCATGCCAACCAATATATGCATTTAAGGATATACATTTGCTTCTCAGCGTGGCTTTTGTTGCATTCCCACAAGCTGTCACATGTCACAATTTACTTAGCACTCTAAGTAAATTACCTAATTTACTCAGCACTTAGAAAATATTAGACATTTTCTAATACCCATTGTGATTTCTTACTGGCCCCGTGGGTTACTTGGAAGCGTGTTGCTTAATTTTCAGACATTCAGGACTTTTCTGGATTCCTTTTAGTTATTATATCCAGGTGCCACCTGTCTGGAAATTTTATGCACAGGTTCTCATTTTCCTTAAGGTTTTCCACGTCGAGTGTTTTGGAGACTCCACATAGGCGTCTTTCTTAGACGTGGCCATGAGTAAGTTCTCTTTCTTCAGGGGCCACGCCAGTCCCACTGTTTCCTGATGCGAATTTGCAATGTGGGGTGTTATCGGCTGGTTACTTCGCATGGGAGCAGGGGCCTGGAGTCTTCCGGATGTAAAGCTGTGCCTCATTCAATGGTGGAGGGGAGAAGAAGGTTTAGTTGGCCTACCCAGCATCCCTTCCTTGGAGGAACGATGCTTCCACTCTTCCATGTAGTTCGAGGGGGGTTGTCAGTCCTTGTAAAGTCTCTCTCTACACGTTTTTTTTTTTTTTTTGGCAGAAAGAGGCATGTGACTCAGGCTGGCCAATCGGAGTCTTTTCTGGGAATGTTTTATAGAGCTGTCCAGGAAGACTGTCTTCTTCAACTGCAAGGTCATGAGTGTGAGTCCTCTGGGGACCTCATACATAGCCCATGGAAAGGTTTACAGAAAGAACAAAGTCCGGCTGAGATAAGTAGAGCTGAGAAATGGAACAAAAGCTAGAAAAGAGCCCTGGTAGCATCACTGGAGCCCTTAGATCCACTTGAAGCTCGAGTCTCCCCTATACTTGCCATGTCCACGAACACACAAATTTCCCTTTCGCTTATTTGTCACATAAAACCAAAAGAGCCCTATATGCTTATGGTGGGTTGAAGGGTGAACCCCTCCCCTCAACTCCAGACCAAAAAATAGTTTGTGTCTATGTCCTAATCCCCAGAACCTGTGACTCTTACCTTATTTGGGGAAAGGGTCTTTGCGGATGTAATTAAGTTAAGGATCTTGAGAGGAGATCATCCTGAATGACCTGCATTGGCCTTAAATCCCATGACAAGTAGCCTTCTAAGAGACACACAAGAGAGAGGAGAAGATGACATGTGACAACGATGACGGAGACTGGAGTGACACAGCCACAAGCCCAGGGATGCTGGCATCTGCCAGAACCTGGAACAGGCAACAGACAGGCTCTTCCCAAAAACTTCTGGAGGGAATGCAACTCTGGTGATAGATAACTTGATTTTGGACCTCTGGCCTCCAGAACCGTGAGAATAAATTTCTCTTGTTTGAAGTTACCTGTGTCATAGCGCCTTGGTCCTCACCCAGACCCACATCTGCCATAGAGCGTCAGGCAACTGGCAGAGAAGACTTCTACCTGCAGAGGGAGGGAGCTGGGAGACAAAAGAGGGAAGGCTTGCAAATCCCCAGGCAGAGACACTCGTAGGAGCGGTAGGAGCGATTGGGTTTCTCTGGAGAAGCTGAAGCAGAGGAAGGTGGGGAACTAGGAAATCTGAGCCAAGCACTGGGTCATCATTATCCTCCAGGTGCCCACAGAAGTGAAAGGCTAAAGAGAGAAGACCTGGAACAGGGCCAAGACGAGAACACTCTTCCCCCTTGCGGTCCCTAATGGTATGATTGAAGGAGGAGGAGTGTTGTGCAGGGAGAAGGCATGAGACAGGAAATCCACAAACTCCCGCGCAGGACTTGGTGAAATATACGTGGCTGCGTGATGCTGTTGCTGGTGGAAACCCAGAGCCCAAGCCCCGCTCCCCTGCCGCCATGCTGTGCTGTCCCCAGCTGTCCCGGGGCACCCTGTCCTGGCCCTTTTCCTCACCAGATGCTCCTCACGATTCCTGGCATCGACCCCTGTGCCAGAGCACACACTTATTCGCCATCACTCCAAACAGCACAAGCAAAGGCCCACTATGGAGCAGTCAGGCGTCACTACTCCACTTTTAGGTGAAAGAGAAACGCCAGAACGCCTTCTTTGAATAAATCTGCTTATAATGTAAGTAATTACTATTTCTCACGAGCAGAAGTACAACTAAAAGTCAACATCATGCCAAGCCTCTTTAATTTCAGAAGGTGTTTATTTTCCCTCCAAAGCCAAGTAATATCTTTTTATTTTGTTTAATTGCATCCACATGGGGAAAAAATCAGAAACTAGAGGTATTTGAGGTTCCTGTAAAAAATAGTACTTTCTCCCACCTAATATGTGGGTTGCGTTCCTGGCTTGACACGTTATGTTTGTCTGAGCGAGAAACGAGCCCCTTGGGAGATTATTGTCCATTTGATGGAAAGCCAGCTACGTCTGTTGGAACGGGCAGACGCGCTGTGCATTGTTGGGAGCTGGGGGACAAGGGGGGGAGAAGGAGGGAGGGGAGGGGAGATTGGAGTAGCCCCGCCCCTTCGGGTAAGACGCGCCCTATGCAGTAGCTCGTCTCCCAACTTTGTCCACATAGGACAGGTTTTGCCTTGTGTCACATATACCTTTCCTTCTTTAATAATTTCTGACTGTATACAGGAATGTTTGACTCTTAATGGAGGAGACTATAAATAAGGGAATTGAGAAGAGTATTTTGGAGGGTCATATGCAATTGGGTAATTTTTCCCCAGATGTTTTCACGTTATATTACATTCATCACATCTAAGCCTATCACCTTAAATAATTTCCTGTTATCCTCAGCGCTGATTTTCAGATTATGTATATATGCTGTGGAACTTGTTTTTCTCAAATGAAATCTTACACAGATCCTCAACATATAACAGATAAAAGTACAGCTTAAGCTAAGTTCTTTACAAACCACAGACGAGAGACTGGGGCCTTGACCAATGTGAACCTTACCGAAACGATGCTAGAGTAAGAACTGAGCACGCGTAAAGATGGGGACCTGGTCGCTTCCATGTTTAAACGATTAGAAGGCCAGAGAGCACAGAGGAAGGAACGGGGAGAGAGGCCAGTGTACTCCCGGCCACAGGGCCCCCTCCTCCAGCCTTCACCGGGGGATCACAGGCATCCAACTCGCAGCAGAGCCTTCTTGAGGCCACATCCCCCCTTCCGGGCTTGGTCACCCTGTGGCGAGGTGGAGGGGCCCAGACACATTTGCACATCTGGTTCTGATGAGGGAAAACCCACCCAAGGCAGAGTGGCTTCAGTTTCCCAGAACAGCTGCTGCCCTCTCCTTCTTCTGGAAAAGTCCTTCTCCTCCTCCCATAAGGAAGGATCCCAGGCCTGTTCTCTGTAGGAAATGTGCTCTCAATAATGTTCACCATCAAATGAAAACACAACTATCCCCTTGTTCAAGAGAATGAGAACCACTCACAGTAATGTCGAGATTCTGTTAAAACACAGTATTTCCTTCCCTACTTTTCCAGAGCAAACTACCATTTTGGAACCCTTCGCATGCTGTCTGAGAATGACAGAATGTGTCACTGACAGCAAAGGCTTGGCGACAAGTTCGTGGCGGGACTTCTACAGAATGAACTGGACTTTCTGTACCTGCGTTCCCTCACCTGTAAAACTAGGGACAGGGCTGGGATGGAATATTCTGGAATTTCAGAATAACGCAGCACAAGCCTCCGGCTGCAAAGTCCATTCTCAAAGCATTTAGCTTTGAGGCTGTCAGAGAATGAGCTCGAATTCAAGGTGCTGCAGAACTGAAAGGAACCAAGAGCTCTATTGGTCCAAATCCCTGCATGTCAGGTGTGATGGTCGTGCTTCTGTGTCCGCTTGGCTAGGCTAGCGCACCCAGTGATTTAATCAAACTTGAATCTAGGTGTTGCTGTGAAGGTATTTTTGTAGATGGGGTTCACGGTTATAATCAGTTTTAGTAAGCGAGGAAGATTGCCCTCAATAATGTGGGTGGGCCTCATCTTATCAGTTGCAGGTCTTGAAAGGCAAAATCAGATTTTTGAAAGAAGAAATTCTGCTTCAAGACTGTAACATAGGGGGCACCTGGGTGGTTCAGTTGGTTGAGCGTCCAACTTCGGCTCAGGTCATGATCTCGTGGTTCGTGGGTTCAAGCCCCATGACGGGCTCTGAGCTAGCTTGGAGCCTGGAGCCTGCTTCCGATTCTTTGTCTCCCTCTCTCTCTGCCTCTCCCCTGCTCATGCTCTCGCTCTCTCTTTCAAAAATAAACATTTAAAAAATTATATATTTTTTAAAAATACTGTTAACATAGAAACCCTGCCTGAGTTTCCAGCCTAGTGGCCTCCTCTGCAGATTTTGAACTTGCCAGTTCCTATAATTGCATAAGCCAATTTCTTAAATCTCTTTTCATAAGGTAGGTGGTCCTAGATTGTTATTGCTAAGAAACTGACAAGCCCAGGGCCCAGATCTCCTTGGGCTCGTACCTCTTTCCTGTTCTTCCTACCAGGACATACCTCTCATCCAATTACTGCCCTACAACCTAAAACCTTGCTTTAAACTGAACCTCCCTTCCCGAAAGAATTTAGATTCTTCTAGCAGAGCAGCATTTTTCTCTGCGAGGCGTGGACACAAATACTTCTTATACCGCCCCCCAATACATACATATGCATGCAAAACATGTTTAGCATGTAATGAAACAAAAATTTCCTGAAATGATATTTCTCAGATGCAATACATTCGATCACTTCTATTTTATTGTACTTCACTTTTGAAAAATGTTAGTCATATGCTCTAGGTTGCTTGTTTGAGCCAAAATTGCCCACGATGGCCGATGTGTCTGGTGCCTGTAACACATCTCCCTCAGTCACAGCTGTGCTGGAAAGTTCTGTGTGAGCTCAGGCTCACTTCACTCACGGCATCTCACTCCAGGCATGGGGTGCACAGACCCCGGGCCCCTGTGGTGGTCCCTTTGGCTCCTAACCAAGTACAGCCTGGAAGTGTGGGGCAGTCCTCAGTCAGTGGGGAGAAGAGCTGGTCGATGGGTGGCCCAGCCCCCACCTTCAAACAGAGCACCTGCAGAAGCATTCTGTATGCTTCTCAAGAGGACCACAGCGGTGACCTTGACAATGCTCCTTATGTTAGCTCCCCTTTCCCTGCCTCCCCTGTCCTGTTGCAAACTGTGGGCTCCTGGCATCGCCTCCCAGATCAATCACTTGCCCCGACTCTAGGCTTCAAGGCTCTAATTTCAAGAAAGTTCAAACTCAGACCCATCCTTCTCCTCACTGTAGGAACCCTCTACAACTCCCTTCGGACGGTCACCGTGTATTTGCTGGTATCTCCAGGGATGACAAGCGTTCTTATTTCCTCAGCTCAGTCTTCTCATTGCCGGACAAGTCAGGGGGACGGAAGTGAGACAGAGGGCATCCAGGACTTCCCACGGGTCGAGCGCCGTGCTACTGTATTCTTTCACTCTCTTTGTTAAAAGGTAGTTTCGGGTTTCTTTAGACTTTAAAAACAGGCAGACTAATTTTTATAGTAGCTTTTTTGAGATATTTATGTTCCATACAATTTACCTATTTAAGGTGTACAAGTCAGTCGTTTTTCATATATTCGCAGGATTGTGCAAACCTTACCCCAGGTTTAGGACATTTCCATCACCTAAAAAGAAACCCCATGCCCATTAGCAATTACCCCCCATTTTCTTCCGACCACCACCCCACCCCCAGCCCCAGGCCACCACGGATCTCCTTTCTGTTTCTCGGTTTGGCTATTGTGGCTATTTGATATAAATGGAATCACACACTACGTCCCCTTTTGCGTCTGGCACAGTGTTTTCAAGGTTCATCCATATTGTAGCAGGTTATCAGCACTTCATTCCCTTTGTCCCGGAATAATATTTCATCGTATGGATACGCCACATCTTGTTCATCTATTTTTCACTTGATGGACATTTTGGTTATTTTGAAGAGTAGCTTGTTATGTTGCACTATAATCTGCCTTGGAATTTTGTCTTAGCTTTGAACTTCTAGGTTAACCCATGACAAACATCCTCCTTCTTCTTGCAAGGTCCCCATGGTGTGGATGTTCACCATCGAGGCTGTTGATGCAATGGCGTGATCTCTAGCCCACGTCCTTCTCACCATACTGATCATCTCCCTCTGACAAACTCCAGTTTACCACAACCATCCTAAAAGTGGGATGGTCAGGGAGATATCACAGCAAGTACTTATCCTTTTAATTATTCATTTATAGTATAATTAATGATAAGACAACAAGTTGAATGAGAATCGTACTAAGAAGGCTCCAGAAGAGGTGTCCAAAAGAGGGTACATCCATTTTTTTAAAAAATACTAATGTGCTCTGAGAAAACTAAGGGCCCGTTTTACTACAGTCGACCTTCCTCTGGTCAAGGAGGAGGGCCCAGCTGCAATACTAATGCCAATCATTCAGGAAGCGGTTCAGTAATGTTCTTTTGTGAAATGGCTCCCTACCATTCTTTTCTCTGCTGTGTAAATGTGACCACATAATTACTTGCAGCTAAAGAAGAAGTTTGACAGAGATAGACCTGCTATATAGATGTCCAAGAGAATGAAGGGATGGAGAGGGAAAGAAGGGCAAAGACTGCCCCATGACTCTCTTGTCTCCTTATCAGCACTGGTGATTCTAGCTGCACAATGTTTGCTGCAGAGTGTGTCTTCCCAGATTGAAAAAGGACTCTTCTGTACAAGGGCCCATCTTCAACCTGTCCCTAATATCCTACACAGGTCTTTCCGTAACCCCTACAACTATGTGCAGTAAATATTTTTAGAGAATAATAGATAAAGGGATGGATGGATGGATAGATGATTGATAGATGGATGATGGATTATGGATGGATAGATGGTGGATAGATGGATGGGTGGCTGGATGGATAGATGCTGATAGATGGGTGGATGGGTATATAGATGGATGGATGAATGGATGGTGGTGGGGAGATGATGAAGGATGGATGGATGGATAGATATGTGGATAGATGGATGGATGATGGATGGATGGTGGTTGGCTGGATTCCTGATGAATGATGCTCGATGGTGGCTGGGTCCTCTCGCTGGCTGGCTGCCTGGCTGCTGGTGGCGCGCTGGCTGGCTGGCTCGCTGTTTGGCTGCTCGCTCCTGCGGCCTCCAGGGAGAGCAGGAGGATAGAAACCCTAACCACCAATGGCATCATCACCTCAGGTTTACATCAAAAGCTTGTATTGGGAAGCAGCTGGTGCCGGCCTGATCATGGCCAGCTTCTGGAAGCTCACTCTGCTTCTCCCAGTTGGTGAAAGACCATATCGTTTTCATATACTCACATCTGTGTCGGGTCTCCCAGTAGGCTGGGAAGAAACTGAAATTGCTTACCATAATAGTTCAGACAATGTGCATGGAAGGCTCTGTAACTATAAATCCCCATTTGGATGTGAATTGGGTGGGGCAGTGACACTATTATTTCCTTAGTGTGTTTGGGTACAGGATGCTGGTAGGTATTCTGTCTGCCCATTGGCATAGCTTCAGCCTGCCACGACCCTTCTCCTTGGTGCTGTGGCAGGAAATTGAGGGCTAAAGAGTGTCAGGTGGTTATAGGAGCCTTAAAAAGTGGGGTCACCTTGCCCAACTACCTTGTTGTACAAATAAGGAAGCTAAGGACAGGAAAAGAGAGGTGACATAGTTAGGTCAAGTGAGTAGTTAGTAACTGATCCAGAATTTGGACCCAGGTTACACGATTCCTCCTTTCTTTCCCCAGACTTTCTCTCTAACATCTTCGCTGGATCATTTTATAAGGATCAAATTCATCTCGAAACCACTGCCGTTACTTTAATGACACCTTTCTGGAGACCCAGCAGAGCACAGGTGAGTACTACAAATTCTCTTCTGTTCCTTTTTTTTTTTTTTTGAACTTGTTGACTTAATGTAGGGTCTCCTGTTCCTTTCAAACCCATTTCTTTTTTTCCCCAGAGTGTCCTTTATCTCCTGGTTTGGCCCAGTGGCAATAAGCTTGAAATATGCTGGTGAGAAGGGGAGGCTTACAGAGCCTTTGAGACCCAAGTGATGTCTCCGATGACGCACAACCTCCTCCAGGACGTGGGGGCTTAAAAAGCTCTTTCCAATCACTCAGATTATTTCCCCTGGTAGAGCTCTGGCCCAAAATATCCAACAGTCCATTCCCAGCGCGCTTCTCAAGGCTCAGATGCTGCAAGGATGGCGATCTTCCTGGGAAATGCAGCTGCTGTTACATAATAAGGGGTGGCTCTTCCCTGTCTTAACAGAGACAACCGTCCCTGTTGATTGGGGCAGGGAATTCATCAAAGTCATACTTCAGACTCAGCGCTGACACTAACTCTCTTGGCTCCGAGCATTCTTCAACTAGAGAGCACCTCATTTCTGCCTCTGGTAGGAAGCAAGCATGTGGGAGTCAGAAGACCCAGGTGGTGGGGGGTGGGGGGGGGTGACTGCCTGTCCTGGACTTGGGTGAGTCGGGTGAGTCACCTGACCTAATTGAGTTTTAAGTTCTTTATCTGTGAGATAGCAATAGTAATCATAACAGCTCTGTCACGGGCCGATATTACAGGTAGTGAGAGCCCTTGACATCAAAAATACCGCTGGGGCGCCTGAGTGGCTCAGTCGGTTGAGCCTCCGACGTCGGCTCACGTCATGATCTCGCAGGTTGTGAGTTTGAGTCCCCCATCGGGCTCGCTGCTGTCAGCCTGTCAGTGCAAAGCCTGCTTCGGATCCTCTGTCCCCCCTCTCTCTACTACCCTTCCCCGCTTGCGCTCTGCCCCAAAATAATAAATATCTTAAATAATAAATAAATACTAACGAAAAAAATTATTCGATGACCCTTGTGAAATCACGGCAAGGAAGATTTTATTCAAGGCAATAAGGACTAGGGACCACTGTAATGGGGAGCATTGGACTCAAGTCTGAGTACCACATGGGCGCATGAGATTGATAGCCACGGGGCAGGGTGGGAGCCAGTGGATGGATATTATTAAGAGGAAACATCAGGGGTGAAGGGAGATTCTTGCTAAGTGGACCAAGGAGGATTCTTGCTGAAGGCAGGCCGAAGGGATCAGAAATCCTCTGGGGGATTAAGAAACTGGGTCCAGATAGCAAAGGTCGGGGATCCTGGCTGTGTTGACTCGGCAGGATTGTCGCCAAAATGGGACAATGCGGAGGTGAAGATGAGAGACCGAAAGTCAAGGTCCTGCTTGCAACATTCAGCGGAGCCGAGTAATTTGGTAGAGGAGGGAATCTTCGTGAATACAAGTATCAAATGCCTTCCGACCTGGTTGCTTAGGACCGGTTGATAGCAAAAGGGGAGCGAATGGAGAAACCGAGGCACCAACGCCTTTAGAAGCGGGCCCAACAACTGACCTTCCGGCCAATCCCACCTTGCCCAGAGGCGATGGCCCACGCGGCGAAACATTTCCTCCTTAGACCTCAGATGCCGGAAAAATTCATCTCCGTTTGATTTTCCGCTTGCAGACCTTGCGCATAAGGAAGTGGCCGAGCCGAGACTGATGGTTCCAAACAGCACAGTGAACCAGCTGGGGAACGAAGGGGGGATCCAAGGCGCTTCCCCAGGCGCTTCCCCACCCCAACCTAGGAACTCAGGAAGCCACGTTCCGGAGGCCTCACCTGGATATGCCCACTTTCCCTGGCTCAGGAGTTGGAGGCACTTCGACAGGCACTCTAGGGGCCTCTGGACTACAGGTATGCTTAGAAAACACCTCTCTTTTAAAAAAGCAAGCTCACGGTGCACCTGGGTGCTCAGTCGGGTTGAGCATCTGACTTGGGCTCAGGCCACGATCTCACGGTTCGTGAGTTCGCACCTCGACTCGGGCTCTGTGCTGACAGCTTGGAGCCTGCTTCCAATTCTGTCTCCCTCTCTCTCTCTCTCTCTCTCTGCCCCTTCCCTGCGCATGCTCTCTCTCTCTCAAAAATAAATAAACACTAAAAAAAATTTAAAAAGCAAGCTCACCGACCCCTTCATTTTTCAAGGATGGCAAAAGATTGACTGGATTTCACACGTCCAAGGAAGCAGAGTTTCCCTTCTTTCCCCTTCCAGGCCGCTGCAAACATGTCACCGCCAAACCACCAGGTTTTGCTGGGACGCAGCGGGACAGCGCGACTTACCTCTGAGCTTCTTCCTCGCCATCTGTGCTCCCCCAGCACTCCTCAGTTAAAACAGACATATGGAATTGGAGAATTGGCCCCAGAAAGAAAAAAGCGAGAGTCCCGAGCTAAAGGGTTTGGGGGGGAACGTGCGTTTTCAGAGAAGAATGAGCAGCCCTTGGCTCTCGCGGGCTGGTTAATCATAATCAGCAGTGGGCACCGCAGGGCCCCCACCCCACCCCAGGCACAGTCACTGCCCCTCAGTGGCCGATGGACGGCCTCCTGCCAGTTGGGACCTTATTACTTCCTCCCTCCCCGCCCCCCCCCCAGCCCTGCTCCGCCTCCTAGGCCTCACTTGGGGCTGCAATTAAACTTTTCAACTTGGAAGGTAAACATCAGGGAGCCAAAGGGGTGGATTCGGAGGCCTCACGGAGACAGCTAAGAGGTCGGCCCCGAAGCAGCCAGGGGAGGCCCAAGGGCTAGAGGAGAAGGCAGACCGAGGGGGGAGGTCTGCGTGTCTCCCACAGCCCCCCAGCGCGGGGAGGGAGGTGGGGAACCGGTGGAGGGGTGGAGGATGGGAGCTTTATGGAGAAAGCCTGGTAACACTGGGAGGAGGGGAGAGCGAAAGACGGAGGCGGGGAAGAAAAGAGCCACTCGAGGTACACAAGCCAGAGGGAAGTTTCTCTCAAGACTTATGAAATCCAACCCGCTCTTCCTCCAATTCTTATTTTCTAAAATTAACAAACAGAGTCGCAGAAGTAGCTTAGATTGTGAATGCAGCTTAAAGGGCTCTGCATATTTTTTTGTGAACTTCCGGAAGGAGATCCTGTTTATTTCTCTCTGGACCCCAGACACCCCACCCCCACCTCACCGCCCCAGCCTCCCCTGCTGAGTCACTTTGGCTCCCCCGCTCCCCTCCAGGATGGTCTGTATGTAAATGAGGATGCCTTTTATAACATTTTAGAATAGTAATATTTGTTCTGCCTCACTGATTTGGCTTGGCTTTTCTTTTTTAATTAAAAAAAATATTTTTTTGACGTTTATTTATTTTTGAGACAGGGAGAGACAGAGCACGAACAGGGGAGGGTCAGAGAGAGGGAGACACAGAATCTGAAACAGGCTCCAGGCTCTGAGCTGTCAGCACAGAGCCCGACGCGGGGCTCGGGCTCACGGACCGCGAGATCATGACCTGAGCCGAAGTCGGCCGCTTAACCCACTGAGCCACCCAGGCACCCCTTTAAATTTTGTTTAATGTTTATTTATCTTTGAAAGAGAGACAGTGAGAGATAGAGGGGCAGAGAGAGAAGGAGTCACAGAATCCGAAGCAGGCTCCAGGCTCCGAGCTGTCAGCACAGAGCCCCACGCAGGGCTTGAACTTACGGAGTGTAAGATCATGACCTGAGCTGAAGTCGGACGCTTAACGACTGAGCCACCCAGGCGCCCCTTGGCCTGGCTTTCCGAAATGCCGTTGAGCCCCTCTTGCGTATAGTCCTGCAGACACCCTAGTTCCCACTGCAATTTGGAAAGTTTGTGTGGTGCCAGGGAGAGCCAGAATGTGATCTAAGGAAGGAGAAGGTTGGTCGAGTAGAGGAACATAAGACCAAACTATGAGCCATCCCTGATGCATGAAAATTTAAAGCATATCAATTTCAGCCAACAGGTTAAGTTCTAAGTCACCCGTTCTGGTCAGTAGTTCTGTCCCCTGGGGATTCTCTTGTGTTTCAAGTATTCTTTTACTTTTAATGCACTTTGTACCTTTAGCTGAAAATGTTGCTCCAAAGGTGCGGGCCGGATTAAATGACTGCCCTGGGTTTCAAAGGGACCTCCCAGCAATTCTCGACTTCCAGGGGGCCATACACCTGATCTTTGAAAGGCCTCTGCCCAAGCCCTGGCTTGGAGTCCTGGAAACGGCATCTGCCTGCAACCAACCATTTCACAGTTCAGAAAAATAGTCACAAAACTGGAGTGAAGAGTAGTCCTGTCCCATGTTCAAGTACAAGCAGCTGGTTGGTGCCAGAGCGAAGGCTAAATCCTAACTCTGCACCCCTACCCTAGTTCACACATCTCACTACACGGCCCTCCTTCGAAGGCTGGAGCTTCAGGAGCAACCTGCTGGAGGAACATCTTCAGCCACCAAGATGGCCTCTTTGTGCTTGGAAAAAAAAAGATACACAACCTGGTCAGCAGAATGAAGAAACCTGTGTCCAGGGAGGTAGCCATAGGCAGCTGAGTATCAAGAAAGAAGCAGAAATTTGGAAGGTCTCAAGACTTGGAGGCCCCAAGAAGCCAGGATAGCAGGGATGTGGGTGGGACTAAAACTGGTATCAGCACAAGAAAGAACTAGACCTCCCAGATGGATGCAGCCCGGAGATTATCCTTCCCTGACCCGGCCAGACCTACATCAGAGTTTACTCCTGGAGAAGCTGAACCCAAGTGCCTTGGACTCAGAGATACCGGGAGGAGCCTAGTGGGGTGAGATAGCACACTGAGGGAAGGAAGGTTGGGAGAAAGTCAGCATGCCTTTTACTCCCTCTGGAGCTCCCAGACACCCGAACACTGGGATCCAGGCTTGCACCCCAACCCAGGCAGGAAGTTGGAGCACTCCTGGCTGCGGAAACCGAACTGTCCATGGGAAAAGCCAACAGATACTGACACTTGGAAACCCCCGGTGAGATGACAAGATTCCTGGCCATCCCTTGGGGTTGGGTCTACCAGTCAATGGGCTCAACCCAGGCACACAGAGATCCTAGTCCAAAGCACGATGTACCCCTCCTCTCTGCGAAAAGAAAAAAAAAAATGATGATGAAACTCACATAGTATAAACCTACCCATTTAAGGTGAGCAATTCAGCGGCAGTTGGTACATTCACAATATTGTGCAACCACCACCTCTGTCTCTTTCCAAAACATTTCATCGCCCCCAAAAGAAATCCTTGTGCTTCACTTTTGACTAAACGTGGGCACCCAGGTGTCACCAGACATCTGAGGGAAAAGTTCTAGTGTGAATGACAGAAAAAGACAAGAGGTAAGAGGAACTCAAACGACAGAGAGAGGGGCAGGAGCAGAACCTCTCCATTATTATTTATTTATTTGGTTTTAGTTCTGATAATTATTATTAATTGTTGTTATATTAGTTTCACGAGGCGCAGTGTAGTGACTCAACACTTCCGTACCTCACCTGGTACTCGTCACGACAAGTGCGCTCCTTCGTCCCCATCACCTACTTCCCCCATTCCCCACCCACCTCCCCTCTGGTGACCATCAGTTGGCTTTCTATAGTTAAGAGCCCATTGGTTTAAGAGCCTTGGTTTGCCTCTGTCTCTCTCTGTCTCTTTTTCCCCTTTGCTCATTTGTTTGTTTCTTAAATTCCACACATGAGTGAGATCATGCAGTATTTGTCTTTCTCTGACTGACTTATTTCGCTCAGCATGATACTTTCTAGCTCCATCCATGTTGTCGCAGATGACAAGATTTCATTCTTTTTATGGATGAATGATAGAGAGAGAGACAGAGACAGAGTGCAGGTGGGGGAGGGGCAGAGAGAGAAGGAGGCAGAGGATCCGAAGCAGGCTCCAGGCTCTGAGCTGTCAGACAGAGCCGGATGTGGGGCTTGACCCCACGAACCGTGAGATCACGACCTAAGCCGAAGTCAGATGTTTAAGCGACTGAGCCACCCAGGCAACGCCCACATCTTTATCCATTCATCTACTGATAGACACTTGGACTGCTTTCATAATTTGGCTATTGTAAAGGGGTAGAACATATTTATTTATTTATTATTTATTTATTATTTTTTAGCATTGATTCATTTTTGAAAGGCAGAGAGAGACAAAGTGCAAATGGGGGAGTGACAGAGAGAGAGGAAGACACAGAATCCGAAGCAGGCTCCAGGCTCCGAGCTGTTGGCACAGAGCCCAACGCGGGGCTCGAACTCACGGACCGTGAGATCATGACCTGAGCCGAAGTCAGCTGCCCAACCGACTGAGCCACCCAGGCGCCCCAGGAGTAGAACATTTTTATTTTATTTTATTTTATTTATTTTATTTTATTTTATTTTTAAAGTTTATTTTTGACACAGAGAGAGAGCGAGCGTGAGCTAGGGAGGGGCAGAGGCAGAGGGAGATACAGACTCCGAAGGAGGCTCCAGGCTCCCGGCTGTCAGCACAGAGCCCGATGTGGGGCTTGAACTCACGAACCGTGAGATCATGACCTGGGCCGAAGTTGGTCACTTTACCAGCTGAGCCCCCCAGGCGCCCCTGGAGTAGAACATTTTTAAAACAAAACTTGAAAAAAGTTATCCTCAGAAAGATGAGATGGTATTGCGTGTTTGAAACAAAACACTGATCCTAAAAAGGAGAGGTGATATTTGTAGAATGTAGAGAATGAGTGAGAGCTTGTGGAAAATTTAAAGTATGAGAACAGAACTCTTTTTATTTTTACTGAAGTACAGTTGACACACAATGTGGCATTAGTGTCTGGTGTACAACATAGTGATCTGGAAAGTCTGCATGTTGTACTGTGCCCACCACAAGTGTGACTGCCATTTGTCCCCAGAGAGCACTATTACAATACCATTGACTGTATTCCTATACTGTAAATTTTATCCCCACGATTTCTTCATTCCACAATTGTAAGCCTGTATCTCCTTCCCCCCCTTCACCTATTTTGCCCACCCCTCCATTTTCCTCCTCCCTGGCAGCCATAAGTTTGATGAGAATAGAAATTAAAAAAAAAAAATCAATGGAAAAGGAAAAAAAATAATTGAAGGATTAGAAGATAATGTGGAAACGATCACCCAGAAAGACAAAAAAAAAAAAAAAAGTAAAATTGGAAAGAGAAGCTAAGACAATTTCAGTCTGTGAGTCAAAGGGTGCGAACGTTGCATAATAGGAGTTCTACAAAGAAAAAATTGTATAGAGGGAAAGATTTTCTTAAAGAACGAATACAGGAGAAATTTCCGAAACTGAAAGCATGTGTCTCCAGATTGAAAGGGCTACTGAGTTTCCTGCATGAAGAATGAAATGAGACCCACATCAAGGCAAACGATTGCATCATTTTAGAAGAACTGTCACAGGAAAGTATCCTAAAATTCCAGGGAGGAAAAAATAAAAGTAGGAAACATATAGAGGGCTTGGAATCAGAATGGTATCAGAATGATGAAAAGTAATAATGGAATCTGGAAAATAAGGGAAAAATGCTTTTCAAACTAGGAGTGAAAATTATTTGTAAGCTAAAGTTTTATACCCAGCTGTGTTAGAATTTTCCAGAAAAAACAGAACCAATAGTTATATAAATACAGATTATCTACCACTATAGATGCAGATGTAGATTAGAAGAGATTTTTTATAGGCATTGGCTCACATGGTAACGGAGGCCTAGAAGTCCCATAGTCTACTGTCTGCAAGCTGAACAACCAGGAAAGCCAGTGATACAGTTCAGCCTCGGGCAGAAGGACAGAGAACCGAGGTACCACTGGTGTAAGTCCAGAGTTCAAAGGCCTGAGCCAGGAGCTCTGACATCCAAGGGCAGGAGAAGATAGATCTCCCAGCTCAAAAAGAGAGAGTGGGGAGTCACTCTTCTCTCATTTTTGTTCTATTTGGGCCTGTTCACACCAGTAAGTATGGATCTTCTTTACACAGTCTACTGAATCAAATGTTCATCTCTTCCAGAAACACCCTCACTGGCATACCCAGAAATACTGTTTTACTAGCCATATGGCATCCTTTAGCCCAGTTAAGTTAATGCATAAACTTAACCATCACACCAAATTCCCTGGGGCACCTGGATGGCTCAGTTGGTTGAGCGTGAACTCAATTTTGGGTCAGGCCATGATCCTGGGGTTGTGGGGTTGAGCCCCAAGTTGGGATCCATGCTGGGTGTGAACCTGCTTGGGATTCTCTCTTTCTCTCCCTCTGCCCATCTCCCCCACTCGTACTCTCTCTCTCTCTAAAAACAAAACAAAAGCAAAAAAAAAAAAAAAAAAAAAAAACAGAAAAACTTAAAGTATCACACCAGCTAATCTAGCAATCAAGAGTGGAGGTAGAATGAAGTTATTTTTTAGCTATTTATAAACTCCATTTACTAAAACACTCTACCAAAACAAGGAAGTAAAATTAAAAAAAAATGATATGAAGTTAAAGAAATAAAGGATTCAACATGGGGAAGAGTTAAAAGAACCCCCAGAATGGTCCTGAAGGGAAATCCTATGATGAGTGTAAAAAGAAATGACAGAATTGCTGTCTGGGCTCTTCCTGGAGGCAGGTCTAGAAACTGTCTAGAAGAGATGTATCTAGGATAAAAACGGAACCTGATATGCAGGGATTCAGGAAATCTCAGCTCTGGTAGAGGCAACATTACCAATTAATGGTAAGGACATGAAAACGTAAGCAAAATTTTAAATGAGGTAATTATTAATGGTAGGTATGAAAAAGAAAAAGTAATCCTGGTGAGTTCTATGGCACATCTGTGATTGATATTTACATGGCCAAAATAATACAAATCCGGGATGCTAATTTGACCAGACATCATTATAGAAACAAATCAGCTGGCTGGGGCACAGAGAAAGTAAGAGTATTGGGCTATAAACACCAATACTATGCAATACAATAGCAGGGTATACCGACATCCAGTGCAGAGAAAGCAAGAAATTGCAATACGCACGTGTATTTAGAAACCCAAAGGAAGACACCAGAAGAACACCTCAAAAGATTGGGAAGTATTCGCCTCAAGGGAGAAGAACTTTTGAGGGGGTAGGGGGCAAGGGACTGCTGTTTTCAAGCAGCTTTTCTTTTAAGTTATTTTGAGAGAAAGGGAGAGAGCGTGACAGGGGAGGAACAGAGAGAGAGAGAGAGAGAGAGAGAGAGAATCCCAAGCAGGCTCCACACTATCAGCACAAAGCCAGATGCAGAGCTCGAACTCACAAACATGAGACCATGACCTGAGCCGAAACCAAGAGTCAGATCCTTAATGGACTGAGCCACTCAGGCGCCCCTCAAGAGGCTTTTTAGCACTGTTTTGCCTTTTAATCTAGGGCCACGGACTTCTCGAATAAAAATCTAGATGAATGGTTCTTAAAACCCCTCCACGGACTACAATCTGGCCTCAACAAAGTGAGTTACAGCCAGTGCCACGGGATGGTCCTCCTTCCTATAAGTGCTTCACGGACTGGAAATGCTACTGGCTGTCAAGTCTCATTCCTGAAAGATGGGACCTCTCTTTCAACCCCGAGGAAACGGAGCCGCTAATACAAGTCAAATCCGGTTACAGTCAGAATCCGAGTGAAGTGTAGCCAAAATATTTGTAAGGCCGCAGGTAATGGCCTAGTTCCCCCAGCATGATTTGTTGTAGCGGCATTTCGGAGCACTAAAACAGTTAACGCTGTTTCTCCACACCGGGCTCTCACAACCTCCCCCTGCCCTGACCCAGGCTCTTGTCATTCTCTCCTGTATTTCTTGGCCGTTGGGGTTTTTAAAGAGTTGGGTTCCTGGACTGTCTTGATGAGGACCAAGACCACAGCTGACTGATTTTTTATTTTTATTTTATTTTTTTGTCCCCTGTGTCTAACGTGGTGTATACCAATATATGGAAGGCACGCAGTCAGGGTTTGAATCGGGTGAAGAAAGGGGGAGGAATGGATGAATGTAAAAGGAAATAATCCAAGCAAGCCGCCGGGATTAGTGCTGCATAATGAAAAGGACCAAAAAGAGAGGTCCATTTTATTTATTTATTTTTAATTTTTTAATTTTTTAACATTTCATTTATTTTTGAAACAGGGAGAGACAGAGCATGAACAGGGGAGGGTCAGAGAGAGAGGGAGACACAGAATCTGAAACAGGCTCCGGGCTCTGAGCTGTCGGCACAGAGCCCGACGCGGGGCTCGAACTCACGGAACGCGAGACCATGACCTGAGCCGAAGTCGGCCGCTTAACCGACTGAGCCACCCAGGCGCCCTGAGAGGTCCATTTTAATAAAAAAGTGGCGAATATGGCAAGGACCGTCGCGTATAGAATGTCGCGGTGTGCCGGGCACTGGCCTGGGAGCTCGATGAATCCTCATGATGACCCATGAGGCAGGTTAACACTGCTCCCAAGTACAGAGAAGGAAGTAATGGGCCCCAAATCACACAGGAAACGAGTGAGAGATGAGCCAGGTTTAGGACCCAGGCCACCTGGCTCCAGGGTCTGTGAGGTTTGCCCAAGGGCTGTAGCCCCAGGGAGCTGATCTGGCTGTGTGTCCTCCGCTGGGTTGGGCTTGTTAAGAAAAGGCCAGAGCAGAAGGTGTCTTTAGTATTAAATGGGGGCTTGTAGGATGAAAACTCTCGGGAGCCTTGGGGGCCTCGCCCAGGGCCCCCAGCTGTTCAGGGGGAGGGCTACCTGTGCCTCCCAGATGTCGAGCCTGACGGGGGAAGAGCCAGCTGATGGGAGACCGTGACCAGGCACAAGTGGGCGTGGGCCAGAGGGAGGAGCCGTGAGGTGCTCCTGGGTGAAAACACTCTGTCCGATGTCCTGATGCTCCCCGGACGTCAGGGGAGGACAGCAAGAGGACTGAGCAGGTGAAGGTAAGAGCCGGTCCGTGAAAGTTTCTGCAGAAAACAAAGGATCCAAGGAAGCTCTGGTGAGGGAAATAGCAGGACCAAGGAGGTGCAGTTCACAAGTCAACAGACCATCTTGGGTCCTTCCATGACATCAGGGCACTATGGCATCCCTCACCCTGGATACACTGATTACAGAATGGCTGCAGTCTTTCACCTCTGCCTGTGTCCAGTCCTTCCGATGTCGCTTTGCAGCCCTGACCCGCCTCTCTGATCCGCAGCGGACCCCAGAGGGATGAATGAGCCCAGCAGAGTCCGGAGACTGGTCCAGCCTACCCGTGGATAAAACAAGGCTTGCTTTACCCTCTTGAGATTTGGAGCGGTTTGTTATGTACTAACTGTTACAGGAATGACTGGGACACCAGGAAGGGAAGAGTCGTGGGACAGCTCAGAGCTCCCTCTTTCCCCCCTCAGATGCGCCAGCTAGCCAGCAGAAGCTATCAACTAAATAAGAAAATAGCTACTGTTTAATGAGCACTTACTATGTGGAAGGCAACCTTGTGAGGTAGGGGTGAGGGCTGGCACTGACTTCTAGGAGCCTACCCAATACATACTCTTTTCTTTTGTTACTAACTTTATTTGGGTTCTGGACCCAGCTTTAAAAGTGACATTTCTTAACCTCCCTTGCAGTTAGGGGGTGGTCATGTGACACTGTCCTGGTCAATGAGATGGGAGTGGGTAGAGCTCTGGGAAAGCTCTTTCGGAGACAAGCTGACCCAGCTGGGGCCTGCCTTTTGCTATTTTCTCTACTCATTCCTGCTTCCTGGAAAGGCATTGGAAGGACTGGAGTTGTTGCAGCCATCTTCCTACCCCGAGGGAAAAGCCAAGAGAATTGCAGACACCTAGACCCTGACATCATGTAGTCTCTGAGCTAACACTGCCAACCACCTACCCCTGGAGAAAATAATAACCCCTGGATCATTCACACCATACTTATTGGGGGTTTTATTACATGAATCCAGTCTATTTCCAATGAACACGCATGTTATTTTCCCATTTACCAGTCAGGAAACCAACCAAGGTTCAGAGAGATTAGAATTTGGTCAGGGTCACTAGTATGGAGGTTGTTATGTTAATTCCCCAAGGCATTCTACTTCCCAGGATTCACATCCTTGTATAATCCTCACCCCCCCCCCCCATGTTAACTATGGACTTGACCATGTTACTTGCCTTGCACATCAGCACAGGTGATACAAGCAAAGGTTTGATAATCACGTGTGCATTGGAGCTTCCCTTTTTGGAAACCGTCTCTCCACTATGTGAAGACACTTGTGTAGCCTCCTTGAGGATGAGAGACCAGGTGGAAAAAAGACCACATGGAGAGAGACGCCCAGCAGTCCCAATTATTCCAGACATTCCTGTTGAGCCCCCGGGGCATGGTAGTGAGTCTATCTGAGATCAGCCAGCCCTCACTGCAGCCACATGAATGACCGCTCACAAAGACCAGCTGAAGAGCCTCCCCGCTGAGCCCAATCCCAACTGTGGAATTCTGAACAAATACATGGTGGTTATTTTAAGCTACTAAGAATTGGGGTGGTTTGTTACACAGCAGTATATAACTGCTACAGCTAGCTAGTAAATGGCAAACGCAGAATTTGAATTTAGATCTCTTTGACCCCAAAGACAAAGTTTTCATCACTACATGCCACCATGGTATTCTTGTTTTCCTTAAACACATACTTCTTCTGGGCTTGGAAAAAGACTTGCATTGCTCAGATTGTGTGAATTCCCTTTGCCACCCTGGTGCTTTTCTTTCGACCCTGGGCTCTGGACTCCTTTTGACAGAGTCCTCGTCAAAAACAAAAACAGTGTAATGCTGACTGAAACGGCAGACCCAGCCTTGCTCTGATCTCCATGTCCGGGGCTCCGAAGTCTTTAACACGTGTGCAGAATTCAATCACGCTGGAATGGCAGAGATGGAACAATTCAGAGAACATTCCACTCACCCTAATAATGAAATGTGGCTGTCCCTCTCTGCTTCCTCTCTGCTCCTGGCCCCAGCTGCAATTTAACGGAGAGCATTTCCATTCAGGGGCGTGCCCTTCGCCATGGATGCTCCAAAATGCTCGGCAGTCCTGATTAACCCTTCCAGTACCAAAACCTGCATCTCATCCCCATCTCTGGCTCCCAACACTCCCTCGAGAAGACCTCAAGATACGTACGTGGAATTGAATACCTTTTCCAAAAGAAATGCCTCTGAAGAATTCTGTCTACCTTCTACATTCTGGGATGCCAGGCAGGTTGAGTTAGAGACAACCGACCACAGGACAGGTGAGGGATTTACTAGAAGCGGTTGGTACCAGCCTCACCTGGGGCCCCTCTGTTCATCCCACAGCCCCTCATCTTCAGTAGGTTGGACCAGCTTCCTTACGTGACATCCTCAGGGCTGTGTTCTCGTTTGGAAAGTCACTTTCACCACATCTATTAGTCAGAGAAAATCACAAGGCCAGCCCAATTTGGAGGGATGGGCAAATAGACTGCAGTTGAGCTACAAAGAACCTATGGCCATATTTAGTCTGCCACGCTATATTTGGGGTTAATTTTCTTGCCGAATATTATTTGTGCTGAAGAGTAGGACTGGTTTCTGTGAGAGGAATGCTTAGTCATCCATTCATCTTCAGCCTGAAGAGAGTAACTAGTCCTGACAGGAGATGCTGGGGTCAGTGCCGACACACAGGACAGTGCAAAATTATAGGGCAGGGCAGCTAAGAGAAAGACCAGGTGGAAGGCCTGCTGTGGAAAGGCACCTGGCTGAGAATGTGTTCGTAGAACGAGAAAGAAGCCGAGGATGCTGGGAGGCTGGGAGGAGGGGTGGGTTTGGCACATACCTACCATGTGCCAGGTGCCTGACACACATCATCTCATTCGGTCCCCATAGCAACCCATTGTGATCCTAACAGCAAACGCTCCCATCATGCTTACTCCGTGCCAGGCACCGTGCTAATGCTTTGCACATAGTCACTCAGTTAATAAGAGCAACGACCCGAGACAGATACCAGCGTTTATCCCATATTATAAAAGATCGCTAAGGCCCAGAGAGGTTAAGTAACTAGTGCAAGGTCACACAGCTAGTAGGCGATGGAGTTTGGTTCAACCATGCATGGATGAGTAAACTGAGGTTCAGAGATATTAAATCACTTGCCGAAGGACACAGAGCTGCACTAAGATTCATGCCTAAGTCTGATCCCCGAGTCTGGGCTCTTTCCTTGAATACCCTGGGCTTTCCTAGGGAAGCATACACTTCAAGAGAAGATTATTCCAGACTCTTCCAGAAAGAAGAGACTGGAGGACCAGGGCACTCAGACCTTAATAGTACAACAGAACGGACACGAAATTAACAGTGGTCGTTTGTTTAAAAACAGCTAAGAACAGGGGCGCCTGGGTGGCGCAGTCGGTTAAGCGTCCGACTTCAGCCAGGTCACGATCTCGCGGTCCGTGAGTTCGAGCCCCGCGTCAGGCTCTGGGCTGATGGCTCGGAGCCTGGAGCTTGTTTCCGATTCTGTGTCTCCCTCTCTCTCTGCCCCTCCCCCGTTCATGCTCTGTCTCTCTTCTGTCCCAAAAATAAATAAACGTTGAAAAAAAAAAATTAAAAAAAAAAAAAAAAAAAAACAGCTAAGAACAGAGACGGTGCGTTCTGGGCCCCTAATAATACAAGGGAAGTAGAAAGAGGTGGTATGTGCCTGGTGCTTGCATTGCTTTCTTTTCTTTCTGTTTTGGCATTTTCTTGCTTGTCAGTAAAGAGAATTGACTGCTTCCTGTCTCAAACAGACGTGGGCATCTTCAGGGGGTGCTGTGTGCAAACACAGGCAAGCGTTTCACTGGGAGTCCCCTCGCAGGTGATTCTCCTGTGTCCCCGAAATTCACAGCCGGCCAGTCTGGTGGGATAGCAGCAAAGACACACCCCCTGATGGCTCAGAACAGAGCGAAGGGCCGGAAACCCCAACTTCGGGCGCCCTAAGCCACCGGCGGAGAGGGGGCTTCCCCGGGATCCCCGGCCTGCTCTGTCTTCCCCCGAGGCAGCATCTGCACCTTCCTGCTGGGAAGGCAGCCCTAACGCGAATCAGACCCAACGCATGCCTGACTAGGGAAGCAGAGAAACTGGCACTGGTCCGTCCGGGTCTGTGCTTGGAGAAACACCTCCCTTGGGTTTTGTCAGTCTGTGTGCTATGTTCCAGAAAATCCCACGGGAGCCCGAGGGACGAAGCCATTCTGGATGGAGCTGAGAAACCCAAGGTGGCTACACGGAGGCGGGATCTCGAAGGCCCGGGGGAAGAGGGGGTGGTGTGCGGGGCCAGCCCCTCTGAGAAGGAAGCTGGAGCTCCCTGCTCTTGGGTGACCCTGTTCTGAAGACAGAGCGCTTCAGCTGCTGACTTTTCCAGGAAATGACTCGTGTGTGTGTGTGTGTGTGTGTGTATGCATGTGTGAGCTTGGAGGTCCCGTGAGGATCGCAGCAGCGGCCACGAAGGATCAGAATGGCGCTAGTGAGTGGCTGAAAAAGCTCCCGTGAGGAAAAGGACCCCTTCAGCACAGCAGCGGGTGCTGGTGAGGGTTGACGTTTCTGTTAGCGTGTCCCCTCGGGCGTCCCTTCACGTCCCCTGGTACCCCCGGGGCCCCCGTGGGTGGTGGAGGGAAGTCCTCCCCTGTCTCCTCTTCAGTTAGGTGAGCCAGCCTCCCCACCTCCCCGGGGTTCCCCGGGGCAGGCCTCTCTTCAGTTCGCCCCGTCCCTGTCTGCACACACCATTCCTCTCGCAGAAGAGTGGAATTCTTACATAAAAGCAGGAAGACTCTCTCCTCTCTCCCTCCTAGTCTTCCTCCTCCCCTCCTCTGCTTCCCCCACCTTCTCAAACCCTTTCTCACCGCCGCCCTCCCCCCCTCTGGCCTCACCAGCACCTGGTTTGGGCTCTTGACTACGTGTCACTCTGCGCCCTTCTACGTTTCAGGCCACGGAGCATCATCACCAGGACCTCCTGCCTCTTGTTTTGGGCTATGGTCAGATGGACCCACTTTTGTTCCTTTGGGCCTCGAGCCCTGCCCCTCAAGAACACCCTCAGACCTCTAAGGCAGGCTGGAGCTTTGGCACCTTGGGGGTTCACACTGGGACCCTGGCAGATTGCAACTAACCTCTGCCAGGGTCACCCCCAGGGGATTGAGTGGCTTTGAGCCCAAACTTGGAGTGTCCCAGAGGAGAGGTGTCCCAGCAGATACGAAATTCGATTCGGTCTAACTTTTCAGAATCTCTCCAAACCCCCAAAGTCTCCCCAAAATTGTAATACAGATGAGGTCAGCCCCCTTCACTTGCAGGGGAGAGGGAGGGAGGGAAGCACATGCATGCAATGGATAAACCGAGCCTGCTTGAACTTGAACTTGAACTTGAACTTGGTTATCATGAACCAGTTTGCTGCTGGGATTGTGATTTTCGAGGAGCTGAGAGTGACCCACTTCATTAAAAGCAACACACGGCTATGTACACCCAGCTCATTGTTTCCTACACAACCCCAATGCACACCGGGGGCTTCCAGAAATGTTTGTTGATGGAGGGAAGGACCTTGCCCTCTCACAAGGCTGCCACCACGCCGACACCCACAGGAAAGGCGTCTGGGAGCTCCCTGTGGCAGGGAACTCATCCGACGGTCATCTTTTAGTTTGTTTTCTCTGAAGTCCTCACAGTGGGTACTGACTGTTCATATGTTACTGCAAAAAAAAGTTGCAAAACCTCCCTCCCAGAAAATCAAACGCTGCTTTACATGTTGTTGGAGCAGCATGATTTAAAGCTCCTCCGAAAAGCGCCAGGCAGAGTGATTCATTCTCTCTGCAGCGGTAAGCCTGACATATGCTGTGCACGTGTGCCAGTGTAGACCGAGCAGCCAGGCTGGATTCGGAGAGGGGCCCACTCAGAAGAAAACTCTTTATTTTTACCCTCTGCCAAAAATGGAACCTCACCCCAATTCTCCCTCCTAAATAGCACAGCCAGGAGGCCTGCCATTTCAGAAAGGCTGCCTAGAAGCTCCAAAATGCTCAGTTGAAGTTAGACCCCAAAAGGACAACTGGATTTATAGAAATTGAATCAAACTCCCACCTAAAAATAAAAGGACCCAGGTTTCTAAAAATACAGTAGTATTTATTCCCGGCCAGGCGCCTATGTTTGCATCCTTTTAGTTTTCTTAGGAAGCTGTTCCTTCCAAAATGTGTTCTGGTGCCCTAGCCACGAAGGGACGTTTCCCAGGGCGGCAGAAGACTGTGGATGGTTCTGGAGGCTCCAGTTACACTGCAACCCTGGAGGAGGACACCTCGTGGAAGTACAAAAGACACAGGTGTGTGGCGACTGAGAGGTCTGGGTGGATTTTTGTTGTTATTTTTAAAGGCAGCCGGAGAGTTGAGGGCAGTGCGAAGTGGCCCTGGGAGTAAGATTCAGTCCTTGCAAGGCACTGACTTGGCAGATATAATGATGTTTTGTATTAATACTGTTACCCCAAGATGCATGAGAAATGGCAGGAAAACATCCCAATTGCTCCCTGGAGGAAAGGGAACTTGATTCACAAAGGAGGCTGATAGAGATGAAGCTATTTGCCCAATATTGTGCAGCAAATGTGGGTCCTTTGTTCTGGCTCCTTTCCACTGACTTGTCAGGCAAGCATCTCAACAGTTCAGTAAGAGCTAGCTCTCACCCAAGCCTTCTGTCTGGGGAGTGGTCTTTGTGGGCAGGGAAAGCAAGAATGGGTAAGGGACAGTAATAGTGTCTGTTTTGGCTCCGGTGGGAAGAATTATAAGGATGTTTCTCTCCCACGATCGCTGAGTCTATTCTGTCTCCTAGTTTGCCAAGATCCTGACCCTGAATTGCCCAAGACCCGTTGGGCCAAATCTAGGCTTATGTCCCTCTGATGGGTTGAAACGACCCCACTCCGCCCCCAAGGATGTGTCCGTATCTTAATCCCTGGAACCTGTCAATGTGACCTTACTGGGACACAGGGTCCTGCAGATGTGCTTACGCTGAGGATTTTGAAAAGAGGAGATTATCTGGGTGGCTCCACAGTGCCATCACAAGCGTCCTTGGAGGATGCTTGAACAAAGAGGGGGAGAAGGTGGTGTAAAGGTGGGTGCAGAGATTGGAGTGACGTGGCCACCAGCCGAGGGGACGCCTGCAGCCACCAAAGCTAGGAAGAGCTTCTCCCCCGGAGCCCACACAGGGACTGTGGCTCGGCTCACCTCTTGATTTCAGACTCCTGGCCTCCAGAACTGTGAGAAGAGAGATTTCTGTTGTGGTAAGCGGCCACGTTTATGACAATTTGTTACAGAAGCCACAGAAAACCAGCAAAGTTCCATCCGGTCTAAACGGAGGCCCCCAAACTCTGAAATCGTGGAGGCTGTTTTTCCTGTGTCATCATTATTTCAATGGATATTTCTTGAGTGTCTGCTATAGATGCTGAGATACGACGGTGAGCGAAAGGATAGGAACCCCGTCCTCAGGCAGCTTACGGTGGGAGAGATGGTCAGTAAGCAATAACGCCGCTGTCATTACAGTCTGCAGAGCCCAGGGCACGATGATGACAGGTGATGACGCGGTCACAGCCTAGGGTGGACACTGAGGGAGTGAGGGTTAGACGGCCTCGGACTCCAATAGGGGAAGTCACACGGAAAAGTCTGCAGGAAGACCCAGAAGGAGGAAGGTGCAGCATGTGTTCAAGCATTCCCAAAGGGCAGAAGGGAAGGAGGGTTCTGGGTGGGGGTGGAAGGCAGCCCATGCCAACCCCAGAGTCCAAGAGGAAGAACTTGCATCTTAGGGCACGTGGGTGGCTCGGTCAGTTGAGTGACTGACTCTTGACTTCGGCTCAGGTCCTGTCCCAGGGTTGTGGGATCAAGCCGTGCGTTGGGCTCCGTGCTGAGTGTGGAGCCTGCTTGAGATTTCGCTCTCTCTCTCTCTGAGCCCCTCCCCCACTTGTTCTCTCTCTCCCTCTCTCTCTCTCTGTCAAAGAAAGAAAGAAAGAAGACTGGCATCTCTATCCTAAAGGCATGGGGACTACAAGTTTCATGCAGGGGGGTGGCCCAATCAGACTAAAGTTTCACGGGGATCCGTGAAAAAGAGGGGGCGGAAGCCAGTGGTCCTCGGCCAGGGAGGAGTCTCTAGAGTAGCCCAAGCAAGAAATCGTGGTGGTTTGGACTGGGATGTAGCAGCTGAGACTGGAGAAGTGGGTGGATTCTAAAGAAAGGCAGGCGGTCTGGCCTGGTGACGGAGAGGAGGTGGGTGGTGAGGGAGGGGGCGGTGTGAAGGATAGGGCCTGGGCTTCTTGTTTTTACCATGGGCAGAATGATGACGCCAGAGCCACTGGAAACTCTGGAGAAGGAGCCGGGTTCAGGGAAAGGAGATAATTCGTGTTTTCCTTTAAAATTATCTGACTTCGGGGCACCTGGGTGGCTCATGCGGTTAAGCGTCTGACTTCGGCCGCAGGTCATGATCTCACGGTTCGTAGGTTTGAGCCCCGCATCAGGCTCCGCGCTGACAGCACGGAGCCTGCTTGGGATTCTCTGTCTCCTCTCTCTGCCCCTCCCGCTTGCTCGCACTCCCTCAAAATAAATAAATAATGAACAGACTTAAAAATAAAATAAAATAAAAAAGATCTGACTTCTCCATTGTCCCTGGGACAATCCACATTATGCCTGTTACCTCAGAGTCTTGCCCAGACATGCTATTCCCCAGAAATGTCCTGGTTTGAACCCATAGAATGTATGGTCACCCTGGGCTAAGATTTGTGCGATCTGAAAGGCCCTTGGGACACCCAAGAGGAGACCGTGAGAATGTGAAGTGAGAGAGACGGGCTGAGGAGTGAGCCTTGCTGAACTTTAAATGCCCAGGATGGCAACAAGAGCCAGGCTGGAAAGCCAGACAGAGGAGAGAGGCCAGGACACTTTGCATTGGACGTAGCCAGGGATGTTAGAGGAGACGCATGCCCCTCTCCAGGGGTGTTCCCAGAGAGACACCCTGTAGAGCAGAGGCCGGCAATGTTTGACTTTCCGGGCCACGCGGTTTCTGCCAAGACTCCTCAACTCCGCTGCTGGAACAGGACAGCAGCCTTGGACAATTCATAAACGATTGTGTGTGCTTGCCAGTGAAACTCACCAACAAAAATGGGCTGAGAGCCAGATTTTGCCCCCAGGGAGGAGTTTGCAGACCCTTCCTTTAGAGGAACGCTCTGGGGGCCTGTTCTCCTTATTCCTTTCCTTCCCCCACCCCCGGGGAGGTGTTGGGACTGATGGGTATTTCCCTGGAGAATTGGGGCCATCCCTTCTTTGGGTAGCTCTGCTCACTGCGGGGGCAGGGGGTGCGGCCTTATGGTGAGGACAGGACATCCAGGGGACAGGAGGGGCAGGACATCCAGGGGACACCTAAAGCTATTCGTGCCACCAGTGACAGAGCCACAGTTGCAGCCTGATTCCAGGGTGAGGTCTCATCAGGCCCACTTGACTAAGAGGAATAACCATGGTCTCCAAATCTAGTTTTATCGGAAATGAAAGTGATATTGTGACTCCATCTGCTCGATACCTGTCTCTTATCTCAATTGTTCCAAACTTAGGAGACTGTTTCCCTGGCCAACTCCAACGGTAGAGAAGAGTCTATTCTCCACTCAGCCAGCCTCTGCGTGGATCTCTTTGTCTGGAAGATTTGCAACTCTTTCCAGCAACCTCAGAAATGGTGTGGCCACGGTGGAGTCTCGTTCCATCTGTGTTCTCTTCAACTAATGAAAAACTATGGAGGTCTCGTTAGCAAGTAACGCATGTAATGCCCGTTGATGTCAATGGTGGTTGGCGGGTAGAGTTTGTGTGGGAGCACGGCCTTTATGCCTTTGGGGGTCCCACAGGGCGCCTATGTTCTTGTTTCTGCCTCACTTTCAGATACCTGCCTTCCCTCAACACCAACATTAGGTTTGTCCCAATTAACAAGGTACTATGCACTCTTTACTAACTACTATAGATTATTAAAAATACGAACAAGCAAGAAAGAAAGCAATGAGAAAACCTTTAGGCCCCAGCTCAGAGATAGCAATTATTAATAGTTTGATATGTATCTTCCCAGATCCCAATGAGATCATAATGTACATGTTGTTTTGTAACCTGCTTTTGGCATTAAAATACAATAAATAACTTCCCGTTGTCAAATAAACTCTCCGTGTCCCCCAAAGCAGGAATGGTATAACCATGATTTTTCGTCGTGACATGATTCATCCACCCATCCTCTGCTATTGGCCATTTAGGTTGTTTCCAGGTTTGTTCAGTAAGAATAATGCAACAGTGAACACCCTTATAACCGAATTGTGGGAACACATCCTTAATTATTTACTTAAGCTAAATTCCAAGAAGGCGATCATGACTATATAGTCATTTTTTCAGAAAAATCACAATTCCACACTCTTTCTCAGGGGACCTCGACTTGAAGTAAATTCACCCATAGGGGAAGGCAGGTTCATGTCTGTGTTTAGATTGTTTGCTTACTGACAAATCCCAGACAGCCCCCTGTGGGCCAGGAGGTTAGGCCCAAGAATCCCCTGACCCAGAAGTCACATCAGTGTGGAGTGTCTGCCCCGGGGGGACGGTCTTTGTCAATCAATACTCGATGGAGACACCAACAAAATGGAAGATGAGAGACAAGATGAATCCCAGCCATTTGGAAGAACAGGAACTGAGAACACCCTACTTACTGGGAATGGGCTCATCCTGCCTTGGGAGGGAGTAGGTGACTCTTACTAAAGTTCCTCCTCTTTTCTTCTATAGTTTACATTCTGTGTTATTAAGGCTCAGCAAGTTTCTCACAAGGGCTGGGAAAGACTTCTTGGAGGGCCCCCTCAAGCGTCCAGAAAAGAACAGGAACAAAAGACAGAGGAAAGGGGCAGAAGCCTACCTCTAGGATTTAAAGGAAGGAGTTGGCCCAATTCAGAAGGTCAGGAAAAGAGCCCGACTAGGGTCAAGTCCCCTGCCTCTTGCTTTGGTCTCCCCTATATTCTCTCAGGCCCAATGAGGGGCGGCAGGCAGGCTTCAGTACCACAGCAGAGTAGAGGGCTTCCCTGAAAAGGGGTCCGCTCTCTGAATGGCCCCCTAAGCCCCTAGATGCTTTCGCACTGGTCCTCCAGCCCACCAATGCATCTGAATTACAGTGTGCAGACTTAAGACACAAAGGCTGAGGCCCCAGAGGTTCTGGAGAGGTTTCAGGGTGGAGCCCCAGCCTTGGTCAGATTTTCAAAAATGTGAAAGACCACTGAGTAATCCCTTTAGACCCACATCACTGGCTACACATGTTTTTAAGAGCAGGATACACGGGAAGTCTCTGTGCGTTGGAATTGGCTGATCGAGAATTTGGAGAACGCAGTCATCGTGGGCAATGATGCACACCACTGTAAGGGGGGCCAGCACGCGGTGAGTACTTGATGGATGGCAGCCCGATGTGTTTGAAGAGCAGTTACTTGCACAGCTGCGAGAGGGAAATATAAAAAGCAATGGGAGAAGGGGCAGGGAGAGGATCAGGAGACAGTCTCTTTGCCTCCATCGAGACTGACCTGAAAGTCTTGGCACCAAAGAGCAATCGAGGCTTTCTGCTTTGCCGTGAACGAAAGCGAGAGGCCAGTCTTAAATTTCCCGCTCTGGAGGTCCAGAATGCCTATTTTTACCAGTGTGCTGTGCAAATCATATAAGGATTGAGTGGCCCATTTAGTTTTATCTTCCCTTGCTGGCGCTGCTGTTTAACCGGGGGCTGGGATCTGCTCTGTGTTAAGATTATCTCCCCGGAGAGAGAGCGTAATCTGGTCTTATTATGTCTCGTAGGTGGAGGCCAACTGCTTCCCACGTTCTCCGTCTGAATCCTGCTTTCCCCACTGCTCCATTTTGTAGCAGCAATTGGCCAAAGGAAAGCAACCTACAGACCTGAGTCCAAAAGCAACCTAAAGACCTGAGTCTAACAATCGGCATTTCCTCCTGCATGGTGAGGACGATCTCTTTGTCTAACTTACAAGGATGGCTCTAATTCCAATTAGGACTCACAGTCAAGCTGTCACACGATGACTTTCGTACAGTGGGTGCGGCATGAATGTAGCCCAGGGTAATTCAAGCATTCTCCTCTCTTCCGGATCACTTTATACTTCAAGATTCTGGTCCCTTGACTTTTTATTGATCTTCACTCAGCACTTCAACGCTTGGAACGCTTCGGCCAGGAGTTCTGTGTCCCTCTCCTCAGAAATTAATGGCGTGTGGGGAAGGTTTTAGGTGCACTGGGGGAGCTCAACTTTGCCCAAATCTGTCCCTGCGTCGCAAGTTTGGTTTGTGTATTAGAGTTTCTTAAAATAGGACTCACGGTTGAACTCACCAGGTTCTGAGTTAAGTCTGAGCTGGGTCTGCAGGGAGCAGAGCGAACGAGCTGCTGTGTAGCGATGAGGGCCACAGCCTCACGCTGGGCGTCTAAATCACAGCTAAAACCCCAGAGCTAAAAGCATCATTCCTCTCTGGCACTTTCGATTTAAAAGCACCATGCTATATTTTTGTTTCCAATTATAGAATGAAGAAAAATAAAGCATCTGGAACTCATTACTGTCCCTTATTCCACACCATACTTTAAGAAGCAAAATAAGTTCTCTCCAAAATGCACGGGCAGAGAGAGGAAGCGGTGCCTCCAGCAGTAAGCCCTCACACCCCAGCCCCCGATTCCCCTGTGCATCTCCTCGGCCACATTGCAAACACATGGAGTGTGGGGTTTATGACGGAACCTTGACAGCTTGTCGGCTCCTGCAGGGAGGAAGTTCCAGGGAGCGTGAGGGTCACCCAGCTTCTCAGGCTGCTGCCTTCCTCTGTCTGGCCATTGCTCACGTGCAACACTTGACCCCCCCAGCCCAAGAATCCAAGTCCTCAGGGTAGGGCCTTCTCCCCAGACTTCTGCATGGATCGCAGATCCTGGTTCCAGAAACATAAGATTCCTGCTTTCGACTCCAGAGAGGGCAAGCCCATATTGCCTTTAATGCCTCACACAAGATGGACACGTGGCTACCTGCGGCCTCAGGACTTGACTCAAACTCTTGGGTATCCAATACAAGGCCCTTCCTGCCCCACCCTGACACTGCCCTGGATTTGTATCACTCACTCTCCCTGAGCATGCTGTCTTCTGCCACATGGTAGTTTATTTCTCTAAACACATCACAAACACGGAGCGTCTGGGTGGCTCAGTCGGCGAAGCGTCCGACTTCGGCTCAGGTCACCATCTCACGGTTCGTGGGTTCGAGCCCCGCGTCGGGCTCCGGGCTGACAGTTCGGAGCCTGGAGCCTGCTTCGGATTCCGTGTCTCCCTCTCTCGTCTTTGCTCAAGCATCTCCCTCACTTTCGAAGCCCTTCTTCAATCCACTTCCATGCCTTGGAAACTTCCACCCACTCTTGATCATCCGGCGCAAACAGTGCCTTTCTTCAGAACTCGCCGAAAAGAGTCACTGCGGCCAACCGTCTGCTACGTGTGAGTGTAGGCACCAGGTCTACAATAGACAAAAAGATGAGGCCCTCGCCCTTCACGAACTTAAAGGGGAGACTCCATTCTGTTTGATTCACTTTTAGCCAAAACCTAAGATGCATCTGGTGCTATGGGTTGCATTAGCTTCCCAGGGCTGCTATAACAAATGCTCACAAATTCAGTGACTTAAGACAGCACGGATCCATTCTCTTATGGTTCCATTGGTGGGAAATCCAACACAGGCCTTGCTGGGCAGATATCAAGGTGTTGGTAAGGCTGTGTGACTTTCTGGAGGTCAGGGTCCACTTCCTTGCCTCTTCCGGCTTCTATGGGCCCGAGGCCCATGGTCCCCGGCCTCCATGTGTATAGCCTGTAGTAATGGCAGCCTCTTTGTCCCATCGAATCAGGCTGACCCTCTGCTGCCTCCCTCTTCTGCTTTTAAGGCTCTTCATGATTTCACTGGGCCCATTCAGACCATCCAGATTAACTTCTTTATCTTCAGGCCCACTGATCGGTTCCTTGAATCCTATCGGCCACCTTAATTCCCCTGCACCTTGTAATGTAACACATGTATGCATTCAGACCGAAATGTGGACTGGACCAGGGGAGGGACATTATTCTGACTACCACGGAGGATGAGACAGTAAAGAGGATACTGTCGCTTCCCTCAAAAAGACTTTCCTGCAGAGCCTTCCTTGTATAGACACAGGAAGGATTAATAGTCCCTTTTATATTCCCATTACACTTTTTGCACTTTACAAACGTCTCTTCTACAACATTTAACAGACTTAAAGCGGTGTTCCTCGGCGTGGGACACGTGATACTTGATATTTTGCATTTAGTCATTTGCTTTTTAACAATTAGGCACTTATGCTCATGTGAATTTGTTTTTGTTTTTTTTTTTTAATTTTTTTTCAACGTTTTTTATTTTTGGGACAGAGAGAGACAGAGCATGAATGGGGGAGGGGCAGAGAGAGAGGGAGACACAGAATCGGAAACAGGCTCCAGGCTCCGAGCCATCAGCCCAGAGCCTGACGCGGGGCTCGAACTCCCGGACCGCGAGATCGTGACCTGGCTGAAGCCGGACGCTTAACCGACTGCGCCACCCAGGCGCCCCATCATGTGAATTTGAAAAGCATAAGTAGCATATCCAATCTGTGATATAATCTTGTATGTATTTTTTTTGAATTTTAAGCGTTTATTTTTGAGAGACAGAGAGGGACCATGCAAACAGGGGAGGAACAGAGAGAGAGAGGGAGACACAGAATCTGAAGCAGGACCCAGACTCCGAGCTGTCAGCACAGAGCCCAATGTGGGGCTCGAACCCACGAACCATGAGATCATTACCTGAGCCAAAGTTGGACGCTTCACTGACCGAGCCACCCAGGCCCCCTATAATCTTTCTTTTAAAATTAAATTGACTTAAGCTTTTGAAGAGTGAGACAAATAAAACGTGAATTAGCAGTACATGTATAGGCCAAGGCAAAAACAAATGTGAGGGTGATACTTGAATGACTGTAATATAGGAAAAGCTCTCCTGGAGTTAATGCTTTCCAGAGAAACCCTAAACTCTCTCAGGGCACAGAATTGCCCATCTTCTCATTATTGTGTCCCCGGATCCTAGCAAAGTTCCCAGCACAAAATAGGTTCTCAATACATACTTGTAAGATCTACGAATAACCAATTAAATGACTAACCCTCACGTCTTGAGGACAGGAACTGTGCTTATTAATTTTCATATTTCTGGAACCTATCACAGCACAGGCGCTCAAGGTCTACCAAATGAAGAAATAAAGTAGTCTTGAGCTGTGGGCACGAATGTATACCTTTTAGATTATTCCCACATTATGGAAATGTGGCTAAAGGAATGATGGAACAGTCATTGCCGATTTAATTATTTTACTATAATGGGATTTTGCTACACTGTGTACTCTGTAGGAGGTAATATATGAGGGCACAAATATTGAAGATTAAATGTAACTGAAACCCAGATTCTTGGTAGTGGATTAACGACTGAAAATTACACGAAGCCCAGGAAGGTGAAAGTTTGTATACGCATGCAAAGCTCTCAGCTTTTCCCTCCTGGTTCCTGAATCTTCGCAGTAACAGTGTCCTGATTTGGTGGATGTTTCCTGAATTACATGGTTCATTAGCTTTTTCATGCATGCAGCATCATGGCAGGTCCACTGTGTGCAACAGTAAGCTATATGCGAAGGACACGAAGATGAATAAGACCAAATTACTATTTTTGACAAGCTTACCGTTCAGTAGGGGAGAGACTCACTCCTGTTATTGTGGTGCAATTGAAAAAAAACCCATCCCAGGAATGACAACAGGGCTTCGGAGCATTGGAGGTGAATTTGTAGTTTGAGTTCAACCAAATTAATTAGATGCTAAAACAAAAAAAGCGAAAGTGAATCAACTGTCTGTGAAAGAACATAACAGAAGCCAGAATTCCACAACATAAACTTTACAATATCCAGGACATAATAATTAAAAAAAAAAAAAAACTACCCAACATAGGAAGAACCAAGGAAATATCACTTATTCTCAAGAGAAGAAGCAATCAACAGAGACCAAACAGATATTGAAATTAGCAGACTTGGATCTTAAAGCAGCTTTTGAACTATATTAATTGACTTAAAGGAAAACAAAGAACTAGAAATTATTTTTCAAAAGAGTCAAATAGGAATTCTAGGACTGGAGAATAATATCTGAAATGTAAAGTTCCCATGGGGGGCCTGGGTGGCTCAGTTGGTTAAGCGTCCAACTTTGGCTCAGGTCATGATCTCACGGTCTGTGGGTTCGAGCCCCACGTCGGGCTCTGTGCTGACTGCTCCGAGCCTGGAGCCTGCCTCGGATTCTGTGTCTCCCTCTCTCTCTCTGCCCCTCCCATGCTCGCAGTCTGTCTCTATCTCAATACTAAATAAACATTTAAAAAAATTAAATTAAATTAAATTAAATTAAATTAAAAGTTCCCTGTATGTGATTGAGAATAGAATGGAAATGATAGTCAATTAACTCAAAGATAGAACCATAGAACTATGGATCCAAACTATGGATCTGTTAAATGGGGGGGGGGGGGGGGGGGGGGGGGGGACAACAGAGAAAAACAATTGAAATAAACAGAGCCTCAGGAACCAATTGAAAAATTATCAGAGGGTATAACATACATATAATAGGAGGCTCAGGAGAGCTGGAATAGATTGGGGTGGAGTAGAGAAAATATTTAATAAATAATGGGTAAAATGTATCCCATTTGGTAAAAGACATAAATTTACAGATTGAACAAGCTTAGCAAACTCTAAGCAGGATAAATGTGGGTAAATATGAAGAAAATACGTACACATTTATGGGTACTTTATAGCTAAGTGCCAAAAATAAAATAAAGAGAAAATTTTGAAAGCAGCCAGAAGAAAATGACACATTACACACAAGGGAACAAAGATTTGAATAATGTCCAATTTCTCATAAAAAACTCTGGAAGACGGGGCGCCTGGGTGGCTCAGTCGATTAAGTGTCTGACTTTTGGCTTCGGCTCAGGTTGTGATCTCATGGTTCATGAGTTCAAGCTCCACATCGGGCTGGAACTGACAGTGCAGAGCCTACCTGGGATTCTCTCTCTGCCCCTCCCCCACTCTCTGTGCCTCTCTCTCAAAGATAAACTTTAAAAATTAAAAAAAAAAAAGAAACTCCAGGAGACAAAAGAAATGGAACAATATCTTTACAATGTTGAAAGGGAAAAAGACTTCCAACCCAGAGTTTCTTACCCAGTATAAATATTCTTTTAAAATGAAGGCAAAGGGGCGCCTGGGTGGCTCAGTCAGTTGAGCGTCTGACTTCAGCTTAGGTCACGATCTCACAGCTTGTGGGTTCAAGCCCCGTGTCGGGCTCTGTGCTGACAGCTCAGAGACTGGAGCCAGCTTCGGATTCTGTGTCTCCCTCTCTCTCTGCTCATGCTCTGTCTCCCTCTGTCTCCCAAAAAATGAATAAACATTAAAAAAATTTTTTTAATAAAGGCAAAATCAAGGTATTTTTGGATAATAAGAAAGGAGGATTCATTTCCAGGGAACTGCACGACCATAATTGCAAAAGAACATGTTCAGGTTGATGAGAGATGATACAAGATAACATCCCAGCTCTTTAAGAAGGAATGAAGAGGATCAACAATGGTAAATGTCTATGTAAATGTTACTAACTTGGTAAGCTGGGACCTACTCCCCACACCCCCTTTCCTAGGAGTCCAGATTTCAGCTGAACAAAAGGGGAAATCCCATATTGCCAACAGAGGAGGAAGAAGTAGCCATTACTCTCTGAAGGCCTCTCCGAAGTCCTATGTCGTGACTGAGGAAGAAAAAACTTAGCTTTGGTTTACAGATGGTTCTGCAGGATATGTTCCTACAGATGAATAGCTCTATCACTATAATGCCACCAAAGAACAGTGGTTCTCCCAGCTGGCAAGAGTTCAAGCCATGTACCTGGTTGCTCATTTTGCCTGGAAGGAGAAATGACCAGAGATATGTGTCTATACTGATTTCTGGGTAGCCGCTAAGGGTTTGGTTAGAAGGTCAGGGGCTTGGAAGAACCGTAACTGGGGAATTAGTGACAAGAAGACCTAAGGAGGAGGTATGTAGTTCAGCCTTTCTGAATGGGCACCCTGTGTAAGGATATTTGTGTGTCATCTAAATGCTTACAATAAAGGGGCCGTAGCAGGGGAGGATCTTAGAATCAAATAGACAAGAGGACCCATTCTGTGGATATCAGTCAGCCTCTTTGTCGCCCATCTATGTCCTTGCCCAATGGACTCACGAACAAAGTGGCTAGGGGAATAGGGGTGAAGATTATGCGTGGGCTCAACAACATGAGCTTCCACTGATCAAAGCGAATCCACCTACAGTCGCTGCTGAACGTCCAATCGGCCAATCACAGAGACCAGCAACGAATTCCTGATATGTTATTGCTCCAGAGAGAACCAGCCCGCCACACGGTGGCATATTTATTCCACTGTAGGACTTCCATCATGGCAGGGATAGCATTTTGGTCTGAGTGGAATAGACACCGTCTGTAGGGATTTGCCTGTCTTGCCTGCAGTGCTTCTATCGTCATCTGTAGACCCATGGGGTACTGTCTTTAGTGTCCTGGTATTCCAAGTGGCATCGCTTCTGGAAAGAGCTCATTTTACCGCATACAAAGGGCAACAATGGACTCATGCTCCTGGAATGCCCTGGTTCAACTATCATCCTAAAGCAGCGGGCCTGATAGAATGATCGAATAGCCTTTCGATGACTCAGCTGTAGTTCCAGTTGGGTGGCAACTCCAGAATGCGGAATATCCTCTAAATCGGGATATGATGCTGTTTCTGCCATAGCCTGGGTTTAGATATCTAGGGTATCTAGATGTCTTCCACCACCAAGGGGTGGAAGAGGTAGTAGTTTCTCCTATTACCTTTCATGATCCACCAGCAAGGTTTTCACTTCCTGTCCCCATGATTTGGGAGCCTGTCACCCTAGATGTCTTTGTTTCTATCAGAAGACGCAATCATGGTTCTGTTCAACTGGAAGCTGAGATTAACCCTTGGCTACTTTGGGTTCCTCTCGCCAATGAACCAATAGGAAAAGAAGAGGGTTATTGTGCTGGTTTGGGAGATTGATCCCATGGAAACTAGGTAGCCATTACTCGGTGGGGGCAATGGAGTACGTCTGAAACATAAGAGGTCCTCTGGGGCACCTCTTAGAACCCCCATGTCCTGTTATAAAGCTAATTGATGTGTATTTAACACCACTGAACAGTAAGTATATTTAAAATGAATTAGATGGGAAATTTTATGTTATGTGTATTTAACATAATAAGAAAATTTAGAGGGGTGCCAGGGTGGCTCGGTCAGTTAGGCGTCCAGCTTCAGCTCAGGTCATGATCTCATGGTTCGTGGGTTTGAGTCCCGCGTTGGACTCTGTGCTGACTGCTCAGAGCCTGGATCCTGCTTCAGATTCTGTGTCTCCCTCTCTCTCTGCCCCTCTTCCCCTCAAAAATCAATAAACGTTAAAAAAAATTTAAAAAGAATCATATCCAAGATATCATATTACATTTTTTTAAAGTTTATTTATTGTAAGAGAGAGACAGTGAGCGGGAAAGGGCAGAGAGAGAGAGAGATAGAGAGAGAGAAAGAGAATCCCAAGCAGGCTCCCTGCTGTCAGCACAGAGCCCAATGAGGGGCTCGAACTCACAAACTGCAAGATCATGACCTGAGCCAAGAGTCGGGCACTTAACGAACTGAGCCACCCAGGCACCCCTGGGATACCTTATTACATTTTGTTGTGTCTCCTTAGGCTCCAATTGGCTGTGACTATTTCCTAGAGTTTTCCTTTTTTTAAATGACAGTGACAGTTTTGGGAAGTGCTAGGGATTTTGCAGGCTGCCCCATTACTGGAAATTTTCTTATTTTCCCATATTAAACTTGGGTTATGTGCTTCAGGGGAGACTGTATCTGGTTCACTGATGTAACTTCGTTGCTAGCCCCAGACTGCACACAGAGGTTCTTTAATGAATGTTTATAGAATAAATGGATGTCTGCCAGTTAGAAAATGGGTTCAGAAAGATAAGAAATGCGCCCAAAAAAATACCCAGCTAGTCAGAAGCAAAACTGGGATCAGAATCTAGGACTCTCTGACTCAGAAACTCTTCTCCTTTCCGATACATTCTATTAGCCTCACAATCATAGCGAAACATTTCAGATACTTTTCTAGATACTTTATATACGCTCTTTCTAATGTTCTCAACACTGTTTGAAGGAGGGTATTATCTTACTTTCTACAAGCTTGGTGGTACCTGGGAACTTCTCCAAGGCTACACAGTAAAAAAAAGTAGCTGTGGGTTTGAACCATCGCTGGCTGTCACCAGAATTTCTACTCATCCTTGTCACCATCACAAGGACGTTCAAAGATGACCAAACGTCTTTTCTCCTTTCAAACTCTCCGAAGCACTGCCTCCAGCCCTGCCAGTGAGACTCCCCACTTTTCCGCTTGCACCCTAAGCTCGGGGCACAGCGAGCACCTGGCAGTTCTCCTGAAGAGCGCACCTCTCCATGTGTCTTCGCATGTGCTGTTGTCATGCTTACAACACCTTTTCTTGCCAACCTCTAGGGATCTTACTGATGTTTCATCTATCAATGTCAATGCCCAACTCTATGAAACAAACCTTCTCTGGGGCGCCTGGGTGGCGCAGTCGGTTAAGCGTCCGACTTCAGCCAGGTCACGATCTCGCGGTCCGTGAGTTCGAGCCCCGCGTCAGGCTCTGGGCTGATGGCTCAGAGCCTGGAGCCTGTTTCCGATTCTGTGTCTCCCTCTCTCTCTGCCCCTCCCCCTTCATGCTCTGTCTCTCTCTGTCCCAAAAATAAAATAAACGTTGAAAAAAAAATTAAAAAAAAAAAAAAAAAAAGAAACAAACCTTCTCTGACCCAACCAGGCAGTTTCTATCCTACCCACTCCATATGCCCAAAGTTCGTAGTATGTGCCTCTACACATTGGTCATACTATAGTGACATTATTAATTTACAGCTCCCACTGTCTAACCAGATGTTGAACTCCTCAGGGCAAGAAACCTGTCTCCTTCATCTCGGCATCTGCCACTCCTAGTGCAGTGCCTGGCATGTTACCAGTGTTTAATTAATTAGTTAATTAATTATGAATGGATGAGTGGATGGTTGGATGGATGGATGGATGGATGAATGAACATGGAAGGCTATATAATAATCTTCCACACAGGGACATAAAGCTCCTGAAAACGAACTGAATGCTGCCTCTACATTCTCTTCGCCAAGGCCAGGGGCACATGGCCAACCTCTCCAGGAGTTTTCAATCTTGCTATAAATGCATCTTGTTGGATGTGTGGCTGAGTAATGTCTGGAACCTGTGAGTGAGAAATTGGCCTAATCTCAGTATCTAAGTTATTTTTTTTTCAACGTTTATTTATTTTTGGGAGAGAGACAGAGCATGAACGGGGGAGGGGCAGAGAGAGAGGGAGACACAGAATCGGAAACAGGCTCCAGGCTCTGAGCCATCAGCCCAGAGCCCGACGCGGGGCTCGAACTCCCGGACCGCGAGATCGTGACCTGGCTGAAGTCGGACGCTCAACCGACTGCGCCACCCAGGCGCCCCTCAGTATCTAAGTTATTTAATGGGCTGGAAATCCAGCTGAGCCTCTCCTGTCATTTTGCAAAGAAAATGCAAGAAGCGTCTCATCATAAAGTACCTTAAAGGCCAAATATCTATTCCAAAAAGACATTTCCATCAGCTATATACAAGAGCATCAGATGCATGATTTAATCCCCCTTCCCTTCGGCTGTCCCTGAGCCAAAGTAGAGTGAAAACCTGGCAGTTAACCAATTAACTTGATTGGAGTAAACAGCCAAATTAGATCATTGATGAGCATGTTGCCAAATTTCCACTTCATTTTTTTTTTTCTGGGCCCATTTAGCCCGGAGACTACAGATGCATTACAAGCAAACTGCCCAGTTCTTCTAGTGAATCCTTCTATATCTTGAATCTCACATCTTCCATTACCCCTGTGGCTCTTCTCCATCACGTAGAAAACAACAAGAGATGCTCACAGCATTAGGATGCTTGCTCTCATGCCTGGTCCTGAAAGGAATCTGGTGATTTCAAGCTGGCAGGTCAACCCAGTCCAAGGTGATGAACTTGCATTTCCTTCCTGTATCAGCATCCCAAAACTGGCTGCTCTGTGACGTTTGTCACAGGAACCAAGGGAAGTGGAGGTCCCTTTCTGGAGGTCATGTGTTGAATGTGACTTGTTAAAGAATTGATCTTTTCTCTCTAGATTGTTACCTGCTGCCATTTTGAGTGGCTGGTGGTTGAGAGAAGCCTTATCTATTGCTTCCCTAAGGCTTTTTTGGGCCACCGTTGGGTCCACGGAAGATGAAGTGGCAAATAATTTCTAGGTTAAAAAAAAAATCTGGATTAAAACCTAGAGGTCCAAAAGAGGCAGTCTTTTGTCATGGAGGCAACTATGGCCTATGTGGAGGGGTTGTTTTTAAGGTCAACCAGGTAAGAGTGTCAAATGCTCCGCACAGATTTTAATCAAGGGCGAGGAGGCTTAGGGACAGAGGACGGAGAGAACTGCAGAGCTGGTGTTAGCACAGCCAGTCCACACTGCAGCAGCCTTCAATTACTGGTTTTTAGACTGCTTAGGAGTTCTCAAACCTTTCAAGAAGCACATTTGTAACGATCCCAGATTAACCATACACTACATCGGGCCCATGCTGGGCCTTTATGCATTAAAAAAAATTTTTTTTTCATGAGCACCTACTTCATGCTAAGTGCTATTCTACAGAAATAATGACAAACCAGACAAATAACTCACAAGCCAGTCAGCAGACCTGCTCACTCCAACAAAGCTGACATTAAAACGCCATCTTGGGCGTTCTTCGCCACTCCAAGGACTGCAAACAAGGCAGAGAGTCAGGATTAAAACTAAATGCGGAAGACAGGTAGGTGGTTGTGGGGGGTGCTCAACAGAGTGAGCAGCTACGAAAGGGATGCACAAGGCTGATTTTTGGTGGTGTCAGTGTTTTGTACGGTACTATGGTGGTGCATACATGACCCTACTCATTTGTCAAATCCCATAGGACTCTGTCTCACAAAGAGTGAACTTTACTGTATACAAATTTTAAGAAGAGCCCTCAACCAGAGGTCAGAGAATCCCAGGATGGAATGCAGACTCTGACGAAAGACTCTATCTTACAAAATGTGTGACACAACCTCAGTAACTGTGAGCATGCCAGTCATCAGATATTGGTTTCTAAATACCATTCTCTAATAAAAAGAAACCACAGCCTTGGAGAAATGGCTGGAGCTAGGGCTGACACAGGGAAAATACGAGATGAACCTGGAGCATCTGGCAGTATTAAGAATGTATGGCAATGTCAAAAAAAAAAGGATGGGGACATGTCAAAACGACACAGAGGTCAAACTGAAAGATCTCCCAATGGGCAAAATTGGAACAATCTGAGCAACCAATGATAGCATAACATAACATAACATAAGGTAACGTAACATAATGTAACATAACATGATGTAACATAACGTAACATAAGGTAACATAATTAACGTAACATAACATAACTTAACGTAATGTAACATAACATAACAGTAATGTAACGTAACATAACTTAACGTAATGTAACATAACATAACATAACATAACAGTAATGTAACGTAACATAACATAACATAATGTAACATAACGTAGCATAATGTAACGTAACGTTACATGATATAACATAGCATAACAACACTGAATTATAACCCAAAGAATAAAATAATTACATATGAGTCCATACTGATATAAATATATGATTGAATAAGTAAATAAGGGAGAAGAGACTACTGTTTTCAAAGAAGAATTCCAAAGTTTATAGATACCCCCTCTAAGAGATGAAGTTTAATTCTACTGCCTCTGCTTGAATATGGGTTGGACTTCACGACTTGTTTCCAAAGAAGAGAATACGGAAAGAAGAGAAGGGTAACTTTATGGAAAAACCATCCAAATCTCTGGGCTAAGTGATCAAGGTTAGCAACACCAGTAAGACAGGTTGAGAGCAAGCCCCCTCTGATACGAGGTGATTAGAAAGACATTTGTCTTCCAAAAACTAATAATAACCCCACGGTAACCATATGAAAAACATCAGCTAACCCCCAACTAAAGGACTTTCCACAGTAATACTCAGAATTCAACATCATGAAAAACAAAGACTGAGGAATTGTCACAGAGCAGGGGAGCCAAAGTGGATATGACAACTAAATACACTGTGGGATCCTGGGTTGGATCCTGAAACAAACAATGGAAAAGGGCATTAATAATAAAACTGGTGTAATCCAAGTAAAGTCTGGAGGTTACTGAATAGTAGCATAGCATTTTTTTAGTTTTTAGCTTTCATTTATTTTTTTTTAAAGGTTTATTCATTTAACTTTGAGAGAGAGAGAGAGGCAGAAAGAGAGGGAGACAGAGTATCCTAAGCAGGATCCAAGCAGTGAGCAGAGAGCCTGATGTGGGGCTTGAACCCACAAACTGTGAGATCATGACCTGAGCCAAATTTGGAAGCTTAACCAATGGAGCTACCTCGGTGCCCTAGCTTTTAGTTTTAAAAATATATACCATGGGGGCGTCTGGGTGGCTCAGTCAGTTAAGCGTCCGACTTCGGCTCAGGTCACGATCTCGTGGTATGTGGGTTCGAGCCCCGCGTCGGGCTCTGTGCTGACTGCTCAGAGCCTGGAGCCTGTTTCAGATTCTGTGTCTCCCTCTCTCTCTGACCCTCCCCCGTTCATGCTCTGTCTCTGTCTCAAAAATAAATAAACGTTAAAAAAATTTAAAAAAAATAAAAAAAATAATAAAATAAAAATATATACCATGGTAATATAGGATAATAACATTAGGGGAGGCTGGGTGAAGGGTAGATGAGGACTCGATGGGTTATCATTGCAAATTTTAGGTCAATTTAAAATTTCTTCTAGATAAAGTTCATTTTAAAATAAATGTAATTTGTCAAAATACATTGAATGTACGAGACCAACGTGGACAGTAATGGAAGCTGTGGACTCTGGGTGACGATGTGTCCATGCAGGCTCATCAGTTGTAACAAATGCGTCACTCTGATGTGAGAAGACCACGGTGGGGGAGGCTGTGCATAAGGGCTTATGGGAACTCTATCTTCTGCTCAATTTTGTTGTGAAACTTGACTGCTCTAAAAACAATAGTCTCTTAAAAAAATACAAATGCAGAGTTTTAATTCTAGCTGCGATGGAGTAAGTTCTTAGTAGGCCGATGCTCCCATGATGTGCGCGCACACACACACACACACGCACACACACAAAGAGGAGCTGTATTAAAAGAAAAAACCCGAAACCTTCTGAAGGCATTAAAGAGCTTCCAAGGAAGCCAGGACTTGACACAGCAGATCCCAGAGAGAAACCGCATTGAAGAAACCCAACTTTTGCATGAAGCTTTTCCCTTCAGGGCATTTGCCAACCTTTGTGTGGGGCTGAAAAGCCAACCAAGCTTTACAAAACCTCACATGGTGAGGAAGACAAAAATCGGAGATTTTCTCACGTCTTGAGAGGCCAAGATTCGGAAGAAAAGAAAAGCGCAGGAGGTGAGCCTGACACTCAGCATCAGCTTTTCTATTGAGGCATTTTTTTCCCTCCGCAGGCACGATGCTAAGAAGTCAAGGAGAAAGAGCTGAAAATCAGAGTAAAGTTCTCAGTGGTTTCACAGTGCTGAGACGTTAAAATCCCGCCTCAGCATTCACCAAGAAGGAGCCCTCAGAAATTTCTCAGTTCTTAGACTGAGCCTAACAAAACCCACAAATCAGTCTTGACCTTTCTCAGTCCCTGTGTAGATCAAGTTGCATTTGTTTCTGTTGTCTGCCAGGGAAAGGGTGAACCTTCTCTGGAGGTAGTTAATGTCATCCGGAGCTCTATAACTTACCACGCACAGTATCTAGTATTCAATCTAAAATTATTAGTGAATAGGACCAGAAGAACAGCTAGAGAGTAGACCTACAGGTGCCTATATATTCAAGTTACCTGACATAGATTTTTTAAATCTATGTCAGAGCCTGACATGTGGATCGAACTCACAGACTGCGAGCTCATGACCTGAGCCACCCAGGTGCCCAAGATTTTTTTTAATGTGTATTTATTTTTGAAAGAGAAAGAGCAAGCAGGGGAGGGAGGGGGACAGAGAGGAGGAGAGAGAGAATCCCCAGCAAGCTCCACGCTGTCAGCACAGAGCCTGACTCAGGGCTCGAACTCACAAACTGGGAGAGCATGACCCGGGCTGAAATCAAGAGTTGGATGCTCGACTGACTGAGCCACCCAGGCACCCCTACCTGACATAGATTTTAAAGTAATTGTGATTGATATATTCAAAACACTAGATTATCAAATGGACATTTTTACCCAAGAACTGGAATCTATTTTTTTTTAATTTTTTTTTTCAACGTTTATTTATTTTTGGGACAGAGAGACAGAGCATGAACGGGGGAGGGGCAGAGAGAGAGGGAGACACAGAATCGGAAACAGGCTCCGGGCTCTGAGCCATCAGCCCAGAGCCTGCCGCGGGGCTCGAACTCACGGACCGTGAGATCGTGACCTGGCTGAAGTCGGACGCTTAACCGACTGCGCCACCCAGGCGCCCCTGGAATCTATTTTTTTAAAAAACAGGATGAAAATGAGAAAACTAAAAATTATGAAAACTGAAAGTGAAACCATTGTATATGAGTTAACAGTGGATTAAACACAGCTAAAATAAGGATTCGGGGGCTGAAAGCAAGGTCAGCAGAAATATCCTGACTTTGCATGGAGAGCAAAAATAATGAGACATACAAAAACAAAAACAAAAGCAAAAACAAAAATGCATGAGACACATAGCCTGGGATGAAGGAAGAGCTAATGTCCACGGAATTAGAACAATATATGAAGAGATAATGACTAGGGATTTTTTCAAAATGAATGAAGGACATCAAATTACATACACAAGGACCACAGACATGAAGCAGAACACACGGAGAGAAAATCACACTGTCGTATATCAAATTCAAGTGCTGAAAACCAAAGACAAGAAGGAAAGTCTTTAAAGCTGCCTGAAGAAAAACATATTACTTTCCAAGGAGCAAACATAAAACTGGTGTCTCAACAACAAAAAGAGAAACAAGAAAATGATATGTTGCTATGGATGGAAAGTCTGCATCTCTCCCTAATTCATATGTTGAAGCCCTCGCCCGCAGTGTGGTGGTATTAGGAGATGGGGCCTTTAGGAGGTGTTTGGTTGTGGGGCGGAGGCCTCATGAAAGGGATTAATGCCCTTATTAGAGATACGAGGAAGATGAACTGTCTCCATCCTGCGAAAACACGGCAAGAAGGCGGTCTTCTACAAGCCAGGAAGAGAGTTCTTAACAGAAACTGAATTGGCCAGCACCTTGGTCTTAGATTCCCCAGCCTCAGAACTATGAGAAATAAATGTCTATTATTTAAGCCACCCTATTTATTCTATCCTGTTATAGGATAGGCATTCTACCACAGCAGCCTGAACAGACGAAGACAGACATCATATTGAAAGTGCTGAAAGAAAATAAATCGCAACATAGAAACCTACACCAATTTTTTTTTCTCATAAAAGTGGGAGAGAAATATAAAGCAGTTTTTGGTATTGGTGCCCACCGACTTGTATTAAGGAAATACTAAAGGGATTTCTTTAGGCAGTTAGAGATGTATGAAGAATGGAACTCATTTTACATTGTATGTCAACTGTACTTCAATTTAAAAATATCTACATATGAAAGAATTAAGGGCAACAGAAAGGGTAAATATATGGGCAAAACTAAATGTGTATGGACTGGACAAAACAACAATGTGTCATGTGGCTTTCTCTATATCTAAATAAAAATGCATACAGCAACAGCACAAAGAATAAGAGGGAGGGAAGTTGAGTGCAAGGGTTGTAAGGCCCTAGAATTATCTGGGAAGTGGTAAAGTTACTAATTAATAAGATTCTTTGACGGGGCGCCTGGGTGGCGCAGTCGGTTAAGCGTCCGACTTCAGCCAGGTCACGATCTCGCGGTCCGGGAGTTCGAGCCCCGCGTCAGGCTGATGGCTCCGAGCCTGGAGCCTGTTTCGGATTCTGTGTCTCCCTCTCTCTCTGCCCCTCCCCCGTTCATGCTCTGTCTCTCTCTGTCCCAAAAATAAATAAACGTTGAAAAAAAAAAAAATAAGATTCTTTGAAATGGCAGTTGTAGTATTTAAGGTGGACACTAAGAGAATAGAAGAAATATATATCGCTAACATCTGAATAGAAAGTAGTAAAACAGAATTAATAATTTTAAAGGTATGAAAATGAAGGGAAAAAGAAAATAAGATAGCTGTAACAAATGCAATATAAAAAGTAGGATAGTGGATATAAGACCAAATACAATAGTAACTCAATGTAAGCAATGTAAATACTCCATTTGAAAATTAAAGATTGGGAAGGCACCTCTAGGTTGGCAAAGTAAAGACCCCCAAAATTCCACTCCTCTGTAAGAGGAAAAAGAACTCTAGCAAAAATTGTCAAAATGAACTTGTCCGGAACTCTAGAAATTAACCAAAGGCTTGCGCTGATATGAGGAACATTTATTCAATAAAAACAGAGGAATGTTGGTAAGGACTGTGTCACAACATTTTAATTTACCCTATTCCCCCCTCCCCATCTTCTCTATAGTTAGGCAGTAGATTTTTAAGCCAGCAGTTTCCCAAACACAGTAGCTGTGGAAAAACAGCCACTTAGCAGCCACTGGAGTGGGCATAACAGGTTGGAGGCCACCCCTCCCCCCCAACAAAAAACCATTCCCAGAGAATTGTCATGATCTGACCTTTGTGGCAGCTCCCTGGAATAGCCCCATTCATAAACCTTCTCTTAATTGACCTGACTCAGAGCTTGCTCAGTGGGTATTATCAAAGGCAGTCAGTGACAATTTAACAGCACAGCTGCCTCAGTTAGCAAGACTGGTTGACCCCAACAAGAGACTGGCCAAAACACAAAAGGAAAACATGGAGAGTGAGACGTCCGTAAGGAGGTTTTGAAAAACTCGAACACATTCCTTGAATCTAGAAGGTCATGTTCATAGGCAGAGCACACGCATGCCCGGGAAATATCTGAGAAAGCCTTACTCTCTTACCTCTGTCTGACCTTGAGGCTGTGTACAAGAAGGAAACGGAGACAACAGCACAATTGTAAATTACATTGAACATTGAAGGTATACCCCAACACATAGAGTTCCTTGGCCAAGCGTAGGATATTTACTGGCATTTACAGAAATCTTTGTCTAATAATTAGATGAGCATTAAGCTGATCAAGTAGAAAAGCTTCAGTGGCCATACACAATAAAGAATAGGTACTTACAGAATAAGCCCAGGAAAGTCACTGAACAAACAAACAGAAACAACAAATCTTGAGGAGCAAAGTATGATCTCCAGAGTTGCCACGTTATATTATTTTAAATGACCAATATTTAACAAAAAAATGACAAGACAGGCAAAGACATAGGTAAGGATGGCCCATACCCAGGAAAAGAAGCAGTCGATAGAAATATCCCTGAGTAAGCCCAGATATTTATCTTACTCTATAAAGACTTTAAATTGGCTATTATAAATATGTTCAAAGAACTAAAAGAAATCATGTCCAAAGAATTAATGAAAAGTGTGAGATTGATGTCTCGCCAGATATGGAATATAAATAGATGGAAATTATTAAAAACAACGAGACAGAAAATCTGGTGTCGAAAAAAGTAAAATAACTAAATGAGAAATTCACTAGAAGGGCTCAACAGCAGAATTGCGCTGGCAGAAGAAATAATCAGCAAACATGAAGATATGTCCATTGAAATGACATAAAAAACAAAAAGAAAAGAATAAAAAATTAAGAGGGATTTTGGATACAAATGTGTGCATAATGTGAGTCCCAGAAGGAATGTAGATGTAAACATCTTCAATAAAATTCTATGAAGCCAAATCCAATATTATATAAAAAGAGAATACGCCATGACCAAGTGGGATTTATCCCAGGAATGCAGGGTTGGTTTAACATCCCAAAAAATCACCGTAATACATAATATTCATAATATAAAGGGGAGGGAACCATATGATCATCTCAGTAGATGCAGAAAAAGCATTTAACCAAATCTAACATTCTTTCATGATAAAGCCCTCCAACTAAGAATGAGAAGCAACTTCTTCAATCTGGTAAAGGGTATCTAGAAATTTTCATATTCAGTGGTGAAATGCTGAATACTTTCCCCTAAGATCAGGAATAAGATAAGGATGTTCATTCTTGCTACTTCTACTCAACAATGTGCTGGAGGTTTTAGCCAGGGCAAGTAGGCATGGAAACAAAATAAAATGCATCCAAATTGAAAAAGAAAAAGTAAATGATCCCTATTGACAGATGACATGAACTTGTATATTGAAAAAATCCTAAGGAATGCACACACAAAAAACTACTCAGATTCATGACAGAGTTCAGCAAGGTTGCAGGATTCCAGATCAATATACAAAAGTCAATTGTATTCCTATGCGTTAACAATAAATAATCTGAAAATGACATTAAGAAAACAATTTCGTTTATGATAACATCAAAAAAGGAAATACTTAGAAATAAATGTAATAAAGCAAGTGTAAGATTTGTACTCTGAAAACTAGAAAACATTATGAAAAGAAATTTTAAAAGACCTAAAAATATGCAAAGACATTCCATGCTCATAGTTCAAATGATTCTACACAGTTAGAGGGCAATACTTTCCCAAAATGATCCTCAGATCCAGTGTAATCCTATCAAAATCCCAGCTGCCTCTTTATTTTTACAAAAACTCACATGATCCTGAAATTCATATGGAAATGCAAGGGAGTCGGAATAACCAAAGCAATTCTGGAAAAGAAAAATGAAGCTGGAGAACTCACACTTCCCAACTTCAAAACTTACAACAAAATAATTTTGTACTAGCATAAGGACAGACAGATCAGTGGAATAGAACGGAGAGTCTAGAAATAAATTCTCTCACTTTTACGCTTAATTTATTTTCAACGAGGGTACAAGACAATTCTGTGGGGAAATTCAACAAATAGTGCTGGGACAACTTAATACCTGTATGAAGACAAAGTTGGACTTAACCTCATATTATAGGTTTATCAATTCAAATTGGATCATGGACCTCTCAGCTGAGGTCTTGATCTCAGGGTCATGAGTTCAAGCCCGCTTTGGGCTCTGCGCTGGGTATGAAGCCTACTTTAAAAATAAAAGATTAGGGAAAAAACCCCCAACAGATCATGGACCTAAATGTAGGATCTAAAATTATAAAACTCTTAGAAGAAAACAGAGGGTTAAATCTTCATGAACTTGAGTTAAAGAATGGTTTCTTACATGTTGACACCAAAGCACGGTCAACAAAGAAGGAAAAAAACAGATAAATTGAACTTCATCATAATTTAAAATGCGCTTCAAAGAATACCATCAAGAAAGAGAAAAGACAACTCACAGTGGGGCGCCTGGGTGGCTCAGGCGGTTGGGCATCTGACTTCAGCTCAGATCATGATCTCGCCGTCTGTGAGTTTGAGCCCCACGTCCGGCTCTGTGCTGACAGCTCAGAGCCTGGAGCCTGTTTCAGATTCTGTGTCTCCCTCTCTCTCTGCCCCTCCCCTGGTCATGTTCTGTCTCTCTCTCTTTCAAAAATAAATACACGTTACCAAAAAAAAAAAAAAAAACCTCATAGAATGGGAGAAAATATTTGTAATTCATATACCTATTTAGGGACTTCTATTCAGAATTTATAAAGAGCCCTTACAATTACAAAAAGACGAACATCTCAGTTTAAAAATAAGAAAAGGATGAAATAGATATTTCTGCAAAGGAGATGTATCAATAGCCAACCAGCACATGAAAAGATGCTCGATAGCATCAGCCGCTAGGGAAATATAGATCAAAAACACAGGCAATCATGACAGACCCACCGAGACTGCTAGAATCAAGATAGACCACACCAAGTGTGGGGAAGGATGTGGAGAATTTGGAACTCTCATGCATTGCTGGTGAGATTGTAAAACGATGCAGTAATTTTGGAACAGGGTTCGGCAGTTCCTGAAAATGTTAAACATTGAGTTACCATATGACCCAGTGGTTCCACCCCTACATATATATCCAAGAGAAGTGAAAACATATGCTCATAAAAAAAAACTGTACTTGAATGTTCCTAGCAGCATTTTTCACAATGGCCAAAAAGTAGAAACAACCCAAATGTTCATCCACGGGTAAATGAATAAACAAAATGTGGTATACCCATACTGTGGAATGTGATTTGGCATTAAAAAGAATGAGTACTGATGCTGAATGTCAAAAACATTATGTTACATGCAAGAAACCTGTCACCAAATACCGCAGATGGTCCTATTCCATTTATATGAAATGCGTCCAGAGGAAGTAAATACACGGTGACAGAAAGGTGATCAGTGCTTACCGGGGGTGAAAGGTGAGGGTAATGAAACGTGGGGTTTCTTCGGGGAGTAATGAAAATGATCTAAAATTAGGTCAATGTGATAGTTGCAACACTATGGATATACTAGAAACCACTGGATCATACATTTTAAACCGGTGAATTTTATGGTGTGTGAATTATATCTCAATAAAGATGCTATTTAAAAACAGCAAAGATTCTTGCACTGGATTTTTAAAAATATACACTCTGCTTACAAGACGCCTTAAATACAAGTTGAAGTAAAAAAAGATGAGAATTATATACTATGAAAAAACACTAACCAAAAGAATGCTGGGGTAGCTATCAAACAAGGTAGGTTTTCAGGCAAGAAACATTACGAGAGATAAAGTGGAATGTTTCTCAATAATACAATGTCAATCTTCTATAAAGATAAAACTAAATTTTCTTGCATGTGGTCACATAGCTTCAAAATACGCAAAGCAGAATTTGAAACAGTGAGCAGAAGTGTAGACAGATCCACACTACTCCCAGTAACTGATAAGACAAGCAGAAAAAGTCAGCATAAATGTACAAAATTTGAGCAACGTGATTTAGCAACTTCACTTAACTGACACCTAGAGAACATGACACTCAGTGACACATGTATACATTCTATTCAAGAACACATAAACATTTATTAAGCAGACCATATCCAGGGTGCCTGGGTGGCTCAGTCGATTAAGCGTCTGACTTCGGCTCAGGTCATGATCTCACAGTTGGTGAGTTCGAGCCCCGCGTCGGGCTCTGTGCTGACAGCTCAGAGTCTGGAGCCTGCTTCGGATTCTGCATCTCCCTCTCTCTCTGCCCCTCCCCCACTCATACTCTGTCCCTCTGTCTCTCCAAAAATAAATGTTTAAAAAAATTTATATATATAAAAAAATAGACCATATCCCGGGCATAAAATAAATGTCCACAAATGTAAAAGACAGCCAACAGCAAAGCTGACCAAACCAAAAGACTATTGAACAGGGATGTGTTTAAGAGAAATCTAGAACAGGCTTATTAATGTAAAGAATTCGGAAATTTCTACATTCAGCATGGTAAGCAAAATGTATTTGGGAAATTAATCAGACACGTCCCCTTCTCAAGGAACTTCATGGATCACTCAGGCCCGTTCTTTGCTTCCAGACAGGGGAACCTTCAGTGAAAAAACAGTGGTCTTCTTTGGGTTGGTTTCACAAACACGATCAAGGTGAAACTGTGCTTCTACTAGGTCAGAGTCCCATTTATCCACAGATCAAGGCAGAAGCCGGCTCCCAAGGCCTCTGCTGCCAGACCCCATCATGCCCTCGCTCTGCCCCTCAACCACAACGGACCTTCCTTTCTCTTCTCCCAGCCAACCTTCCCAGAGTCCCTCCCTCACAGCCCTCTTCTCCGTGATCTTATTAATGCATTGATTTTGTCTAATTTTTCGCAATCACAGAGATGCTGCCTTTCATGTTCTTGTGCCTACGTGCAAGTTTCTGCAGGAAAAATACCAAAGAGTAGAATTGGTGGATCATAGGGGATGCACACTGTCCCTCTTAGATGTCACCAGAGTGCTTGTCAAAGTGGCTTCCCAACGGCACTCCCAATGGCAAGCATGGGCAAGTCTGGTGTTTCAGATCTTTGCCAACAGGCGGTAGTGCCCGATTTTAATTCTTAAGGACCTTCTCTCTACAAACCGATCCAATGAACTTCTCTCTCTGACCTGCTGATGGGTAATGAGTGACACATTTGTGTTGTTCTGGGCTCCTCTGGACATTGGAACTAAAGCAGGAGTCCACAATTTTCCTCCAGGGTGAGCTGGTGTCCATTGATTGCTCCCAGTGGCTAACTGGGAGAAGGGGGGGGGGTGGTTCTCTAACTTACTAGGAGTGAGAGCACAGGCCGGTGAAAGGAGGAGGATTCATTCCTGAGGCTCTGAGGGCCAGGGGGTCGGTGCCAGCACCCCCCCCCATCCCCCCACTGCTTACTAGCATGCGGCTTGAGGCAGTGAAACCAGCCTGTTTGCTGCCTTGGGCATATTTTTTTTTTTTTTTTTTTTTTTTTTTTTTTGAGAGAGAGAGAGAGAGAGAACAAGAGCATGAGTGGGGGAAGGGCAGAAAGAGAGGCAGAGATAGAATTCCAAGCAGGCTCTCCACTGGGCTCAATCCCGTAAATAGTGAGATCATGACCTGAGCCGAAATGTCATATCTGCCAGTGAAAGAGAGGCCAGGATAATGGAAATCCCAGGTCCCAGGGCCAAAGAGCGAGGAGACATCTGGCCTTCTGACGACAGATGGCAGTCCAGAGAAGGCCAGGTAAGAAAAGGGGCACAGAAACAGAAATGATGGAAACAAGGGTCTTGGTAGATCTCCGTGCGTATCTGTATCTGAGACAAGAGTTTTGCTGTCACTTCCCTCGTCAGCGTCTAGAGGCTGCAAAGGCAGCAGAGTAAGGGTGCGACCTCAGAAGCAGTTAATCTGGGGTCTTTTACTTACAGATCCTAGACCTGAGGTACTTTATTTAACCTCTCCCTGCCTCCGTGTCCTTATCTGTAAAGCGAAAATATTCAAAACATATGTGCAAGTTAGGCATGAAAAGAAACGAGACAATACTAATAAAATGCTTAGCAAAGGTCAGGTCCATAGTAGGAACTCAATAAAGGTTATCGTTCCAGGGGCGCCTGGGTGGCGCAGTCGGTTAAGCGTCCGACTTCAGCCAGGTCACGATCTCGCGGTCCGGGAGTTCGAGCCCCGCGTCGGGCTCTGGGCTGATGGCTCGGAGCCCGGAGCCTGTTTCCGACTCTGTGTCTCCCTCTCTCTCTGCCCCTCCCCTGCTCGTGCTCTGTTTCTCTCTGTCTTTCAAAAATAAATAAATGTGGGGCGCCTGGGTGGCGCAGTCGGTTAAGCGTCCGACTTCAGCCAGGTCACGATCTCGCGGTCCGCGAGTTCGAGCCCCGCGTCGGGCTCTGGGCTGATGGCTCGGAGCCCGGAGCCTGCTTCCGACTCTGTGTCTCCCTCTCTCTCTGCCCCTCCCCTGCTCGTGCTCTGTTTCTCTCTGTCTTTCAAAAATAAATAAAACGTTAAAAAAAAAAAAAAAAAAAAGGTTATCGTTCCTATCGCCATCATTACTGATGGACATAAAATCATTAGACGTATATGAAGCCCCTGACCGATTCCATCAGATCGAGCTATATAGTATCACGACTAGCAGCTGGTTTTCAACCTGTCGAGGAGAATTCCAAGGTCACCGCTGGGCTCAGGAAAAGGACAGGACACTGCGACCCACCGGTAGTGTCCTGCCATGGCTCAAAATGACAAGCAGTGGCAGGCCATGCACACACCTCTCGGTGATCTGCATTTCACGACTAATCCGAAAGGAAATACCGATTCAGGAAATGTCCCATCACAAGTCTCCAAGAAGGGATCTATGAATGGACCAAACAGGACTGATTTTTATGTGAGGTCAGTTGCACACGGCTCTTTTTAAAATATATTGAAAGCAGGCCCTGCCTCCTTTTCTGTCCTGAGTTCTGTAGAGAGTTTCCTTTTTCCCATTTGCTCACCGCAACTGGTGCCTAGGATAGTGGGTGAGCCCCAGGTGGGCTCATCAAAAGCAGAGGTGGCCCTTGTCTTTCCACAGTCGCTGCTCTAAAGCAGAGAGCCCGGGGGGCGGGGGGAGGAAGAGATTCACACGAGAACATGATGCGATGGAAAAAAGCTGGGGGACCCTCGGGCATGGATTCTAGCTTCTGCAAAAACAGCATGGAGCTGGGTGGGCCGGGTGACTTCTCAGGGACCTGGTATCCCGTCTCTAAAATAAGGTAAATGATCTCCAAGATCCCATAAAATTTTTGTTTTTCTGTTCTGGGAAAGGAAAGGCACATCTCTTGTACTTACTACGTTTTTGAGGCAGAAGTGTGCAACAATGTATACGTGTGCACGAAAGTACAATGTTATATGTGCACGTTAGTAGGGCCTTGACCTCCTTGAAAGATCTTCCAGAATTTTCCTAGATTCCCAAATAGTGAAATGCCGTGACAACCCAGGTTTCTCCTGTGGATTAGTTTTCCTAGTGGAAAAGAGATTTACCAGTACAAAAGATGATATTGTGTCAAAGCAAAGATTCAAGAACGAGACCTCTTGGGAGGGGAATTTGGGGGTTGGAACCACATCATGTACGGGTACCCTTTGCCTGCCATGCTACCCCACATACTCACTCATACACACACACACACACACACACACACACACACACTTCTTGGCCCCCTGAACCAAGACCCTACCTACTTCAGCAAAATTCTAAATCAGTACATGTCATGAAGCCCTGATGGTGAATCTACAGTGATGAAGCGTCTGTCACACGCACGCTGCGTAAAGCATGCAGCCAACCATTGCTCTGGAGTATGTTTTAGTAATAAGGCACCAAGAAAATTAAATAATAAAATGTGTTATTTTACCCAAAGCTATATGAAATTATCGTGAAGACATCATGGCAATTTCCCCAAACCATAATGAGTCTTGCACTTTTCTCAGAGACGATAACTATAATATATAATGATTTGTTGACATAAACTCATAAGAATGGCTTTTAATAACTCCAGGTTTTCTGATCAAGGGGGATGTATCCCTTTTGGATCACCCTGGGCGTGGCTGTCCTGACTGCAGTGATGTGGCCATTCTGGGTTCTTCTCCTTAAAAACTGCTTTCCTGGAGCACCTGGGTAGCTCAGTCGGTTGAGCGACCAACTCTTGATTTCAGCTCAGGTCATGATCTCATGGTTCGTGGGATAGAGCCCCGCATCAGGGTCTGAGCTGAGAGCGTGAAGCCTGCTTGGAATTCTGTCTCTTCCTCTCTCTCTCTCTCTCTCTCTCTCTGCCCCTGCCCTGCTCGTGCATGTGCATTTCTCTCGCTTTCAAAATAAATAAATAAACTTAAAAAAAGAAACCTCCTTTCCTCAACCAGTGAAGGAGCCTCAAGGAGATCAGACCCAAACTTTCAGCACACCGTGCTTTGGATCCAAAACATGGGGCAACGGGAAAAGCTGACCCAACAATTTCTTCAAGACAACTGCTCGCCCCACATGATTCACTCTGCTTCAAGTTTAAAAGCTATGGGCGGAGACTTGGCTCTTACCAACGCAGGTGGACACCATCCAACCCGCTGAGGGCCTGAATAGAACAAACAGGCAGAGGAAAGACAAATGTGCCCTCGTTGAGCGGGAACGTCCATTTTCAGCCCTGCCCTCGGACATCAGAGGTTCTGGGGCCTTCAGACTCAGTCTGTATTTACACCACCTGCTTTCCTGGTTGTCCAGTTTGCAGACAGCATATGGTGGGACTTCTGAGCCCCCATAACCCCATTAGCCAATTCCTATAGTAAATCTCCTCGTGTGTGTGTGTGTGTGTGTGTGTGTGTGTGAGACCTCCTATTGGTTCTGTTTCTCTGGAGAACGCTGACTAATGGGCTACTTAAGGGCATGGCATTCACTTGGCATTTTGAATGACCAAGTTATGAGACTATTGGGTGTTTCCAACTCCATCTCTGAACCCTCCTTTCTGCCTCACCCTCTTCTTCACTTCCTTCTACATGGCCGTGTCAAAATAGCCACCTCAGGAAGCCCCTGGCATCACAACTGCCCCGTGGGAATGTCAGGGGTCAAGAGATTCTGTCGACTCTGATGCTGCCCTCCGAACATGATTAGCTTTTCATTCCCTCTCCCGGTATGAGGCCTTGAGGCAGGCCATTTTCCAAGGCACCATTAGGGGAAACTAACACACCCAGGATTTCATTCCCACACTGAGGGGATAGCAAATAAAGTGTCCAAACGCCATCTTCTTACTCACTTATAGTTCTGCTACTAGGCTGAATAGAAAATGCCAGAGTCAGGTTACATTGGTTCTTCTTTAGGAAATGGAACATTTGAAATCTTTTCTCAATCTCCGTTCTTGCACTGACTGTGAAAAGGTCACCAGCGACATCCCAATTACCACACTTAACAGTTCCCAATCCGTCCTCATCTGACCTCACTGTTTGACACCTATCCGCTCCTGTTCTGGTAGCTCCCCCTGGGATGCACAGAGATTCCCCACCCCCTACATTCCCGTCCCTCAGGACCACAGGTGTCCTATGTTCGCCTTCAACTCAGTGCCCAGAAATGCACACCTGTCCCGCCCCACCATTGGCTGGGCTCCCTCTGCCCAAGCCACCATGTCTGCTCATGGAGTACCATTCCCTCAGTCACCCAGGCACAAACCCAGGCTCCTTTGAGCTGCTTCCTCTCCTCGTCCCCTGCGGCTATCCACTAGGTCCCAGCCATTCCACCCTTTTGTGCCACGCCCAGGCCACCCACAGCTGGTCCTCTAGTTCAGACCCTTCCTACTATGGCTCCAGACCAGCTCCTACCAGGCTTTCTCCCACAGTCTCTTCCCTGGGAGAATCCAGTTGACTCTTCAGTCATGGATCAATCTCCCCCAAAGGCTGCTTGAATCATCTTCTGAGATTTTCAATGGTTTCTATTGCCCAACGTTTACACCACAGTCCTTCTCTTGGCAGCCAATGGAATCTTCATTTGGCTCCCATATAACCCGGGCAGTTCAGATGGGTCTATTCGCGATTCTCTGGACCCTGTCATTTGAGGGGATCCCATCTCCGGCGCAAGTGGTTTCCACTGGGGAAAGCTTCCTCCCACACCGGGAGGAGGAGTGACTTCTCTAACTGGTTAGTTTGGGAGAAGGAACAGGGCCTCATAGCCCAGCACCTTTCTCTTCCTTTTATATCTTAGGAGCCAGGCCGCGCACTCAGTGCATCCAGGCCACATTATAAGAGGCAGCCCCCACAGCGGGGAGGCCAATAGGGGTCCCAGGCTGCCTTTGCGGGTGCTAGGGAGCCAGCTCCTATAGGTGTCAGTACCACCCATGTCTTCCAATCCCAGATTTTTCAGTAGTAAAGTGATTCGTTTGTGTCTCCCATTTGCCTTATTCCTTTTTACTACTCTCAATTAATGTAGAACTCAAGGGAGGAGGGGAGTTCTTTCTTGGACCCCCTTTTATCCCAACAATAAGGCAACTTCCCTGCCTCTCGTCTTACTTTCTCCCTTTCTGGGAACACCCACCGCCTCCCTCTGTACGTCTAGTTCTCATTCTCTTTCCGGATCCTCCCCAACTCCCACATCGCCGTGAAGCCTCTCGGGTCCCTGAATGTCCCCTTCCTCTGCACTCACCCCTCCTGGCTGCTCCCACTCCTTAGCAATCATACACTGCCCCGTGATGTTCCTGGAAACCTCACTTTGCGCTCTGGTGGAAATTCTCACGTGTTTGTATTTTCCTTCCGGTAAATTACACCTGAGGGCAGGTACAGTCTCCCCAGACTCATTATCGTTCTCACCCTCCACAGCACCTGCATGGGGTCCTGTTCAAGGCAAGCTGTGGGTAGCTGGGTGTTTAATTCTGCCACTGACAGTGTCCGGGAGGCTTCCTGCCTCCCCGTCTCGGCCCCGGCCTCCGAGGCCCAAGGCGTGGCTTCAAGGCCACGCTAGCGTGGTTCTTGTAACTTCTCACACTGCGGTGGCCTCGGACGGCAACTCCACTCGAAAAATGGAGAAATGATGACCACGACGTAGGAGATTTTCAGAGACCCTTTTCTCTGACCACATGTCTATTCTGTCCCGAATGGTTGTGTCTCGAATAGCGAGCAAAATACAAGATAACGAGCACACAACAGAGACATGGTACCTTCCCATCTCCTGTGTGCCCGTGGGCTCCTTCAAAACGGGCCTGACATCTTTTTGGCCTCCCCAATGGTGACGGTGCTGTATACAGGTAGGTGCTCAGGGAACACGTGTTAACCCAAGTTTTTCTGAACGATGGGAATCCTCTCCAAACTCTGATCGGGTGTAGGTCTGTTCTCCGATTATGTGACACGGCGTTTGGTTGCTTGAGGTTAGACTTTATGCATCAGCGGCAGATAGAATACAGAAAGAAGAGAATGATGCACATAAAACTAACCTAGGGGGTGTGCGTGTGTGAACGAGAGAGAAAGGATGACGTGTACAGAGACAGAGAGAGACTTCAGGGCCGTCTTAAGACCAAGCACCATTCACACAGGCAAAATTCTTCTCGTCGCAACCGTTTTACAATTCCCTAAGCCTCCGTGAGCGCCGAGTGGGTGGATATCCCTCTTTGAGCCTGGGCCACAATTGGCAAAGTAAACCATCCGTCCCTGTCTGGTGCGTGGGGTCCAGAGAGAGCCCGTTCTGACAGGGAACAAAGGTTTGGGAGAAAGCGCTGCCATGCGCAATGCAGCGTAATGATTGACAGGCTGGTTATTAGGCCACGTTGTCCTCATCTGGCCTTTTTTAAGGGCAATATGGTATGTGCATAACATGACATATGAAGGCTAAGTTCCTGGCACTTCCTGCAAGGGAGACAATGCAGCTGGCAGCCTGACACCAGAGCAGCTGGGAGGGGAAGGCTTGGTTTCTGCACATTAACACATTTGACATTTGGTATCAAAAGGGAAGAGCTAATAAATAACCCGCCAACGATGACACTCCGTAATGACAGCTTTTGTTACCAGCCAGTTAATCCTGCACTCCCGCTCTGTCCTTCCAAGCCATCTGGCGTCGAATTCTTATTTACTTACTTTTATTTTCCTGGGGCTTGAACTTGGAAAGTCAGCCTCCCGCCAGTGTCATCTTTGGAAGCTAATTCAAGGACGAGCGCAACAGCTGGCTGTAGGTGACTCAGCACCGAGGTCTGCAGAAAATGGGAGTAGACAGAGAGGTCAACAGGTTGTGTGTGGAGTTCCCCTTCCTGAAGACAGGAAGTCATCCTGGGACCAGAGGAGGGGGGAAGTTCGCCTCCGGACGACTCTCTCTTTTCCGAACCAATATGTGTCGTTTCTGCCTCAATGGAATCCCACACACGTTTACTGATAATCCACTACACGCCCCCCTCTAGAGAAGATGTTCGGGGACATACAAACAAAACTATGGAAGATGCAGTCTATCCCTTTCAGGTCAAAGCTGACAGGCCGGCAGAAGAGGCCCTCACGTAACAAATCTCAATGATGGGACAGGAGCTATAACAGGAATAAACATAGAATGCCAGGGACTCGGGAGTGAGAGGGTAATTCCTTCTTCCTTGGAGGGTTGGAGGAGGAAGTTTTCCAGAACTGTGAAGGGTCTCAGGTTTTCCTCAGGTTAGCTGGTGTTAGGGACTGAATGTGTATATCTCCTTCCAAATTCCTATGTTGACGCACTAACCCTCAACGTGATTGTATTTGGAGGTGCGGCCTTTAAGGGGTAATTGGGTTTAGATGACGTCAGGAGGGTAGGGCCCTCGACGGGATTAGTGGTTTTTTTTTTTAAATGTTTATTTAATTTTGAGAGAGAGAGAGAGAGAGAGAGAGAGCAGGGGAGGGGCAGAGAGAAAGGGAGACACAGAATCCGAAGCAGGCTCCGGGCTCTGAGCTGTCAGCGCAGAGCTCGACGTGGGGCTCGAACTCACGAACCGTGAGATCATGACCTGAGCGAAAGTCGGACACTTAACCAACTGAGCCACCCAGGCCCCCCAAGGGATTAGCGGTTTTATAAGAAGAACAGGCCAGAGCTTTCTCTCTCCACCCTCTGAGCATACAGCAAAAAGGCCAGGAAGACAGCTCTCACCAGACCCAGCCAGGCTGGTACATTGATCTCAGACTTCGAGCCTCCAGGACTGTGAGGAATAAATGTCTGTTGTCTAAGCCACCAAGTCTATGGTATTTTGTTATAGCTGCCTGAGCCATAACAGACAGCTAGCCAGTTTCATGGATGCTTCCCGAAGACACGAGACTCCTGAGTCAGAGACAAAAGACTTCATAACTCACAGTTTCCAACTGTGAAACTTGCAGTTTCCCCCAAGCCCAATCCCCACAGAATGACTCAAAGGAGGCCAGGTGACCCCTGTGCCCCCTGAGAGTTACACTGCAACAGAGGAACTCTGCACTCGGGGAACCCGAATCTTTTATAGTGGTAGTGTAGTATAGACATTCACTCCATCTCCCAAGGCTATTCACTAGACAAATACCCCTGAAAAGAGAGTCTGGAACAAAGATAGCGAGTGCCTCTGTTCACAGATGCGCAAAATGACCCAAGAGTTCTCTCGTGGAGAACTGGCCCCCAACAGAGGTCATCAAACCGATGACTGTCAGTTCTCCGTCCAAAGATTTTCTAAAGCCCAAGACACATGCAGAGAAAGAAGCAGAGATTTTCTCAAGATTGCATTTCTCTCAGGTTGGGCTCTCTGTAGGATCCCCTTGAAACGCATTCAACGGCGGCCCTTCTGGGATAACCCCCCTCGGCTGTAATCCCATGGACGAGTAGATGGAGCCATGGAGAAGCAGACAAGGTGCAGAAAGCCACGTGGCTCAGTGTTCAGATGCAGCAGAAGTGAGACAGGAAGAGGCACCACAGACCCCTCGTGAACTGCCTTGTCCAACTCGCCAGCTGCGTGTCTGGAGCTCCCTGCCTCATACCTCATGCTGCAAGGGCTTCCCACTGCCATGCCCTTGGTTCCACACTTTGCTGCTTCCCTCACCCCTTGACCTTTTATCATGCAGCCCTTCCTGTCTTCCTCACCTCAAAACCCAGTTCTCTTGACTCATTCCTCCTCCTTTCAGACCTGTCACCTGTAGGCAGCCCTCCTGAATCATCTCAGGCTGGGTGAAGCGCCCTTCCCCGTGCTTCCTGGAATCCTCTCCATCCACCTCTCTCACGGCCTTTCCACACCACTCTTGGTCATCTGTGCCCTTTCCCCCCCGACAAGACTCTGAGATACCTGGAGCGGTGCCGTCGCCTTTTTGTTTCGCCATCAGGGCACCCAGCACCGAGCAACTGCCCAACCAACACTCATTAAATGAATGACTCTCACTTTCTCTTCCACCCTGTCCTTGACGTGACAGGTCTGAGTCCACAAAGGTCTGAGGTCGTTAGCAAACGTGAAGGTTCCAGAACTCAACCACGCGCTACAGAGAGCTCGGTTATTGGCAAGTCGCCTCCAGAGTGTCAGGAAGCAGTGAAATTTAGTTCTTTTCCTCCACTCTTATTCTTTGACTATTTCCCCGTCTTCCTTTCCTGAAATGCAGTCATCAGCTATGTCATCCCTTGTCTGTCTCCCTTTCTCTCTCTTTCCTTTATTCCCTCTTCCCTGCGTGTGCACAATCCTACCAGTTGTATGCAACAGTATTGCACAGTCTCCTGGAGGCATAAAGGTGCCACCCGCCTCTGTTGTGCAGAGGAAAAAGCGAGAAGTGAAAGATGTCCAGTTTTCTGGTGGTTCCAAAGCTTAATTTTTGTTTTGGGAGCTGGTGATGGGCACCGGGGAGAGAGACCTCTGAGAATCTGATGCATCCATAGACCTTCTCCTCCCCTAAATGTATATGCCCACCTACCCTCAAGATTTTGCAAACTGCCTGGGGCTGGTCAATGTCCACAGCCCTCTGGTTAAAAAAACCAAACACTAAGCAAAGCACCCAAATTATGCCCCTTACTACTTTAATTTCCCTCGATCCTGAGCCTCCGAAGTGATGGAGCACAGAGCACGCTTTTTTTTGGAAGGGGGCTCAGGTCCTATAGCCCTTTGTGAACTAAACCAACCATAGGATATGACAGAAGCAACCAAGGAGCAGGTGGTATGTGACCGTTTGATGACTTTGGTCTCACTGCGTGGGGGTGATAAATAGGCAGAGAAGCCATGAAAATGGTTTTCCATAACCTTTAGCCCTCTGAACGTTCGGCTTGACCTAGAAATTCTGCGTTTATTGATTCGACCTCCTCCTGCTCCTGGGCCATCCTGAGGTCCCTCTGTCACTGCAAGTCTTACTGCACCAGCAAAAGTGAGTCATACTTGCCATAAATACATTCCCTGTGTGTGCCCCCAGCCGCCAAATACATCCGCCTGTGTATTTTGGCGAATGGGGGCACACACGGGGAATGTGTAGAACAACAGAACAAGTGTAGAAGGAAGAAGCAAGGTATCGCATACGCCAGATTTATAATCTGAGTTCAGCAGCAGGCACCTGTCTAGCTCCTGGGCTGTGCACCCTCCAAAGGTAGAAACTGTGTGGTGTTCATGTCTGCATCCCCCAGACCCAACATATACTAGGTGTTCAACAAACAAATTCCCAGTAGACAAATAAGCAAGTGAAAGAATGTTTCTGGTCTCAAGTTCGCCTTAAATTACCTCAATGTCTTTTGTCCTCAAACGTGAAGACATTGACTGTATTCCACAGTCCAAGATTCATCTCAAGTTTTTAGCATAAAGGTCATGCCATTTTTGTTTTCTTGTTTTTTGGTTTTTTTTTTTACCTATGCTCTCCCCCCCCCCCCATTTAAGGGGTGGGGCACAAGAATTTGGGGACAACAGCAAAGTGAAACTTCTCAAAGGAAAGCAACACCATCAACCAAGGCTGTTACGGACTGAATGCCCACTCATCTGTTAAATCCTAACCCCTAATGTGATGGTGTTAGAAGGTGGGGCTTTGGGGTGTGATCGGGTCATGAGGGTGGGGCCCTTGTGATGGGATTCGTGCTCTTATAAAAGAGACCCCAGAGAGCTCTGTTGCCCCATTTGAGGGAAGAGAAGCCATCTATGACCAGGAATCGGGTTCGCACCAGACAACAAATCTACGAGTGCCTTGATATTGGACTTCCCAGCCTGCAGAATTGTGAGAAAGAAATTTTTGTTATTTATAAGCCACCCAGTCTACGGTATTTGTTATTCAGCTTTAACAGGCTAAGACAATGGTACCAATATCACCTAGTTTTTATTCTGCTTTCTGGGTTCTGTTGACTCCTGTATCTGGGCATCCGCCCTCCGCTCAATGGCCCCGTGAGTCCCCCAGTCCTATCAGCCAACCCAGAGGGGATGAGCTGTCCTAGACCTGGGTGTCCTAGATGGTCATGAGTCCCAGATGCACATGTGGTCATACTGACCTTCATACCAAATCCTCTGCAGATCAGCAACACCACCCTAACCCCACCCTGGGGTCTCCCTGGGGTGCCTGACCTCTGCTCAGGGACAATTTCACTTAGTTCTCTCCCTGGTCTCCACATCAGGCCTCCTTCGTGTCTGCTCCCCACCGCCCCCCGCCGCCACCCTGTCCGGAGTTTGGCCAGTTCTGCTGGGCGCCCCAACCTCCCAGGGCTCTGAAGCCACACTAGAAGGTAGAAGGACAGAGACCAGCCCCCTCCCCAAACCTCATCTGGATGTGCTACAGTCTCACGTGGCCTTGGAAGGAGGAACAGTCACCTGTCAGCCCGCCGGAGCAGCTGGAGGTCCTTCCCGGACACAGCTTGCAGGGCTCCTAGGAGCCACGAGGCAGGCACCTGCAACTGCTTCCGGATGGGCCCCCACCCCTCTCTTGTTTACCTGATTAGGTCAGACTAAATCAACATCAAGGGCTGCCTGTGGGCATGTGAGAAAATAAGACGAGCGACACTTCGCTTTCATGATAATGAAAAATGAGGGAAGACAGCAAAGGTCCTATGCCCAGAATCTGTCTCAGATTTTTATTTTGGTTTGTTTTATTTTAACAAGAGCTGAAAAGGTCCCCTGGCCACCTCTGCCCCACGAACAGTCAGTGCAGTTCGAAAGAGGGCACGAGAGGGCCAGGCCTGGGGCTCCGCGTGCTGTTTCATCCATCACAACAAGGAGAAAAGGTCCTCAAATCCTGAAGCGTTCATGACACAGCTCTGCATCATCAGGCCTTCCAGCCACTGCGAGTTTGAGTAACTTTGTTGCCAAAGTTCAAGCAAGTCGTTCCTGACATGGTACATAGATGTTAGATGACAGGTAGATGATAAATAATAATAATAAAGACAGATAGATAATAGAGAGAGATGATGATGATGGTGATGATACATAGAAAGATAATAGATGATAGATGATAGATGATAGATAATGATAGATAGATAGATAGATAATAGACAGATGATAGATGATTGATTGATAGATACATAGATAATAGGTAGGTAGATAGTAGATAGATGATAGATTGATAGATAAGTAGATAGACAGATAGATGATAGATGGATAACAGATAGATAGATAGATAGATAATAGGTAGGTAGATAATAGATGATAGATGATAGATAATGATAGATAGATCATAGATAGATAATAAACGATAGATGGATAATAGATTGATTGATAGATAGATAGATAATAGGTAGGTACATAATAGACGATAGATAGATGATAGATAGATAGATAAATGATAGATACTGACATACAACCAAGCTGAAACCAGGAGGACCTCTAGAACTGCATGAATAACTTCAAGAGAAGAACCTGTAGAAACGATCTCCGTTTCCCATTTGGCCTCGGTCAGTAGCCATTCTTTCTCTAAGAGATGTATTTTATTCAAGAGGGCTGCTGCTTCCAACTGTAACCTGTTAAACTTCCTTCTTTTGAGACAGCAGGTTCATCACTGCTTTGGTTCTGTTTTATTTTTCTGATGTTTCAGCCCACGCCTTTGCAAATGGCCAGGAAAGATTCGGTGACAATTTTGGCGTAAAATTCTGCGATGGGTTCTCAGTGTCAGCCCTACTGATACTTGGGGCCTGAGAACTCGTTGCGAGGCCAGTGCTGGGCACTGGAGGATGTCTAGCACTGTCCCTCGTCTCTACCCATCTACTGATGCCAGTAACACCCTCCTCTCCAGATGTGACAACCAAAAATGTCTCTGGACGTCAAATGTCCCCTGGGAGACAAAATTGCCCCCAGTGGAGAACTACTGTTCTGAAGCAATAAGGCAACAGGAATCTCAGTCACCCGCACTGAAGTTTGGACATAGTATTTTTTAATTAAAAAAAAGGTTTTTTTAATGTTTATTTATTTTGGAGAAAGAGAGAGAGAGAGTGTGGGGGAAGGGCAGAGAGAGAGAAGGAGACAGAATCCGAAGCAGGCTCCAGCCTCTGAGCTGTCAGCACAGAGCCTGATGTGGGGCTCGAACTCACGAACCATGAGATCATGATCTCCTGAGCCGAATACCAACTGAGCCTCCCAGGTGCCCGGTATTTTTAAACTCTCCAGAAGTGGGAGGAGCCACACCTGTACCTTCTCACACACGCCCCTGTACCTGCGCAGGAAACACGGAAACAATCATCAGCTTTGTTAGTCCCTCTATGGGGCCAGAATTTTAAAAGGCGAGAAGAGGAAAACTTTTAGGAAAACAGAAATATCAAAATATATTTGTACATCCAAAACAGTCGGTGAAGACACACGGCACACTTCAGTCGTTTGAACCCTGCAGGCTTCTGTTTTCTACACGAGGTGCAGAGGGAGCCGGTCAGAGCCCCCTCACCCCTGCCTCATGGCCTGTTGCTTCCTCTCCCTGAAGCCACAGCAGGACCCCAGGGGCTCGTGAATGTCTAAGGATAAGTCCTTCCACATTGAAAGGACTCGAGTCATTCGCTAATACCCAGAGCTTGAGGGGAGCAGGGCGCGGTCATTTAACCAGCACTGAGATGAGCACCTTGTCCAGAGGTGGGTACAAACGGGTTCTCCAAAAGGACAGGAGGTAGGAATCTGCAAGAACACTCATGTTGGGCTGACAGGAAGGAGGTATCTGCTTCTTATCTTCCGTGCACACGGCTCTTCCCTGCGGGAACTGCCTTTTCTTCCATCCCAAGTGACTCAGTCAATCTCTAGCAAGAACCTCTTTGACCCTCTGGGGAAGCCTGTGTACCCGTCCTCAGAAAAATGTTTTAAAGTTCATAAAATGAACACAGACGGTTACAAAGGCAAGTAAGTATATTGAAAGACAGTTATCAAAAAGATTATATTCTGTGATAGAGTTACATCCTTGTATTTATTAATGCGTTAGCTCAAAGGGTTCTGGGATGGGCCCAATAATTTCGCCACTTGTTTTAAAGTCTATTTATTTATTGGGGGTGGGGACGGGCAGAGAGAAAGGGAGAGATAGTATCCCAAGCAGTCTCTGCACTGTCAGCATGGAGCCCAATGCAGGGCTCCATCCCACTGTGAGCTCATGACCTGAGCCGAAATCAAGAGTCAGATGTTCAACCAGCTGAGCCACCCAGGCGCCCCTAATTCCGCACTGGTAGAGACGGGAGATGAACACATGATATTTTGAGATTTCTGCCTTAACTTTAATGCGATACAAAATATATCTGTGATTTCTATTGGCTTCAAAGTTGCAGGCACTATAAATACCACTGGCCTATGTTTATCATTAAAAGAAACATTCCATTTCAGTTCAGTCATGGTTAAAATAAAAATCCGAGGCCTGCGATCAAGTTCACCAAACTCTCGGAATTTGGAGGACCAAGGATTCCAGCAGATTCTATGCCCTCGTATTGGAGCTCTGCCTCCCTCACGGCAGGGAGTGCCTGGTGCCCCAAGCTGGCCCATCGAAAGCCCCTCCCTGTGGACCTAGTGAGTTTCTCAAGGATGGGTACTTTACCCAAACCAGGCCAATCAGAGTCCTCTCTGGAACTTTTCTGGCAAAATTCTCAAGGAAGATTGTCTTTGTACATGGGGGATACTGTGGGTGTATTTAAGTATTTTTAAATATGGACTTCACGCTCTAGAGGAGCCTGGAGGAATTGGAGGAAGGAGGAGGGTGCTTTACATTTCCACCCATCTGTGATGGTTAACGGTACGTGTCAACTCGCCTGGACCATGGGAGCCCAGATATTCGGTCAAATGTTATTCTGGAAGTGCCTGCGAGAGTGTTTCTGGATGAGATTAACATCTGAAGCGGTGAGCTGAGTAACGCAGAGCCCTCCCCAGTATGGGTGACACTCCTCCAGTGCACCGGAGGCCCCAACAGAAAAAGGGCTGAGGGAGGGAGGGAGGCTCGTTCTCTCTGCCTGACTGTCTTCACTCCGGGGCATTAGGAATCCCATCTGACTTAGACTCAGACTAGAACTCCACTCAGCTCCCTGGGCCTCCAACTTGGGCTTCTCAGCCTCCGTGATCATGGAAACCAATTCCTTATAATAAATCTTTAAATATCTTATATATACTTATATATAATATTATCTTATATATATCTTATATAAATATCCTTATAAAGGATATATGTATATCCTATCAATTTTATTTCTCTGGAGAAATCTGAGTGGTATACCAGTTGAGCCTAAGGTCCGTGATACAAATGTGTAAGATGTGGCAAACACACACAGAAACAGCCTGTAGACCTACTTCCTAAGGTAGAGACCTATTTTTTATAATGTTTTAATCCCAGGGTGGTAGGATTTAAAAAAATAAAATTGCTGAGAGCAACTGAGCCCCCCCCCCCCCCCCCCCCCGTGGAATGAACTAATGCAGATTTACTATGTGGCAAAGACAATAATGCTGAGAAAATTAAAGAGAGGTTCTGGGGTTAAGGGCCAATCCCTTCATGCTGTGCTAGAAAACGCCTTGGCCAGAGTAGCTAAGGGGCATGACTTGACTTCCCTGGTTCTAGAGAGTTCCCCTACCTCTTTCATCCCCTGGTTCCTGGCTCCCTGGCCCCCAAAGAGGTCCCAGCCTCCCCAGGGAGGAGTCACGGGGCTGCGGCTGAGGGTTCGTGGCGGTGGGGGGTGGGGGTGCGGGGTCTCATCTGTAGGGATCCAAGGCTGGTGGCCCAGGTCGGGGGGAAGAGGAAGGCCAGAAGCAGGCATCATAAACCGGAGTGCAGGGTCAGGGGCCGAAGGCTCAGAGAAGCTGGAGAGAAGGTCCAAGGGTCAAGAGAGACAATGGGAGAGGCCCTGGGGAAGTCCTGTGACCAGGCCGCTGTCTGGGAGTCACCTACTATCCTAGCACAGCACACTGTGGGGCAATGGCTGAAAGTAAGGAGCCAGGCACTGGGGGCTCTGGGCTTGGGTGTGGCCATCACGCAGTGCCCTTTTCTGGAGCCAGTTCAGGAGCCAGTCCTTTGTTCTGTTGGGGTTGACACACGGAGAGCAGAAATGCTGCGTCCCCCTATTGGTAATTAATCCCAGTTCAGACTCAAGGCCCGGGCTCTTTGCCTGCCGTGTTTCCAGAGCTCCACCGGGGGTGGGGGGAGTTTCCATCTGTGACCACACGGCCCTGTGCACTCAGATGTGAGCACCCCAGACAGGAATTGGGCAGAGCCTCTCCTCTGTCTAAAACAGAACACTAAAGGGGGGCCTGGGTGGCTCAGTCGTTTGAGCGTCCGACTTGGGCTCAGGTCACGATCTCACGGTCTGTGAGTTCGAGCCCCGCGTCGGGCTCTGTGCTGACAGTTCAGAGCCTGGAGCCTGCTTCAGATCCTCTCCCTCTCTCTCTGTCCGTCCCCCACTCACAGTCTCTCTCTCTCCATCTCTCTCTCTAAAATAAACATTCAAAAAATTTTAAATAAAATAAATGAAACAGAATACTAAAAAAATAACATAAAATATTGCCAACTCTGAGGTAGTCACCCAACACTGCATTTTTCATTTTGTGAGTGAAAGGTCAGTTGCACAACATCTCGGGAGGGTTAGGACAGGAAAGGCCTCATTTAAGGATGTATGCTCACGTGACAACCTAAAAACAATGACCGGCCGCAGTTTCCTGTTCATATCCAGGATTAGCGCGTCTTCACCCTGTTAGACTCTAGGGAGGTTTGGGCTCAGGATCTCTTCACATTCTCTGTCCTCATTATTTCAAAAAAAGGCATGGATTTGGGTCTCCACATCTGTGGGTCCTTTCTAGCCACACTGCATAACAGATGACCAAAGCCCAGGGACCCAAAAAGGAGGGGTTTTCGTTGGTTTGTTTTGCTTTCTGATAGTTCCGGTCTTTATTCATGTCTGACAAATTATATAGCCAATAGACACTATTGGGTTATCTTCTGGAGATATCAGTGATGTTATAACATTGGGGACGGCTGACCATGAACAGTGACAAGATGCTAAAAGCTTCTGTACTGACATATGATTCGCCTGGAGCCTGCTTCGGATTCTGGGTCTCCCTCTCTCTCGCTCTCTGTCCCTCCCCCACTCACGCTCTGTGTCTCTCTCGCTCAAAAATAAACAAAACGTTTAAAAACCAAAAAGAACAGAAGGACATTTCATGGGCTCAGAGGCCTCTATGGCTGGTAACCCTTCTTGGAAAGGACAGTGCTTCCCAGCAAGACAAAGGTTTCACAATCACTGGACGAGACTGAGTCAGGTGCCACCTTTTGCCAGCACACTGAGTTAAAGTGGCATCCCCACGCATAAATGGCCAATCCCGTTGGTTCCATGGAAGACGTAATTTCCACTTCTAGCACACATACAGACTCTCAAGAAGGAAGGAAAGGTTTTTAAATTGATTCCGTACTCCTGGTTTGCTTGCGGCATCTAAGAAAAGGTCTCAGGATCCATAAGGCTGGAACTGCCTATCTGGGGCGACTTCACACAAATGAAACCATCAGATCAAAATTAGCAATATTTAGATCGTTGCCGGGAAAACTGTCTGCCTGCTCTCTGATTAAAGCCCCGCGGAGAGTTTCCTTGTAGTCGCCTCCCTTTTCACTGGAAGGAGGGAAACTCACTTCAAAGATGCACGGGCGCCTAAAGTCAAGGGAAGGAAAGCAATCGGCGCCTGAGTTCTAAGCGACGAATCCCAGCCACGGAGCTGTCTTCCCCACCAGCACCTCGCGCTTGGCCCAAACCCGGCCTCAGTCGTTTTCGGTCCCTTGCCGTGCTTCTAATTCCAAAGAAATGGCTGTTTTGTTTGGCTTTCACCCCATTTCTCACGCAGCGCAACATGTCTGTGCAGCCACATGTCCAAGAAAGTGAAATGGAAGAGATTAAAAACAGATTTGTCTGGTGAACAGGTGTCGAGCATTATCTAATAGCAAACTAAATATAAAGCGGGGGGACTAATTAGAGTCCTGGCATCTCTCCGGCTGTTGGTTTCATAGCTCGTTAACTCTTGAAATGCTCCCCAGATAGAAGACCAGAGCTCACTGGGAAGGGGAGATAGCAGCTCCTGTATCTGGGGTCTGTGTCGGGGAAGGAAGAGGGTCAGGGAGGGGGATGGCATTGCCGGACGATTCCAAACAATGAAGGACACTGATAAGGAGTCGCTGTCCTAGTGAGGAGAACCTACTCTTCTAGAACCTTGCTCCTTGAAGGGTGGTCCTCATATCAGAGCATTAGCATGCCCGGGGAGCCTGTTAGATATAGTCTCGGGCCCCATCCTAGACATACCGAATGGGAACCTGTATTTCCAACCACCGATGGCCAGTTGACTCACGGGCACGTTGAAGTTTCAGAAGCACCTTTCTTGGAACGGAGGTGAGTTGGTGGTAGGAGGGAGGTGGGGTAAGGCTCAGGAGGTGCGTCCTGAAGGGGCAGATTTGGATGGGATTCTCGGCGGTTGCCTAAGGCAGGGGTCAGCCAGCTGCTTCTGTCAAGTCCAGAGAGTAAATATTTAAGCTTCGCTGGCCATACAGTCTCGGTCACAACTAGTCAACTATATCACTGTGGGGCAAAAAAACCAAACCAAAGCAAAACAAAAAACCCAGCCATGGACACTATGTAAACAGATGGGCACGACTCTCTTCCAGCGAAACTTCACAAAAATACACACTGGGCCCAGTTTGGTTCATGGGCAGTAGTTTGCTGACCCCTGGTCTCACGGAACAAGTGTGTCTTCATTTGGTATGGAATATTCTAGACCAGTCACAGGTTTCATTATCTCTGATCCTAAAACGTGGGGCCTCACTAGCTTCTGAACCCAGCCCTGTCAGTGAGGCAGAATACGTTAAATCAGGGGGTTTTCTTTGAAAATCAAGGACATGTGATCTAGCCATGCACCTCAAATATGCTTCTTATTGTAAAAAAAATGCTAAAAACTCAGGTTCGTGCATTGGCTGTTTGGAACGCTTGTAATTACCTCCTGAGATGACCCTCCGTAGGCAAGAGAACCAGAGGAGGAAGAAATCAATTACCTGAGGTAAACCCCACGGAGCTCATCAGAGCTTATAAACATTCTCATCCAGCTGTAAACCAACAGACCTGGGGCTGGTGCCCTGCCCTGTCATCTTTCATGGCCAGCCTTTAGGGCTGCCCACAACCACCCCCATCCAGATGTCTGCCGACCTGGATCTCATTCGGACTCCTCTTTCTTAGTCTGCCACATGGAGGGGTGGATCACAGAAAGTTGTAGGGGAGGAAAAGAAGCACCAAGAAAAGATCGACAGCCAGAGGCCCTGCCATGCTGGGTTAGCAGGAGCCATTGCCTGACATCGCACTGCAAAGACTGGCTTAGTTTGACGCGAAGGGCGCACAATACCTCTCGCCTCTTTAACTTTCGTGACCTCAGAGCAACCCTTGCAAAATTCCGTTATCTTGGTTCGGGTCCCCCCGGCAGCAGACGCTGAGACAGATTCTAGCGCAGTTTACTTGTGAGGCGAGACCAGTGAACCCTGACAGGAGAGCGCGGAAGTGAAACAGGGAAGGAAAGGGAGCCACAAGAGTACATGCTGTCAAGGTGGTTGCTACTGTGGGCAAATGAGGCTCAAATCTTCTCCATGATCCCTGGGAACCAGTATAGAGCCTGCTTCAGAATTATCCCACTTGAGGGACAAGGGAGCTGGGGTATTTCTGTACCAACCCCACCAGCCACTGGTTGGAGGATGTTCCCAAATAGTGAGAACAAGGGGAACATTAACTCCCTGAAATGTCCTTCCAGACTGTTCCGTGTATAAAGAGAACAGGCCCCAGGGGCTGAAGGAAGCCCTCAGGCAAAGTCATAGGTGCTGGCCAGATGGAAATCAGGCTGCCATGCCGAGAAATGGTGAGCACCAAGGGGTGACGTCTGGAGCACCAGCAGGAGCTACCTTGTCACCACAGACCACAATTTCTGTCATCACCCTCTCTGAACATATAACTGCGCATAGATTTCTACTAAAAGAGAAAATTCGTGTCAGCGCGGGCTGTGTTCCGTTGCAAAATGACTGAAAATGTGACTAAACAGAGGTTTAAATATATTAGAGGTTTCGTTTTCTCACGTAAGAAATACATAAGCCCGGCAGGTCGAACATGGCGGCCCCCGCATTGGCATCAGAGACCCAGCCTCCGTCTGTCCTGCTATCAGCCATCATTTTTGTATGGCTTGGACCTCGTGTTGGTCAACTAATAGCTGCAAGATGGCAGCGCCAGCCTCAGCGTCCTGTCTGCGGTCTAGGCAAGAATCAGGGAAAGGACAGAGATCAAAAGGATTCATGCCGGGGCGCCTGGGTGGCGCAGTCGGTTAAGCGTCCGACTTCAGCCAGGGCACCATCTCGCGGTCCGTGAGTTCGAGCCCCGCGTCGGGCTCTGGGCTGATGGCTCAGAGCCTGGAGCCTGTTTCCGATTCTGTGTCTCCCTCTCTGCCCCTCCCCCGTTCATGCTCTGTCTCTCTCTGTCCCAAATAAATAAATAAACGTTGGAAAAAAAAAAAAAAAAAAAAAAGGATTCATGCCAACTGAGTGAGCTCCATTTAAAACAGCTCTCCTAAAAGTCCTGCCCGTTTGCATCCAATGTATCAGGAGTCTCTAGTCTCTAAAGGAGACTGGGAGATGAGATTTAACTTTTAAAAAAAGGTTTTTTTAATGTTTATTTATTTTTGAGAGAAAAAGAGAGAGAGAGAGAGAGAGGGCATGAGCAGGGGGAGGGCAGAGAGAGGAGACACAGAATCTGAAGCAGGATCCAGGCTCGGAGCTGTCAGCACAAAGTCCAACATGGAACTTGAACTCAAGAGCCATGAGATCATGACCTGAGCCAAAGTTGGACTCTTAACTGACTGAGCCACCCGTGCGCCCCGGGAAATTTAACTTTCAATAATTGCTGTCCGAAACAAAATTGAGGTTCTGTTGGTAAGGAAGTAGAGGACAGGGGACAGAAGTAAGTGTAGTGCCACAAAATGTTTCCCACACATACACTGTGATGTTGATATACTACTAACCTGCGGTGGAGGTCTTTTCCTTACAGGAAAAAATATATATATGCTGTATCCTAGAAAACATGTGAAAACTGCAGAAGTTTTGGACTGAGGATAAAGAGAAGGGAACCTAATCTACACAAGACAAAACTTCCTTAGGGCAGATACCTAAATAGGCCAGGCTCTGTTACTGCAAATGCCATGCCATTTTTTTTTTTTTTTTTTTTTTTTTTTTGGTCACTTAAGCAACTTATTTTGCAAGTTTGGCCCAGCATTTGGACAAAGAGAGCCAGTTTCTGTGAAATGGGGTGTGATGAATCCTGGCCAATGAATCAGAAACAAGAATGACATTTCCCTAATAATGTGGACGGTGTTTTAAGTCAACGGTTGTAACATTTAGTGAAACAGATTAACCTTGCAGATTTTTTCTGCTCTTGCTCCCAAGACTCTGGAAATGACAACAGGAAACATTTTCATCGGAAACCTCAAGGACAAGAAGAACGGGGCAGGAGTCCAGATAATAGATTACCAAGTAGAAAGAGGGTGGTAAGTATTGAGTTCAGCTCCAGAGTACGGACAGAGAAGTAAGCCAATCCCCTACCCCCATGGACTATGGAAAACCCCAGGAAATGGAGACCCCAAATACACAGAAAGTGAAAGCAAGTCTCAAGGCTGAAAGAAGAGGACAGTCTAAGAGTATATACAGGACAAGTGAGTCTCTATTTTCCCCACCCCTGTCTCCTAGATCTGATCTAGAAAATTCATTCTCTAGAGGAAACTGTCAAGCGAAGGAGGAGGAGAAGTGGAGAGCAAGCAGGAGGCAGATGGAGAAACACGGTTATAAATATGGGAATGAGGCAAACCATAAGGGACTCTTAAAAACTGAGAATAAACTGAGGGTTGATGGGCAGTGGGAGGGAGGGGAAAGTGGGTGATGGGCATGGAGGAGGGCACCTGTTGGGATGAGCACTGGGTGTTGTATGGAAACCAATTTGACAATACATTTCATATTTAAAAAACATATGGGAACGAAGTGAAAGTCTGTGTGCAAAATGGTGGGATCCTTGTACCCTCCGCCCCTCAGAACTCTGGAAGGCAATTAAACTTTTCTCTAGATATTCTAAAAAACAGCAGAATAAAGCCCTCCAGATGTTGACATTTTGGAATCCCCAATTAAAATGGCTGCCTCACTGTCCCCTGATTCTCTGGTGAAACCTACCCATCAAAAAGCTCCCCCAACGCAGAGATTTCCATCCAGCTTTGCATTACCTCACTCAGATATGAACAGAAGGCTGAATGTTACCTGATATTTGAGGAAAGCCCTCAACATCAAAGATAAATAACAGAAGAAACTAGAGACTAAGGGACCTTGAGTTCTAGAGATACTGGAACAGAAGATATTGGAAACAGAAGAATGTATTTTTTAAAAATTGCAATGGGAAAAAGATTATTCCTCGGAAAGAGAAGATTTTGAATTCATGAAACAGGCACAAGATGCTTTGTAAAACAATTAGAAAATAGAAAAGAGCTCTTGGAAGTGAAAAACACTGTGGCAAAATGTGGATAAAATTTACCATCTTAACCATTTCCTGTTTTAACATAAATACTTTAAATTTTATTTTTGTTTTTTATTCAGTTTTTTATGTCAATTCCAGCATAGTTGACATACAGTGTTATATAAGTTTCAGGTGTGCAGTATAGTGATTCAACAATTCTGTACATGACTCAGTGCCCGTCACAAACGTACTCTGCACTCCCCATCACTCATTTCACCCATTCCTCTACCCATCTCCCCTCTGGTAACCATCACTTTGTTCTCTATTGTTAAGAATCTGCTCCTTGGTTTGCATCCCTCTCTCTCTTTCTTTTCCTTTGTTCATTTGTTTTGTTTCTTAAATTCCAAGTATAAGTGAAACCGTATGGCGTTTGTCTTTCTCTGGCCAACTCATTTTGCTTAGCATTACACACGCTAGCTCCACGCGTGTTGTTGCAAATGGCAAGATTTCATTCTTTTTTATGACTGAGTAATATTCCTGTGTGTGTGTGTGTGTGTGTGTGTGCGTGTGCGTGCCCACGCACACGCGTGTGTGTGTACCACATCCTCTTTATCCATCCATCTACTGATGGACACTTGGGCTGCTTCCATAATTTGGCTATTGTAAATAATGCTGCAGTAAACACAGAGGTTCATATCTTTTTTTCAAATTAGGGTTTTTGTATCCCTTGGATGAATACCGAGTAGTGCAATTGCTGGGCCATAGGGTAGTTCTATTTGTAACTTTTGGAGGAACCTCCATAGTGTTTTCCAGAGTGGCTGCACCAGCTTGCTTGCCCACCAGCAGTGCATGAAGGTTCCTTTTTCTCCGCATCCTCACCAATGCTTGTTGTTTCTTGCCATGTTAACCACTCGTAAGCATACAGTTGAGTGGCATCAGGGTTGTTGTGCAACCATTACCACCATCCATCTCCAGAACTCTTTTCATGTTGCAAAACTGAAACTGTACCCATTAAACAGTAGCTCCCCGTTCCCTCCGCCACCCAGCCCTGGCAACCACCATTCTGCTTTCTGTCTCTTACTTTGACGACTCGAGGTATCTCATATAAGTGGAATCATATAGGCTTTGACTTTTTCTGACTGGCTTATCTCACTTAGCATAACGTCCTCAAGGTTCATCCGTGATGTAGCATGTGTCAGAATTTTCTTCCTTTCTGAGGCTCCGTAATATTCCATTGTATGTGCTTACAATTTGCTTATCCATTCATCTGTCAAAGGATCCTTGGGTTGCTTCCCCCTTTTGGCTATTGTGAGTAAGGCTTTGTAAGCCTAAGACATACTGTGAATAACTCATTAAGACCCTGCTTTCAGGTCTCTTGGGTATTTACCTAGAAGTTGAATTTCTGGATTATATGATAATTCTATTTTTAATTTGGGGGAAAATCTCCATTCCGTTTTCTTAGAAACTTTTGTTTATGCAATAGAAAGTTTTATAAGTATCCTCAAGATAAAGGTGTAAGACAACATTCTCTCAGAAGAAAAAACAAAGAGACTGGGAACATAAAATAGAAAAGAGGAAAAAAATAGAGGATCAATTGAGGAGATATAAAATCTCACTAGGAAGAGTTTCATAAAGAAAGAATAGAGAAGATAAAGAGGAAAATTGTTATCTTTTTTAAAGTTGTTTTTTTTTTTGAGAGAGAGAGAGAGAGCTAACAAAAGAGGGACAGAGAGAGAGAGAGAGAGACAATCTCAAGCAGGCTCTGCACTGTCAGCACAGAGCCTGATGTGGGGCTTGAATTCACGAACCACAAGATCATGACCTGAGCCAAAATCAAAAGTCAGATGCTTAACCAGCTGAGCCACCCAAGCACCCCAAGAGGAAAATTGTTATTAATAAAATAGTGCATATTACCAAGTGAAAAGTGCCAATATAAAAAGGCCACATCCTATACGATTCCAACTACATGACATTATGGAAAAGGCAAAACTATGAAGACAATCGGAAGATCAGTGGTTGGCAGGAGTTGGGAGTGGGGAAGGATGAATAGGTAGGGCACAGATAATTCTTAGGACGGTGAAAATACTCTCTCTGTTATCATAATGATGGATATATGTTATTTTACATTTGCCCAACTCATAGAATATACAACACCAAGAAGGAACCTATAAACCATAGACTTTGGGTGATTATGGTGTGTTAGTGGAGGTTTATGAGTTGTAACAAATGTACTGCTTTAGTGGGGCATATTGATAACAGGGGAGGTTATGCACATGTGGGAGCAAGGATATATGGGAAATTTCTGTACTTTCTCCTTAATTTTGCAGTGAAACTTAAACTGCTTTTTAAAAATTGTCTTCATTTTTTAAAAAGTGCAGAGCAGAACATTTTTTCCTAAAGTTAAGGAAAGTAGTACATTTTTTAAATGTTTGTTTATTTCTCAGAGAGACAGAGACAGAGCATGAGCAGGGGAGGGGCAGAGAGAGAGGGAAACACAGAATCCAAAGCAGACTTCAGGCTCTGAGCTGTCAGCACAGAGCCCGACCTGGGGCTCGAACTCGTGAACTGCAAGATCATGACCTGAACCGAAGTTGGATGGCCAACCGACTGAGCCACCCAGGCGCCCTAGTGAAATTAGTTTCTAAATAGAAAGGGCTCACTGAGTGCTTAGTATATGTCAGCATGAAATTTCAGACCCCAGAGATATTAAAGTTTTTAGAGCGTGAGAGGGGAACCTAGTTATGTACTAGGGAGTAAAATGACCATTTACTTCTCACTATCATCCCTGGAAGCTGGAAAACAAGGTAGTGATATCTCTAAAATTCCACATAAAAATTTGTCTCAACCTAGAAATCTATACCCAACTAAACTATCAATCAAGTGTGAAGGTGGAATAAAAACATTTAAAAATGCAAGGAGTGTGGGGCACCTGGCTGGTGGAGCATACAACTCTTGATCTTAGGGTTGTGAGTTCGAGCCCCATGTTGGGTGTAGAGATTACTTAAAAAAATTTTTTTTAAATCTTTAAAAATGCAAGGAGTAGAAACTTTACCTTGCAGCAGTTGTTGAAGATGCTGGGAGATTTTTTTTATACTAAACCAAGGGATGAACTAAGAAATAGGAAGGCATAAGACTCATGGATTCAACTCAGAGAGATGCACAAGTCTCAGGAAGCAAGAAAAGGGCAAGACAAGAACAACCAAACTGCTAAAGGTATAGAGGCCCCGGGAAGGAAGTCGGCAGGAAGAGTAAATAAACAAATGAATTACAGGACATGTTTGCACATTTGTAAAAGAACCAGTTGCTGATGGGACGATTAGAAGGGTTCATGTAATATGAAAAAATGAGGCAATTATTAACTCTGGAAAAAGCTAAAAAACTCGAACAAGAAAGGAAATAGAAATGTGTGTGATGACTACACTGAAAGAGTCGTAACTTAGATGCAATTTAATTTTAATTTTTTTAAATATTTATTAAAAAATTGTTTAATGTTTATTTTTTGAGAGAGAGAGACATACAGAGCACAAGTGGGGGAGGGGCAGAGAGTGTAGGAGACACAGAATCCGAAGCAGGCTCCAGGATCCTAGCTGTCGGCACAGAGCCCAACACAGGGCTCAAATTCACAAACCGCGAGATCATGACCTGAGCCGAAGTCTGAGGCTTAACCAACTGAGCCACCCAGGCTCCCCAGATGTCACTTAAATTTAAATCTATGCCCCTCTGAATACTCAGGTCTATGGTAGGTTGACTACTCAGGCTTATGCTTCACCTCGTTTTCTCGTTTGCTAAGCAAAAGTTCTGGCCTTGTCAGGATGGGAGCAGTGAAAAGAAGGGAGAGGTAAGGGGATAAGAAAGTCTCCCACCACCTCCACTTTTTTGGGTTTTTTTGGATGTGTGTGTGTTTAGAGATGATGTCTTCTCTCATGGGGCACTTTGGGAGAGGGAGGAGACACCCCCACCCCAGTGATTCTTGGGATTTTGTCACCTGTAATTCTCTCTTTTTTTAAGGTTTATTTATTTATTATGAGGAAGAGAGAGAGAGTGGGAGTGGGGAGGGGCAGGGAGAAAGTCAGAGAAAGAATCCCAAGCAGGCTCTGTGCTGTCAGCACTGAGCTCAACACCGGGCTCTAACCCACGAACCGCGAGATCATGACCTGAGCTGAAATCAAGAGCCAGACGTTTAACTGACTGAGCCACCCGGGCGCCCCTGTAATTCTCCCAAGGCAAACGCCTTTCTCTGGCTGGCCACCCACTGTTTCCCCTTTGTTTCCTGGGAACCCAGTGGTCTACCTCCTGTCGGGATCAATATGCTCTGCCAGACTATCCTTTTGGACATGAGGTGACCTCTCTCGTGTGGGCCATCTGACCCAAGCGACACGTCCTTCAACTTTTGCTCTGACAAACTCTGGGCATGCAGGGCATCCCCAAAGCTGTCACCTCTTTTGTCCCCGGCACCAGAGCCACAGCATCTCATTTTTAGGTTTTTCAGGAGTGATTCAGACACTACTAGGTTTCCTCGAGCTCTTGGGGACTTGGAACGGGCTCTCAGAGGACCCACCGAAGCCCCTTTCCCCAGGCTGCAAGTGAGGGGGAGAATTCCTCCCACCTCCCGTGTGTGTTGGTGTGGGATGGGGGAGGGGAGGGCTGGTGTTACAGTTCTCAGCATTCTGACAGCTCTCTCCAAAACTATTCATCTAATCCCCGACTCCCTAGGTTTCTACAGCCCCTTTTTAAAAATGTGCATTTATTTCTTTTGAGAGAGAGAGTATGTGTGTGTGTGTGAGCCGGGTAGGGGCAGAGAGAGAGGAAGAGAGAATCCCAAGGGGGATTTGATGCGGGGCTCAGTCTCACAAACCGTGAGGTCATGACCTGAGCCCAAATCAAGAGTTGGACGCTTAACCCGCTGAGCCACCCAGGGGTTCCTCTACGGCCCCTTTCAATGGACAGGAGCTGGCTGGTCAGCTAAGGGCAAAATCTAGTCATTTGATTCTCGGCTGCAAGTCCTGCTCAGGTGACCCCATGCCTCACTTTGGAAAGCCGGAATCAATACTATCTGTCGTGTTGGAAACGTAGCCTACACTGAGAAAAAAAAGCGGGGAGGGGGCCCCTCTTTAACTTCCTATTACCCATGATATGCAAACTGACTCAGCGGTAAACAGTATTTTTACAAGGTCCTAATAATGTAGACACCGAAGACTGATTTAACCAAAAATGATGATGGGAACATAATGGCAGATGAAGAGCCGCGTGTGTAAGTCAAGGCTCCCAGGTGCCGAGAGCAGGCTCCAGTCTGGCTCGTTAAAACAGGAAATGAGGTTGTCGGGGGTATCAGGTGCGCTCCAGAATCTCTCTGGGAGCAGCGTCCGACGCGCTGCGGGCTGCCCTGGTGGGTGCCCGCACTGTCTCCAGCGCCCGGCACCCACACTGCAGCCAGCCCAGGACGCCCCTGGCGCCCAGACCACGTGACAGAGCCCCTGCCCCTTTGGCCTCACAAAAGCCAGACCTCCACTTCCATGGGCCCCGGCAGACTCCTTTCTCCAGGGGCCCCTTTCCTCGAGTGCCCCCTGCAGCACCAAAATGCGAGCAGGTGCATCTCACTGATGACGTCTAAATTACATCCCTGCACCCACCCCGCTGAGAATGCAATTTTTGTGGCTTCTATCCTGGGAATGCAGGAAATGACCAGAATACGAGGAGTCCTCAAAAAATATCGAGCCTCGGCAAATAACAACTGTCAACAGGCATCGACGAAAACCTATGAAGCCAAAAATTGCAGGCAAGCATCTTACCCAGAAAGATGAGGGTAAATACCACCAGAAACAGCTCCAGTGGCAAGTCCTGGAAAGAAGGATGGAGAGGAAAGGGTAGTAGGTTAAGGGATAGCTGGGTTTTCATAGACGTCGCCAGGAAGCGATCATTTGTTTCACGGCATGTGCACGTGCTACTCTGATCGATAGAAAATTGTTAAAAGGGTCACGGGTTATAAGCCACAAACTTTAAAGGTGACGCATCTCAGATACCCTGGGGGGCTGGCCTCGTACAACCACATGCTGCCCAATGATGTGTTTGCTGCTAATCTGCCCCCAGCTGTCCGCCGTGGAGGGAGCGGCTGTATCTCTCGCCAACAGTTCAGCATTGGCATGAGTAGGGAAACAGATTGGCTTCTGTTGGATTTTTTTCACCCATCATAAACACGAAGACCATATTAAAGTTTAAAGGCAAATTATAGGGGCGCCTGGGTGGCTCGGTCGGTTGAGCGACGGACTTCAGCTCAGGTCACGATCTCACCGTTGGTCGGTTTGAGCCCCGCGTCGGGCTCTGCGCTGACAGCTCGGGGCTGGAGCCTGCTTCGGATTCTGTGTCTCCCTCTCTCTCTGCTCCTCCCCTGCTCACACTCTGTCTTGCTCTCAAAAATAAATAAAGATTAAAAGAAAATTGTAATACCAAGTTCACCAAACATTTCTCAATGCAGGGTATTATAGTTTACAAGGCTACTACCCTTTCCTCTCCATCTTTCTTTCCAGGACTTGCAACTTGAGCGGTTTCAAAGATGGACCAGAAGAGCCCACTGTGCCTCTCTGCTCATGCGTTACCCGTGCAGAAGGCCCCCACACTCTGCTATTGCTGTCTCAAAATTCTTAATAACTTTTTGGCAAGGAGCCCCTGCGTTTTCATTTGGCACTGGGTCCTGCAAACTCTCTAGCCTGTCCTGCAGGTGCCTTAAAGTCCGGGACTAAATTTAAGAGTTAGACAAAGACGACACATTAGTCGAGGGTTTAGTGTATTTCTTTTCTCTCTCTCCTCTCTCTCTCTCAGGGATTCTTACTCTGGGGGCTGCTGAAATTGCACGCAGTCTTTTCTGTGGACACGTAGACATGCGCCCAGGCATTTTTCTCAAGTCTTCTTAACCTTTGTCAGGTTCCCCCAAATTCCGTGAGCCTTGAAAGTCTAAGAACCGCCAACGAGACGCGACCTTCCAGTCCCTCTTTAACAATGCAGGATAAATGTATAGTTCATCCTAAGTCACCTCTCGATTTTGTTGACAGTGGGTGGCATGTAAATCATGACATCATGTGTGCATGCTGTAGGCTGACCCCATGTGCTTGTATTTTCCCTCTAGGCATCCCTTCCAATGGAAGAGACATGGCCAAGCAATGCGCATCCTTCCCTTGTTTAAGGTGGTTAGAAATAGCATAGCTGTTAGATTCTCTTCTTGGGCAAAAACTCAGGTGCTTAGAAGCAAAGCCGTCCGTCTGGAAGGAGTCATTTTATTTATGTAAGGCAGCTCCTCAAAAGGAAAATTCATTTGCTACAGTGTGGCTTTAAGAGTTACTTGCCTTTCATGGAATCCTCTTGATAATCATAAACTCTGAAAAAAATAGAATCAAAGCATGTTAAAACTGGATGGGTTCCTAGAGACGGATGGGAGCTGCTCACGCAAAAAGCTGAGCGTATGTTAAAGCATTTTTAGGGACAGTTTGCCAAAGTTTATTTAGTCTTGTGATTTTGACAGGTTAAATGGACCCTTGAGATCTTTCTTCCTCAAACACTCAGGCTCGGTTGTGTAATTAACAGAGTCCCAGAAGAGCAGGGGGTGGGGCCTCAGCTCCCGTCTCTTGCCTAGGAGTCTAGAGTTAGCAAAGGGCTTCATCTGCCCAAATGACTATATTTGATCTTCTCATCTCCATTGTTCCAGTAAAGAAATCACAACCCAGAGAAGCTGCATAACACAGAATGCATGGAATAGAGGGGCGCCTGGGTGGCTCAGTCCATCGAGCGTCCGACTTCGGCTCAGGTCATGATCTCGCAGCTCGTGAGTTGGAGCCCCTCGTCGGGCTCTGTGCTGACAGCTCGGAGCCTGGAGCCTGCTTCGCATTCTGTGTCTCCCTCTCTCTCTGCCCCAACCCACTCGCATTCTGTCTCTGTCTCTCTCAAAAATAAATAAACATTAGAAAAAAAAAATTAGAACGCATGGAATAGAATAAGGCATGCTGTCGCCAACCCCTCACCAAATTCTTCTTCCCCTACCTCTCTAGCTTTGCGGGACATCCGGGCAGCAACACTCCCCCAGATGGGTTCTCTGCAAAGTCTCAGACTTTGCAGTTGGAAGTTGGTTCCAAAGGCTCTATTGGGAGGCTCTGGTGCCCACTCCCTCGCTGTGTGGCCTTAGGTTGTTCACTTAACCTCTCCGTGCCTCAGTCTCTTTAACCCTACTGCTACCCTTCTCACAGAATTTCGGTGAGAATTAAATGAGTGTTTATTTGTAAAAGTGTTTTTTAAAAGTCCTGGCTCACAATAAGCACCGTGGTGTTCGTTGATCGTATCAGCGGTAACACTGTCAGAGTTATCCTTAAATGTCACCAATATTGGAAATTATTTCGATTTTACTTTTTTAATTTTGGAAATCGTTTTTAAAAAGCTTCTACAGTTTGGAGACAACAGCAATCAGGAGACAAAAAAAGAAGAATCTCGGTGTTGTTTTGCTGCTCGCACTGGGAGACCTAGAGAGACGAGCTCTTCTTTATTTGCCATTTATACTTATTTTGTGCCTGACCTCACTGTGTGCTCATGCATTTTTAATGCTGAGCCAAGAAGGGTTTGGGGTTGACGTTGTTGATTGGATGGGACTGATTTATTTTAACGTGCCCGCGCCCTCCAACTTCAGCCAGGTCACGATCTCGCGGTCCGTGAGTTCGAGCCCCGCGTCAGGCTCCGGGCTGATGGCTCGGAGCCTGGAGCCTGTTTCCGATTCTGTGTCTCCCTCTCACTCTGCCCCTCCCCCGTTCATGCTCTGTCTCTCTCTGTCCTAAAAATAAATAAACATTGAAAAAAAAAATTAAAAAAAAATAGATCTGGTTATTCTTCAAAGATGACTTTTAAATTCACATGCAATCTGTTGTCCCTTCTTTGTCCAACCAGTCTGCGGCCCACACAAGCCAACCAATGGGTAGGATTTTTAATTGGAGAAATGAAGGAGTAGATGTAGAACTGTTCCAGCAAATCACACCTCTCTCTTCTTTCTCTTTTATCAGTTTTAGTCGGGAAATTAAATGTGCCCCCTGCCAGCTGTATTCTCTAACTGGCACCTCAGACACCAGCTCCTAACAAAAAGGATCTGTTCTCAGAGATGGCTAGCACCTCGCTCTGACCCTGTTTGCAAGGTGCCTGGGAAAGAAATATGCTCAGCAGCCCCCCTGCTACCTTTGAGCTCTGCTCTGAGGGACATCTGAACATCCAAGCAACCCGTGAAGGAAGTCTTAGGAGGGGATCTGTATTAGACGGGGATTTGAAACTTCTCTTTGTGAGTTTCCTGTTTCTAGTGCTGACCATTTGGCCAGACATTTTTCTGATGGACTTCATAACAGCACACACACACGCGTGCACACATGCGCACGCAGGAGGAAAGAAAGACGACTGGAATACCATGTACAAAGAGTGTGGCCCAAACACGATTTCATCCCCATCTGCACTGACAGTCTCTTTATGTTTTTCAGAGATTAAGTATCTGGTAAGCCCTCAGACTCCATTTTCTCCTCTCCCAGTCCTCACTATCTCAATACACACAAAGAGATTCCGCATCCCCCATACGCACTCTGATTTTAGCATAACAGATACATTTGGGGAACTATTTGGTAAATAAGAAGTCTTTGGTAAGAGAGGGGGTCTAAAATTAGCAATGCCTTATAACCGGAACATGGGTATGGGCTGATTACTCTCCTCCTCGTGACATAAACCTGCAGGGGGCAGGACAGAAGCAAGGCAAGCCGGAGAGAAAAGGCTAACATCAAGGAAACCTGGTATGGTTTCTGAGTAGCTGGCTGATTGTCCCTTGTATAAAGCTGTTATTCAGATTACGAGGAGAGGCTTGATAAGTGTCAAATGCAGAGCAATCAGAAAGCACAGCTTTAATGTGTCCTGAAAATGCAGTCATGCCTTTGTCCTTCCACATTCCAGCATAGGCGGGAACACACAGCAGCTCACTGCAGCTGTCCTGTCCCTGAACGCCCCGTACTTTGCCTCTCAGCTCCAGGCCCTAAAATTTATCAAGCCGTAAAGAAAGAGCTTTCTATTCAAGAAAGAGCTGGAGAGGTCAGGCTCTCACATCCGCCTCTCCAGGAGAACTGAGAGCCAATCGGGAAGGAGGGAGAGAGGGTGCTGGCCTCCATCCAGGGGCCCCGTGACCCAGGTAGGTGTGCGGCTGCCAGGGACACAGGGCAAGAGGCTTCCAGGCTGGGGCGCTGGGGCCTCACGCAGGGACCCAGGTCTCCTCCAGACTCCATTCCCAGAGTTACTCACGGTTTCCCAGTTCCCACGTGTCAAGTTGTTAGAGGACATCAAGTCAGATGACATGTTATGTCGCCAGGAGCTGAGGGACAGACACTTCCAAACACTGTTGCTGGGCAACACTGTCTCAAAGGTGGGCAACTCGGTGATATCTAGCCAAATAAAAAAATGCACATGTCCTTTGGTAGAGCCATTCCACGGATGCAAAGCGCCATATTACTAGGATATTCGCTGCAGTATTATTTGAACCCGAAGGAAATTGGAAACAACCCAAATATCTATCACTAGATGACCGGTTGTGTCAATGATGACATACACACGAAGAAATCAACATCGCTGTTACAAACAAGAATCACTCCCCGCCCCCCGCCCTGCCGCAATCAACCCCTGATACAGTATGAGCTCATAATACTATGCACTGGAAAAAGAAAGGGCACAAAACTGTATGATATGCCACTATTAGCCCACGGCATACGTCTGTGTGCATACATGCTTGTGTGTGCACAGAATTACTCCGAAAGTGTCCACAAGAAACTGCTTAACTGCAGTTCCTTCTAAGGAGAAAAATCTGGTGGCTGGGAGAGAGGAGAGGAAAGAGAGTTTCTTTGCATTATGTATCTTTTTCCACCCTTCAAGTGTGGACCATAGTCAAGTATTGATTTTTTTAAACAACCCCCCCCCCCATACACATTTAACTATAAAAGGCATCCTGACTGTTACCAGGAATTCTTCTAATGTTGTTGAGGTCAGAAGTCCAGAATCAGTCTCACCTGGGTTAAAGTTAATGTATGAGCCGGAGTGGTTCTTTCTGGAATCTCTAGAGGAAAATCCAGCTCCTGGCTTTTTCCAGTGTCAAGAGGCTACGTGCCTTCCTTGATACGCGGCCACATCGCTCTGGCCTCCACTTCCATGGTCACATTCTCCTCTCCGACTCTGACCCTCCTGGCTCCTTCCTAGAAGGACTCTTGTAATTAAGTTGGGCCCAGAAGAGTCCACAATATTTCACAGACTCTGGAGATTAGGATACGGACCTCTGGGGACCATGAGGCAGCCGACCACAGGGAGCATGGGAAAAACACATTTATGTTCTCTCTTCGTTACTTTTTTCACCTGTTCTCTTAGCAATGGGGATGACCACCCTGGTGAGCACCTGTCATTCACCACCCACCACGCACCAGTGCGAGGGTGCACTGTGTTAAAGGCCTCGCCCCTACACTTCCTTGGGTGCCCGTGCCCTTGACCCTGCACTCCTCCACTTTTCTTCCCTGACGAGCACGGTAATCAGGTCCACCTGCAAGGCCTGGAGGCCTCCACCCTGGGACAGGACATCTGAGAAGCCACTACATTCCCCTGGCGGTTTGTTCAGAGCTCCGCATCGTGGCAGCCAGGGAGGCCTTACCTAGACTGTCCACTGCATCCGGCCCGTTGACACTTCGGACAATGCCAGATGCACCGGCCAGAGCCCCGGAGGGTGAGACAGCCAGGATTTAGACAAAGTCCCAAGGGTCGCGGTCAGGGAGGTTTTGTGCCACACTTCCCAACCCATTTTTTATGGATAAAAGGTTGGCCAGTGACCCCTTGATTCATGTCCTTCTATCGGCTCTTGAGTTTTAAAAGCTTTTTGCTTCCAAACAATTTACATTTACGAAGGCGCAGCCCGTGCGTTCTAATCACAGACGAAGGCATAACTTCCATTGTGCTTTCAAACATACCCAATAGAAACACACAGACCTCCGTTACCATATGTAGGGATAAAAGTCTGGACGGTCCAAGGAGGCTGCGTGGGGAAGCGCAGACACAGAAATAACACGGAGCCAACAGCAGTGTTAGTAACAGTGCCAAGAGCACTGGGCCGAGGGGTGGAGATGCCCGGAGCTGTGCCACTCACTAGCTGTGCAAAGTGGGGAAGTTGCTTTCCCGCTCACGGCCTCGGGCTCCTCGTCTGACAATCACAGGCTTCTCCCCCAAGGCTCTGGTTTCATCGGCCCAGAGTGGGATTCAGGCCTTGGTATTTTTAAATGTTCCCCAGATGACTGTAATGTGAAGCCCGGGCTGAGACCACTGGTTGGCCAGGATCTAGCCACCCCAGAGAACACCCGGGGCCCGTGTCTGATGGCTGGTCCGGGACACAGAGGGGAACACCTGGGACCCTGCATGCGAGAGCGAGGGCAGCTGGGAAGGCAGGTGGGGCAGTCTGGGGGAGCGGAGCAGACCAAGCGGGGCCTAGAGGCTGCAGACATGGACTCCCAAGGGGCCCGGGCCACCTGGTGAGGCCAAGCGGAAGAACTCTCGCAGCTCTGACACAGCTCATCAAGTCAGCGACAGCCGGAGCCTAATGTGATTTGAAAGCCCCCGAAGGAGACATTGCAAATCAGGGTCACGGCCAGGGCCAGTCAGCAGTCTGCTGGCTGGGTTTGCCCCGCTGTCCCTCCCAAGGGGGCCTCTTCCCTCTGCACTCGCCTTGTCTGAGCTGAATCATTGTTCCACCCAAACTTTCAAGGGCAGCATTGTGGGGCAACATTTAAGAGACATCTCTGGCGCTCGCCTGGCTGTTAAAAGCTCCACCGTTAACTTTTTCCAAACAGAAAAGATAGCAGCTTCCCAGCAAGGCTGATTTCCCAGACGATGGGAGCCTGGTAGGCCAAGAGGCAAGGGATAGAGGTCCGAGGTGGGTGGTGGGTTGGGCCCTGTGCTAATGTCTGCTAGGGAATGGTCTAGGACTTACACAAGGCCAAGGTAGGGCAGGCTCTGTCACCCTCACTGAGATCGTAGGGTAAGCTCGTGTCCGTCTAAGTGGGACCTCAAGGGGGAAGACAGAAGCAGGCTGAATTTAGAGTTGGTTTTTTTTTTTTAATGTGTATTTATTTTTGAGAGAGACAGAGACAGTGTGAGCAGTGGAGGGGCAGAGAGAGAGAGAGAGAGAGACATAGAATCCGAAGCAGGCTCCAGGCTCTGAGCTGTCAGCACAGAGCCCGATGAGGGGCTCAAACCCACGTGAGATCATGACCTGAGCCCAAGTCATATGGTTAACCAACTGAGCCACCCAGGCGCCCCTAGTTCAGAGCTTTTTTGTTGGGACACAAAATTAACTGCTGTCTTTCTTCTTTGCCTTGTTACTCATGCCTTTGTCCTATAGAAGATCTAGAAGAGTCTCCCAGCTTCTTTGGAGTAGCCATTCACTCCCCTGTTTCTCTGGCATGTGATGATTTTGTCCCATAATTAGAGTGATCTGATATCTGAACCAAGAGCTGAGAGATGCAGTTTAGTAAAAGTTGTTTTGATGGTAGGTTGTCCCATCATTTGTAGCTCCATGTAAACAAGAAGACAGCAAGATACAATACCAAAATTTAGACCATGACGAAAAATCTAACATTTGAAGATGAAGTTCTAAGACTCTGTGGTGTCATCACCATAAAAATGCCCTGGGGTTGGGCCCTGTGCTAATGGAGGAGGTCAGCAAAAATGATGGAATAAGGTAGACTAACAGTGCCCTAAACAACGGGCCAACAAAAATGCCCTGGGGTTGGGCCCTGTGCTAATGGAGGAGGTCAGCAAAAATGATGGAATAAGGTAGACTAACAGTGCCCTAAACAACGGGCCAACCGAGAAGCTAGGAAATGAGTTATTCACAGGGGGTTTTGAAAAGCTCGGGCATTGGGGCGCCTGGGTGGCGCAGTCGGTTAAGCGTCCGACTTCAGCCAGGTCACGATCTCGCGGTCCGTGAGTTCGAGCCCCGCGTCAGGCTCTGGGCGGATGGCTCGGAGCCTGGAGCCTGTTTCCGATTCTGTGTCTCCCTCTCTCTCTGCCCCTCGCCCGTTCATGCTCTGTCTCTCTCTGTCCCAAAAATAAATAAATGTTGAAAAAAAATTTAAAAAAAAAAAAAAAAAAAAGAAAAGCTCGGGCACATTCCCGGGATTCTAGAAAGCCACACACATGCGTAGGATCGTAGGCATGCCCTGTGTTGTGTCACGCTCAGGAAAGACTGAGAAGGCCTTAAGCTCTCACCTCTGACTGACCTTGAGGCTCTGTGCAACCAGGAAGTGAAGGCTAAGCAATGTTGTAAACTACCTGTCAAAGTTTGGGAGACTCACTGGTTCCAGGCAGTGAAGGAACCTCTGTTCAATCATTAGCCTATCACTAACCTAGGTGAGCAGACACTTCGTGGCCATCCATGACAAAGAGTACAGACTTTACAGGATTAATCCAGAAAAGCCACTAAAACGATAACAACACAATAAACCCTGGAGGGGGCAAGAATCTGATTTCCGGAGTTGCCACATTATATTATTTAAAAGATCCAGTGTGACCTATGACCTAGCAATTCAACTCTCAGGTATATATTCAAGGGAAATAAACATCAAGTTCACTTAAAAACACGTGTAGGGGCGCCTGGGTGGCGCAGTCGGTTAAGCGTCCGACTTCAGCCAGGTCACGATCTCGCGGTCCGTGAGTTCGAGCCCCGCGTCGGGCCCTGGGCTGATGGCTCGGAGCCTGGAGCCTGTTTCCGATTCTGTGTCTCCCTCTCTCTCTGCCCCTCCCCCGTTCATGCTCTGTCTCTCTCTGTCCCCAAAAAAATAAATAAACGTTGAAAAAAAAATTAAAAAAAAAAACAAAACAAAAAAAACACGTGTAAAGGGGGCGCCTGCGTGGCTCAATCGGTTAAGCGTCCAACTCTTGGTTTCTGCTCGGGTCGTGATCTTGCAGTTTTGTGAGTTCGAGCCCTGAGTCTGGCTCTGCCCTGGCAGCATGGAGCCTGCTTGGGATTCTCTCTCTTCCTCTCTCTCTGCCCCTTCCCTGCTTGCGCTGTCTCTGTCTCTCTCAAAGGAAATAAATACAATTTTCAAAAATGAAATAAAATTTAAAAAACATAAAAACACGTACACAAATGTTCCTAGCAGCCCACTCATAATGGCAAAAACAAAAACCAAAAAACCAACCCAAATGCCCATCGGTGGATAAAAGGATAAATACAAGGTAGTGTATGAATAGTAGGAAAGATTACTTGGCAATACAAGGAATGAAGTCTGGACACACTCCATATCCAGCTATCACAGGGATCAACCTTGAGAACGTTACACTAAGTGACAGAAGCCAAGCACAAAGACAGTGACCTCAAAATTTCCCTTTCCTCCCTCTCTCTCTCTGCAGGCTATTAGAGATGAGAAGAATCATCAGGAACTTAGAAATCATCGTTTTATCCTTCTTGTCCAGCTCTGACGTACACAGTAGTCACAGTAAGTGACTGTTTCTACGTGACAATGTGACGTCGCCACAAAGAGGCGATTGTCCAAGCTCCCTTAACATTTACATCCTATGCAAAGAAATTCTAGTCCGGTTTACAAAAGAGCAACAGGTTTCTTTAAATAGGCCAGAGTTTAATTGCTTTCCTGGATAAATTCTTTGTTTCTCGAAATAAAGGCAAGAGTCAATGAATTCAATGAGTTCAGCTCAGTTCAGTGAGCAGTACGCTTCTTTGCTGTGCAAATGACCTATTTAGAGATAATCGCTTTTCCGATTTTTCTTCAGTTGTTTTAACCAAGGGTCTTGCACATCAATTGTTCTGTAATCTGCAGGGTGGAGGTGGGGGAGAGAAACAAAAGAAATAACAAATTAATTATATCTTGGAATCGGGAGGAAACTACCATGTGGAGGTTTGCTATTTTGTTTACGGGAAAAGATTGCTATGTGCAGTGACATTGTAATCGAAATGACTGGAAGCAGGGAAGGAATTGCAGGCATACTGGCTTTTTTTTAAGCTTAGGCACAGAGGATAAAGTGGGCAACAGCCACATATTTGGTTCTGGTCAGAATCACTCACGTTTCTTCTCTATAATTGCTTGACCTTGGCCATCGGTTCTGTGCTGCTCCTTTTTTACTATTTTGGGCACATGCAATTGTCTTGCTGGGAGTTGTAATTCAGGTCATCTGATTTTGCAGGGACGGGACCCTAATTAGATCACCTGGTTGGAGGCAAAAGCTTGGGTGGCTGGGACTCACGAAGATCCCCCTCTACCGCACCTGCACCGCACCCCCATGGGCTGTTGTTCCGCCTTGCCCCTAGCTATGGCCACTTGATCCAAGGAGGGAGACGCTGGACTCAAACTGGGCCAAACACAAAGTGGAAGATGTTCTACAGAATCCTTGACCAGTACCCTCAAAACTGATGACTTTGATGAGTCATCAAAAACAAGGAGAGTCTGAAAATCACATTACTGAATGTAATGCAGGGCCCTGGGTAGGATCCTGGGACAGAAAAGTGTCATTAATTTAAAAAATTAGGTTAGGTAAAAAATAAGGACATTTGAATAAACTATGGAGTTTCGTTAGCAGTAAGGTGTCAACATCGGTTCCTTACTTGTGACAAATGCACTATAATAGTGTCAACAATAAGGAAATTTGAGATGGGGACCCTTTCTAATAGTCTCACGGCTTTTTAGCAAATCTGAAAATCCTCTAAAATCAAAAGTTGATTAAAAAGGCAGAGAGACAGAAACGCAGAGGCCACAAGTGGCTGGAGCTGAGCGTTATGGCACCACCCCAGGAAGCCATCTGTATTCCTGGACAGCCGTAGAAGCTCCCTCTGATTCCGCAAGTTCTTCCAGTTTCCTTCCCACAGTCCTCATGTGCTGAAGTTACCCGGGATGGACTGATTCTGTTGCCTGCAATCGGAGGGTCTTGCCCTCAGTTCCTGCTTCTGAGTCCTCAGGAAAGAAGCGGTGCCAGCTGTCAGTTTATAAGGCAACGGTTGGGCCGTAACACAAATCACCTTCTATCATCTCCACGCCCTTCCTAGCTGAACATTTTTAGCAGTGGGACATGGAACGGCACCTATTTCAGCGCTCCCTCGCCTCATCGCACCAGATCTCTACGCACTTCTCTACAGAGATGGTACCCGTGCCCGTGGCAGACATCGCTAATTGATCACGGCACTCATCCCCCGAGCTTGAATGCGGAGTGATAGATGCTGGGGGTGTCCCGCCCGGATCCTCTTTATCAGCATTTACACTTGCCCGTCTCCCAGCTGCTACGAATGTCAGCTGCGACAGGTGCCCAGCTGTCCTCATCTGCGGAGAATTGCCTTCAACTAAATGGGAGGTGCCTCACCCAAGATAGCCTACAGCCACCAACTGACAAATAAGGGGCTACAAAAGTCCAGCCCTCTTGTCTCAAGGTGGGACCGACTCTGAGGTGTGATACGTGCTCCCGGGCCCCCAGGGGATCAGACTGAAGTCGGGCTGCAGCTGAGACCATATCTTCATGTAGCTACTTCCCTACCCTCTCTGGCTTCCTTTGATCACTTTCTCTAGAAAGTCCTCCCTCAGTAAGCCCAGAGCATCTGAATCCCTGTCTCAGGGTCTGCTTCAGGGAACCCACCTGAGACATATGAGGCAGAATTCTCAACATGGTGACCATGCTGCCACTACCAAGAGTTGACACAGGAGGTGAGACCTATTTGGCATCTCTACTGGAAGAATACTAACCGAGAATATACCAGCACAAAATGGAACATCGACAAAGAAGCCAGAAGCCTAGATGAACTGTCAGTTTAACCGCTGACCTCTGCAAAGACAGAGGAGAGCGTACAGCCTATAGAGTAAACAGCCTGTGACTTCTTGGTGGAGACACAGGGTTTGGAGACCTGTCCACCTGTATTTCTTCTTCAGTCCACCATTCAGGACAAGTTTTTCTATAGGAAAGATGTCTGCAAGACACAGTGGGAAAAGGTGAAGTTAAAGAGGTACATCCTTGCTCCAAGAATCTGTCATGTCTAATAGTGGAAGGCATTTCTCACTCTTTGGCTGAGTGTTCTCGTTAAGGAGCAGGATGCTGTCTTAAGAGCATCCTTACAAGTGGCATCGGGGAACTATCACAGTTGGGCATCTTTGTTACTAAATATAACCTTGCTTTTTTCCCCCTGCTATTGTTTAATGCCAGCTGAGTTTTACAAAAATGGAATGTATTGGGTAGGAAATGGAAGACTGCTGAAATACAAACCCAAAATAACAGTGGCAAAAAATAAATCAAAATCTATTTATCTCTCATGTAAAAGGCCAGGCTGGAAGAGTGGCTCAACAGCACAGATTTTGAGGAGGTACAAACTCCTCGTACCTTGCCAATTTGTCATCCCTAGGGTGTCACTCTTGTCCACCGACGGCCCAACACAGTTCTAAATTTTAGACACCTGGAAGTGGCAAAGGGTGGCGGAGAGGGGATCTATCTCTTCCTTTTGAGAGAATGATCCGGATCACGGATCATGGTGGCTTGCGTTCCGTTGACCCAAGAGTTTGACACACAGCCACAGCTACCTCCAGGGGAGCCTGTGGAAGGAAGGGTTTAACCTGGGAGTCCAGCTAGAAACTGAGCATTCTGTTACTGTGGGAGAAAAGACAATGGATGTTAGGGGACAGCCAGTTCGATGGCAGGAGCACAGGCAAGGACCTGAGAAGAACGGTATCATCTCAGGGAAAGTAGGCTGGTTGATGGAGTCAAATTCTCCAAGTCAGTGCCTCTGGTCACCAAATTCTGCTCTTCTCTCATGGTGACCCTCCCCCCACCATCAAGTTGCTTCGGCCAGTGAAATGCGGGCAGCAGTGATGTGTGTCGCTTTCGGGCAGAAGCTTTAACGGCCAGCACCTGGCTCATGGTGTCTCTCTTCCCTCTGCCATGAGACGGCGATGTTCTAGACAGAGGCTGCCAATGACGTGAGCAGAGCCCCAGCTTCCCCAAGATGGGCTTGTAGCGTGAGGGAGAAATAAATCTTGACGTTGCCGCGAGCCGGTGGGATTGCCATGTGGCTGGTGTATTATGGCAGTGTAGCCCAGCCTAGCCAGACAGATTCAGCCCCCGTGCCTTCCTGCCCGCGGATCTGCGGTGGAATCTTTGTTTGAAAAGTACAGCCCGTCGACATAAGCATAATAGTACCAAGGGCTGCCTTGTATCGAACACTTATGATGGGCTAAGCCCAATGACATGATTGGCATTGGGGGTGATAATCAATTTACAGATGTCGCCTAATGCTTTCACTTTATAATTCATCACTCAACTCCATGCAGGTTACTGCTACTGGAAACAACTCTACGGGATGGATCCTTGTATAAAACAAGAATCTTTGGGGAACAAGCCCTACCTCTAAATATGTTTTCTGCGTTCAGCTTTTCACAAATGGCAAAACTATAAGATTACATTCCCAATAATTTAGGGGAAATGATATCAATGATTTTAATGTTGATGTACTACTGACCATTAAATGGGTGCCTAGGACGTTGGGACTGCAAGTAAGGGAAGAACCAACTAAAAGTGGTTAAAATGAAATGGGTGCTCCTAACTAGTTCCATCAAAAGCAGAGAGGGAGGGAAGTTTCAGGATGGTTCACTGGCTCTGTGGGATCACCGAGGACCCCCAGATGCCTGCCGTCTTTCTTCTCTGCCATCCTCAGAATGTCAGTGAGATCTCCCCCTCATGGTCCCAAGGAGGCTGCCACACCCCCAAGCACCATATCCACTTACGACAGCATCTGGCAAAAGAAGTGGGGAGAAAGATAGTGTCGCCTCCCTTGTCTCCTCTCCTAAGGCGGGAAAGCCACTTTTCTGAAGCCCCACAGTAGATCCCCACCTGTGCCACACGGGCACTTTGCCCACGCCAAGCCACGAGCAAGACCAGGAAAGCGAAGTTCTGTCACTGTGGGCCTCCATCGTGGGAACCTGCATGGCGAGGTAGTCAGGACAGGATAGGTTGTGCTGCTGTGACAAACACACCCCAAATCTCAATAGCTTAATGCAACTCCCCTTTGTTTCAGATGCTTATTCCAAAATTCCCTGAAGTCTGTTAGGGATCCAGGTGCGCCATTTATGTGTGAGGCCTCCTTGGTCCCTGCAGCAGAGGAAGAAGAAGGTGGAGAGTTCTGCACCAGTTCTTTACTTCAGGCTGGGAGTCATCTATGCTACTCCCACCTTCTTTAATCATACCTTGCCCCATGACCTTGCCTTCCCATTCAAGCAAGCCTGAATGTGTACAGACATGGATGAAACCCCATCTCCGCCATATTGGCTTTTTCTCATAACACCTCTCCCTCTGTTACTCTTGCCCCTTCCTCAATCAACCCCAATACCATCACCACTGCGCCCTTGTTTCTCTGGCCCGTGTTATCTCTCCCTTCCTCAGATATCCATGGGTCCGAGTCCTCCCTGAATCTTAATGACTTCTACTACTTAATGACTTCTAACTACTTCTACTGACTCAGTAGAAGTTCCTGCTGTGGAGAAAAGGGAGGGATGAGTTTGGGGGGCTATAGGTAGACAAAGAAGGACATCAGGAGTCTCCCATTTCAAGGTGCAGTTTGCTTTCTCCGAAAATGTTTAAATGATCATTCCAAACTTACACCACGAGGGTTCATTTCCTGGAAAAAAAAAAAAAAAAAAAAAAAAAAAAAAAACCTTAGCTCTACGAAAGAGACACAGACCCCTCCTGTTGACATAATATCAACTTCATAATTTTAGTTGTGTAAAAAACAAACGAACAAACAAACAAAAAACAGGGGTGCCTGGGTGGCTCAGTTGGGTAAGCATCTGACTTTAGCCCAGGTCATGATTTCATGGCTCGTGAGTTCGAGCCCCACATCGAGCTCTGTGCTGATGGCTCAGAGTCTGGAGCCTGCTTCAGATTCTGTGTCTCCCTCTCTCTCTCTCTCTCTCTGCCCCTCCCCTGTGCACTCTCTCTCTCCCTCTGTCTCAAAAATAAACATTTTAAAAAAATTTTTTAACGATCCTATATGTGCACTGAAGAGAAACCTTAGCACAATGTTGATAGTGTTTCTACCTGTGCAATGGGGTTATGAATAATTTTAATTTTCTTCTTAACATACAAACGTAACCCTTTAATGACGGCACAAGGGAGGGACTTTTTTTAAAGTTGGGCTTCATTTCAGCTTCAGGTGTCTCTTCCCTACATTTGTGCTGAGGGTGACCGTGGGAAGTTAATTCCCAGCACAGTGGTCAAGTAGTATAGTTACCAGGGATTCGTTTTCTGCTGGGGAGACAGGAGCCGGGGACAGGGGAACGGATATTTTACCTGAACTTAAAGTTGAAACCATCTACGCGATTTGCAGTTTCCGGACACTACCTTCCAACCTGCCTCCCGTCATTGTTGCCCCAAATGTCGGCAAGAAGGCTGAAGAGGGTGAAGGAGCTCGCTCCCCACAGGTGGCCTTGAGCTGTCCTCTCTGTTCTTTGTAAAACTCTCACCAGGAAAATGTCCCCGTGAAGGGGGGTCACAGGCAGGCAGGTGGGAGCAGCCGCAGAAAGGAGATGAGATCCTTGAGCAACTGTAGGCCGCGGGGTGGGGGTTGGGGGGGGTGGTGCTTTCATAATAGCTGGCCGCAGAGAAGCCACGAGAAAAAAAAAAAAAATAAAACCAGAATGGGAGGAAGCCTCAGCTGAGTTCCACCCTCCGGTTTGGTGTTTGCAGCTTCTCAAACAAAGAAAGCTCAAACTCTGTCTGGCCCTCCCTGGAGGAAAAGGGCCACGGGGTTGGCACATTAATTACACGCCGGGGGCATCTTCCTAAGGAAACCTTTAGTAGCTTGAAGGGAAAATACAGTGCAGTTTGAATGGAAGGGGTTCCTGGGCTGTTCCCAGTCACATTTCCCGAACCACAGGCTTCTGCCTCTGTTTGATTCTGCGGAAACGAAGGCAGGTCTAACTAAAGAAACAGGGACCTTTGATGTTGGAAGTGAATCTTAATTGCTGGGAATCGTGTAGGAACAATAGGCCCGTGTCTGGCGGGGGGGTGGGGGGGGATTCACTCGGTAACATCAGTGTCAGCACGTCGGGAGGTTCTGGAGACAAGCAGGACTTATGTGGCGCTGGGCAAAATCAAGGGATAGAGCCGGACTCAGTTTTTTGCATCTGTAAGATGGGGATAATAACAGCCCATGACACTGTCGTCAGGATTAAGGCTTGGGTATGTGTGCGTACAAGTTGGCTCCCTTTCCGCTTTCTACAGGGGCACACCCATCTCTCCCCATGGGGGCTTAGAGGTGGCCACAAGTGTCAATGCCCCCAAGGTTTATTATTACATTTATTATTATTATTTGTTATTAACGTCACCGTTTCATTGCCGTCTTTGAGCGTTTGGTTCGTTTGGATTTTCTTTTTTTTTTTTTTTTTAGATTTTTTAAAATGCTTTTTATTTATTTTGAGAGAGAGCGCGTGCACACGAGCGTGAGCAGGAGAGGGGCAGAGAGAGAGGGAGACACAGAATCTGAAGCAGGCTCCAGGCTCCGAGCTGTCAGCACAGAGCCTGACGTGGGGCTCGAACTCACGAACTGTGAGATCCTGACCTGAGCCGAAGTCAGATGAGGAACCGACTGAGCCACCCAAGTGGCTGTTTTCTCTATGTGCTCAAGAAAATGTCTCCAGCAGTCACTTCCCAGTGAAACATTACTGCCGAGTCCATTCACACACCTCCTCCCTGGATTCATTGACTTGTGCTTTATTTTCCTAGCAGCCACTGCAGTCCCAGAACACGGGAAGTTTCATTCATGGCTCACTTCTGGAGACTTGACAGATGCTGGTTAAATATTGTAGAAATTCCTCTTTAAAGAAAGGAGCGAAAAATGAGGTTGCTCAAGCTGCTAAAGTGTGGTCCTACCCCTCAAAGTCACATTTAAATGTCAAGGTTGTATTTCGCTTTCAGTGTTTTTGGAGGGGCCATAGTGATTTTATATTTATGGTTGTTGTTGTTTTGTTTCAAAGTCAGAACGATGATATTACCTGTTCATAACCTTCATGTACAATCTCATGGCTCTGAAAATTAAACATATAACTAACTGTTCACGTTTGGGTTTAAGGAAATCATTGGGTGCGGTTACTAGGAAAGGAGAACTTCAAATTCTTCACCAACCAAAGAAAACACAATTGAAATCCAGCAACATTCCAGGAGAGAGCTGCTTTATTTGAAGAAGCCAAGTGTTTAATTGACAGTCAGAAACACTCACGAATGGAAAAGGACAAGTTCCCGTAGATGGGACACCGCAGTGGTGACTTAAAAATGATCACTCGATCACTCACGGGGCGCCTGGGTGGTTCATTTGCTTAAGCAGCCAACTTCGGCTCAGGCCATGATCTCATGGTTCGTGAGTTTGAGACCCGCATGGGGCTCTGCCCTGTCAACACAGAGCCCGCCTCAGATCCTCTGTCTCCCTCTCTTTCTGCCCCTCCCCCTCCCTCTCTCTCTCTCAAAAACAAACATTTAAATACTTTTAAATTAAAAAAATGACCACTCACTAACAGTTTCCGATCAGTGAAGGCAGTGCACTAGGAAGATGCCTTAGATCCTGAAGGTTCCCTTTTTTTTTTTATGTTTATTTATTTTTGAGAGAGAGAGAAAGCGTGAGTGGGGGAGGGGCAGAGAGAGAGGGAGACACAGAATCCGAAGCAGGCTCCAGGCTCTGAGCTGTCAGTGCAGAGCCCGACGCAGGGCTCGAACCCATGAACCATGATGAGCTGAAGTCAGACACTTAACCGACCGAGCCACCCAGGCGCCCCGAGGATTTTCCATTTTGAGGGAAACGTGGAGCAGACCGAAGCAGAGATGTGAAGAGCTGAACATCGGAGCAGTGACAGGGGTTTCTGTCTCAGGCTGAGTTTCTGACCCTCCCCCACCCCTGACACCCATGTCAACCCTCAGTAGCTCAGAGACGGAATTTCATTATAAAGAATACAGGTAGGCACACCGCCTAACCAAGCTCTTCCCGTGTCCCACCGAAGGCTGAAAGCAGTCTTGCTTTGTTGATCTCTTGACAATCAATTCCTTCCTAGAAAAACTCTTTACGGCAGCAAGAAACAGACTGACACTGCCGAGTTTCCCACTATGAGCCCCAGTCCACGCCGGGACGAAGGACGATAAGCCTTCCGTGGACTGACGCTCCTCAGACACACCTGGATGGGGACATTTGAGAAGAGGCAAAGTTGTCCTGGTCTCCTTGTTCACGTTCTTTTATTGAATAAAATAGGTAATCTTAGATATGAAAGATATATCGTCCCCCCCCCTTGGGATCGAATAGAACTGTTTCATTTGGATTGGAAAAAAAAAAAAAAAAACATAGGCCATAAATATATTTCTTTACCTGAATTAGGCTACACCGAAACAAAAACAAAGATATTTCTCACGACTGCAGCCCAGCAAAATGCCTCTGTCTGTTCCTCACTTGTGAGAGTTATTTGGCAGAAGCCTCCCTCTGAAGGTGACCTCCTGTCTGTCTTCTTGAACACAGACAGCACTCCGCTAATCCACCGCTAGTCATTTTATTGAACAAGTGTCATCGAGCACTGCTGTGTGACAGGCCCTGTACTGGGCTCATATCAGGAAAGCCACTGTCCCTGCCTTCAAGAAACTCACAGGGCTGTGGGGCTAAGGCAGAGGGACCAGGCTGGCGAAGAGGCAAATGTGGAGAGGACGGTACTACCCAGAAATGTTGCAAGAGAATTCTTCTGAGGCGCCGGAGGCTCAGTCGGTTAAGCGTCCAATTTCAGCTCAGGTCATGATCTCACGGTCTGTGAGTTTGAGCCCTGCATGGGGCTCTGTGCTGACATCTCGGAGCCTGGAGCCTGCTTCCGATTCTGTGTCTCCCTCTCTCTCTGCCCCTCCCCCGGTCACACTCTGTCTCTGTCTCTCTCTCAAATAAACATTAAAAAAAATTTTTTAAGATAATTCTTCCTATAGACGTGTGAGCTACGTCCTAACAAATGAGAGAACTCTTTGTTAATCTGTCTCACCAAGACAGTGTGGTAATCATGCAACAAAACAGGATCTAGAAAGAGACCCACACAAATAAGACCGAGTGATTTTTTTTTTTTTAATTTTTTTTTTTTCAACGTTTATTTATTTTTGGGACAGAGAGAGACAGAGCATGAACGGGGGAGGGGCAGAGAGAGAGGGAGACACAGAATCCGAAACAGGCTCCAGGCTCTGAGCTGTCAGCCCAGAGCCTGACGCGGGGCTCGAACTCACGGACCGCGAGATCGTGACCTGGCCGAAGTCGGACGCTTAACCGACTGCGCCACCCAGGCGCCCCAAGACCGAGTGATTTTTTACAAAGGTGCAAAAGCAATTCAAGGGAAGGATGAGCTTTTTGTTTTTTGTTTTTTGGTTTTTTTTATATATATATATGAAATTTATTGACAAATTGGTTTCCATACAACACCCAGTGCTCATCCCAAAAGGTGCCCTCCTCAATAGCCATCACCCACCCTCCCCTCCCTCCCACCCCCCATCAACCCTCAGTTTGTTCTCAGTTTTTAACAGTCTCTTATGCTTTGGCTCTCAAGGATGAGCTTTTTGAACACATGCCACTGGAGAAACTGGATGTCCATAGGCCAATGGAAAAAAAAAAGAAAGAAAGAGAAAAATCATTCATAACGTCAACATAAACCTCATGCTTTCTCCAAAAAAAAAAAAAAAAAGAAAGAAAAGAAAGAAAAGAAATTCAAGTAGATGATAGCCCTAAATGAAACATATAAAACTTTAAACTTCTAAGAAGAAAACATGGCCGAAAACCTTTGGCATCTGCGGTTTAGCGAAGAGTTCTTAGGACACCAAAGAAGATAAAATTGTTAAATTGGGCTTCATCAAAATTAAAAAGCTTTGGTCTGGGAAAGCAGTTAAGAGAATGAAAAGGCAGGCTGCATATTTGAAAATCACATAGCTGACCAAGGGGACTTGTATCTAAAATATACTGAGAACTGCTAAAAGTCAATAAGGAAAGAAACAACCTCACTTAAAAAAAAAAAAATCAAAAAGCTTAAACAGACACTTTCCCAAAAAGAATTACAGGTGACAGATAAACACATGAACAGGTGTTCACCATTAGTCCTTAGGCAAAAGCAAATAAAAACGCCCACAAGGCACACCTATTAAAGTAGCTAAAATTAAAAATCTAATAAGAGCGGGTGCTGGTGAGCATGTAAAGAAAGCAGAACACATAAACAGTTCTTATAAAGGGAAACATGAACTTCGCACGTGACCACAGCAATGCCGCTCTCAGGTATTTACCCTAAAGAAGGGTAAGCGCTGCTCACAGATTTGTATGCAGATGTTAATTCGAAGTTTTTACTCTTGATAGCCAGAAGCGGCAGACAGCCCAAAGGTCCCTCTGCTGGGTGAATGGGAAACAAAGCGTCAGTAGAGTCACACATTGGGTCATCACCAGCAACAAAGAGGAAAAAGTCTACTGCTTCCTGTACTGACCGTGGATGACCCCAAAAACATCACGCTCAGTGAAAAAAGCCAGACTCTAAAGACTACATCCTGTAGGATTCCCTTAGTATAAAATTCCAGAAAAAAAAAAAAACAAAAAACAAAAACCCACCATGACACAAGACAGAACTGCAGGCCAGGGCCCAGAGGTGAGGAGGGGACAGGTTGCAAAAGGGCACGAGGGAAGTTTTGGGGTGATACATTGTCCGATATCATAACTGTAAAGGTGGTCACATGACTATCCATTTGTCACACCCCATCGAATTGTACAATAACTTTATTTCCCACTAATTTTGTTGTATGTAAGCGATGCCTCAATAAAACTGATCCTTTTAAAATATCGAGCGGAGGTGAAAACCCATAGGGGAAGCCAAGAAATTTGGAAAAGGCACGACGGTGGAAGGATTGGCTCCAGGATACCAAAATATACCCTAAGGTTATCGTAATTTTCAAAGCGTGTCAATGACGCAGCAGCAGACCAATAATCAATTGACATAGAGCCTGAAACCTATAGGGTCCAGATCAGTGTAGATTTTTAGTAAATAATTTAGGAAGCCATTTAAGTTAGTGGGGGAAAAAATGGGCTATCGAATAAGGAGAGTTGACATCTGGGTTTGATCTGGAAAAAGAATCACGCCAGCTCCGTAATTCACACCATTCTCAAAAATGAAACCGTCACTGGTTAATTGGTCATTGACCTAGCGTGAAGGCTCACTCCATTGATCTCATTACCCCGTTAAGTGCTGAGGAGACCGCTTCGCACGCTATGGTGAGGTCTCCCCGTAGATGAAAAGGATTCTAAACAACACCCACACTAGCGGTAGGCACTTCTGCCTTCTGATGGGAGGCGGCCTCATTCATCACAGGGGGGAAAGTCACTGTCCAAGTTGTTCCCTGCCACCTGCACAAAGGACAGAGAAATGGTGGAGTCTGCAAGCTCTTCCGACATGCTGAAGGGTGAAATCCAAAGGAGACAGACGATCACAGGGCGCTTTCATGCTTGGACGTCCAGCGGAGGGGGGGGGGGGGGGGGGGGGTGGCTAAAATTCTGTCTCTGCCTAACCAGAGGAACTTTGTGCGAGAAGTCTCTTCTAAGAGCGCAGGATCTTGCAACACAAGAGAAGCTATAGCTCGGGCAGGAGGAAGGCAGGGAAGAATTCTTGGTGGCAGGCTCCCCGAAGGACACCCAAAGAGCGAGAGGGCTAAGGGCCGACATGCAGCGTTAAGCGGCTGTCGTCCTGCTCCGTGACCTCCCCCTCTGTCACGTCAAGCGTCCGTAAAGAGTTCTCAGCCTGAATGTCTGGGCTGGGTGGTCTTGGGGACAGCAGCAGGGTGGAAACGTTTTTTTTTTTTCAGATTCCCCATTCCTGCCATTTCCCTTCATGAGGCAAGACCCTTCGCATAAGGCTCCAGCCTCTGGAAAGAAGGTCAGTGACTCTATCATTTGTTGGAAAGAGTCACCTGGTCATCACTTAGCCCCTGGCTCCCTCCCTCATCCTTCAGATCCACAGGGCATTTAGTGTGCCCCTCCTCAGTTGTACAGGAGGGGGTATGCTTCGGTGGTTTCTGTGAGGGAACTCATCACTGTGCCCCTTTTTTTCTTCTGCTCAGTTATTTCTGGATTCAGGCAAAGAGGGGAGGGTGTGCTTCCTTGAGCCCCTCAAACTCCAGCAAGGGGTTCTGTGTAAAGTAAAAGCCCCGACAGTCATCCAAGGAAACAGTAAACCGAGGGCGGGCTCCCTGTGGGAACATTCCAGAGCACAGAGATGAGGAAACCTTCTAGTGGTTATCTCTGTCTGACTCCGTCGCCAGAGTCCGGGCAGACCCTTTCCAGAGCCTTCTCTCTCAGTAACCGGCCTTCAGAGTTTCCAGGGCCGCATAGGGAGCTGTGCAAAGACATCTCAGCAGTGCTGACCACAGCCGGAGCCTGGCAGACAGGGTGATGACTGAGGGGTACACGCAGAAAGTGACTTTCTCTGAGACGTCCCCCCCCAAAACAGGCTGCTTTGGCTCCAAAGGGCAGAGTTTCTTTGTTTGGTTTTGGGGAGGGGGTGTTTTGGGGGGAGGGGGGAGAGGGAGGAGCACAGAAGAAAAAGAGATGAGTTCCTTTTGACCAGAAAAAGGTCAGTCAGTCACGGAGGATGGCTGGCTCCAGCCCAAACAAAGACTATGGGAAACACCCTGTTCTGAGCAAGCACGAGCACAAGCACAAATGCTTTCTCGGTCACCCCAGCCAACACCAATTATTACCTCTCACTTTGGCACCCTGCCCTTAACCACTGCAAGTCTCAGAGTCATTAAGTCGTTGGATCATTGAGTCCACTCACCGCTATCTACTCTCCCCATTTTACACTTGAGGAACAGACTCGAAAGGTGACAGACATCTCTTGCCCACTTGGTGAGCAGCGGCATAGCCCAGACCAAGACCCCGAGCCCCTGAGTCCCAAGTCCGTGTCCTTCCCATGGCTTGAGATTTCATGGTCCCCCGGAGGAGGATCCCGGAGAAGAGGAGAGGACCAGCATTTGAAAAGAAGCTACTATGTTCCCATCCCTGGGGTAGGGGCATTACTGATGCCCAACTTTGGGCACGTCTCCCCAGCCCTCAGCCAGCCTCTTTGTTGGACGGCATCGTTGTGGGCTGAACTGTATACCTCAAAAAGTTCACACTCTGAAGTCCTAACCCCGGTACCTCAGAACGTGAGTGTGTTTGGACAAAGTGTCTTTAAAGGGGTCATCAAGTCAGAATGAAGCCATTATCATGGGCCCTAATCCCATATGACTGGTGTCCTTATAAGACACAGACACACACTGTGAAGACACAGGAAGAATACGGCCATCCACAAGCCAAGGAGAGAGTCCTCAGAAAGAAACAAATCCACTGATATCTTGATCCTGGACTTGTAGCGTCGTCCAGAATTGTGAAAAAAACAATAAAATAAAATTCTGTTGCTTAACACACCCAGTCTTTGGTATTTTGTCAGGGCAGCTGTAGCAGCCTAATACAGGCATCCACTTCCCGTCCCACCCATGCTTCTAGACTGGGACCTGCCCTCCGTCTGTTGCTAACCGAGCCACACAGACTTTTTATGTCAGAGTGAGGACTGAGAGAGTCACAGAGCACAGCACTTGGAGCAGAACCTTGTCTGGGGAGACTTTGAGGTGAATAGACTCCAGTTGCTGAAACCCCCAGAACATCCTGGGTCCCCGCTTTCCCTGAGGCCCCCAGGCTTTCCTTTTCAGTGAATTCCAGGAGAGACCCCAACACCCTCCTAACGCCTGGCTCCCTTTCTTGGTTAAACTTGTCCTAAGTGGGTTGTGTTGCCTGCCACCCAAATGACCTTAACCATGATATTTACGTATGTTATCTCATGTGGGTTAGTTTCTCCCCTATGTGTTCCTGCCCCACCTTACAGATAAGGAAACTGAGGCCCAGCACCAGAAAGTAGCTGGTCAAGGTCGCAAGATGGGGGTAGCCGGCCAAAGTCACAAGATAGGGGTAGCTGGCCAAGGTCATAAGATGGTGGTAGCTGGCCAAGGTCACAAGATAGGGGTAGATGGCCAAGGTCACAAGATGGGGGTAGCCGGCCAAGGTCGCAAGATAGGGGTAGCCGGCCAAGGTCGCAAGATGGGGGTAGCCGGCCAAGGTCATAAGATGGGGGTAGCCGGCCAAGGTCACAAGATGGGGGTAGCCGGCCAAGGTCACAAGATGGGGGTAGCTGGCCAAGGTCACAAGATAGGGGTAGATGGCCAAGGTCACAAGATGGGGGTAGCCGGCCAAGGTCACAAGATAGGGGTAGATGGCCAAGGTCACAAGATGGGGTAGCCGGCCAAGGTCGCAAGATGGGGGTAGCCGGCCAAGGTCACAAGATGGTGGAGCTGGGGTTGGTACTCATGTCCCTTCCACTCTCCGCACCGTCCTTGATGACACATCTCTTCGGCGTCCCCCTGCAGGTATGTCGTAGGTGCTCAATAAAAGCTTGTTAATCGAATTGAATATATAGACTTACATGCTGTTTATAGACCAAGGGATAGATGAGTGTGTGGCACGTCCAAACAACTGGAGCCAAAGGAAATAAAACTCATGCGAGAATTTCGTTCATCTTTCTGACCTCCTTCTCTGCTCAGACCTAACGAGGTGAGAGATCGTAAACTGGGTTTGCAGTGGAACTCTGGCTAGCTAGGGCAGACGAAGACACGGTTTGGGCCCCACTGACTTCACAAGTCCTAACTCTTCCCCCGCGTGTGATGTTTCTCTAATCTATGGACGCAGGCAGCTACTCCCCCAGTAGGACTTCGCATTTTCTAGAAGAAACAGCTGCACCCTGAGTCTCTCTTACGTCCTCCCCTTCTCCCATTGGGCACGCAGCAAAAGGATATAAACTACCCTTTGTCTAGGACAGTAAACTTGCCTCACACGAGGCCCGGGAAGTTATGGGATCAAGAAGCTAGGAAATAAAAACATGAAGAAAGGGCTCAGCTGGCAAGTATTTCTGGGTAGTTTTCTCGTCTTTATAAAAATAAAATTACTTTCCCCCTCTTGCTTTGGAAAACCCACAAAACAAATCCGGGATCACTTATATAGCTGTCATTAAACTTCCCTGGCTGACCAAGACTCCAGAGTCTGCTGGCAGACGGAAGGATGGTTGATACGGCCTTGCCATCTTGTATTTCAAGGCGGGGAGGGGGATGCCTGGAATTCGGGAGGGGAGGCCTGGCCTCTCACGCAGCCTCACGGAGCCACGAGAGAGCGGTTCATTAATCTCTGACCCGTTGCAGATCAGGGGAGAAAGGCTGAGCACGGGGGTCTTTTCCTCCACCGCGTGGCACTCTATCCAGGGCCCCCCGGACCTGCTGCCTGGGCCCCCTTGCTCCCCACCCTCTCACGCAGGGCCCCAGCAGGGAGAGACACAGCACGAATGCAGGAAAATGCTGAGCAGGGGGCTCGTTGGCAATGTTTGTGTTTCCATTCTCCAGAAGCCATGATTAACGGGTTAGAGGTGAAGGGGAGGCACCATGGATACTCCATCCTCGCAGCGAAGAAAACCACACCAACTTGCTGGTCAGAGCTCCGCGTTTATGTGACAGTTCACCAGTGTTCATGGAGAGGCTTCATTATGGCCCCTCAGCCACTCTATAAGGTACCACGTGAGCCTCTCGACGGTCCCATTTCACAGAGGAGAAGACTGAGGCTCGGGAGCCAGCTGCTTCCTGACAGAAAGGAGCAGGGCAGAAACAAACCCGCCCCTCCCCGCCCCCCCTTCTCCCTGCCTTAGGGCCAGCCCCCTTCCTCACCCTTCTTCCTCAGTTGAGAAAGCCCCCCAGGATTAAGAGCCCTGGATGTGGCTCCCCAAAGGAGGGTATTTTGGTTTTGGTTTTGTTTAATTAATTTATTTATTCTTGAGAGACAGAGAAAGAGACAGCCCGCATAAGCGGGAGAGGGGCAGAGAGAGAGGGGGAGAGAGAGAATCCCAAGCAGGCTCCACACTGTCAGCGCAAAGCCCAGTGCGGGGCTCGAACCCACGAACCGCGAGATCATGACCCCAGCTGAAATCAAGAACCGGACACTTAACCCACTGAGCCACCCAGGTGCCCCCCCAAAAGAAGGGTTTTAAACAAATTCCTCCAAGGCTGTCCCGTAAGAGGTAACAAAGAAGTATCAGTGAGCCTACTTCTTACCAGCGTGAAAACGGTCTTAAGGAAACCATTTTCCAGGATGACTTTTGAGGCTCCTCAACGTGCTAGGTCAACGCACAGTCTCTCCCCCTCCCTCTCTCTTGCTGTCTCTTCCTTTCTTCCACACCCCCTCCTTTCACGTTGTCTGCCCCCAAACCCTGAGATAAGCCGACCAACAGCGTGGGTCCCACCAGCCCCTAACATTTGAACCAAACTAAGCCTCGATTCTTGCCCCGATTCCCGCCCCCCCCCCCAATGAATACCTGTACTGGGTTTTTGTTTTCGTAATTAAAAAATACACACTTGTAAAAAAAAATGTTTTTTGAATAATGTAGATGTTCTGTACCCACCAAGCCTCCCCACCCCCAGCAGCAAATCCACCCACTTGAGGCAGGACCTCACGTCTCTCCTGCCCCCCAGTTACTTCCCGGAGCTCCCCAGAGGATGCACACACAGGCCGCCCCCCCACCAGACCCCTTGGGCAGTTCCTGTCTCTCCTCCCAAGCTCTCGCTGCCGCCCGGCTGGCGTCCAGAGGAGCCCTCGGGCCGTCCAGAAGGCAGGACTGAGCTTCTCGTAGGTTGACTGCATGGTGTACAATCTTATTTCTCTCTAGCTCCCCCCAAGCCCCCTTGGCCGGGCCACTCTGGCACAACCCTTGGACAGCCCCTTTCCTCACCCTTCTTTCTTAGTTGAGAAAGCCCCCTAACGTTAACAGCCCTGGATGTGGCTCCCCAAAGAAGGGTTTTACACAGATTCCTCCAAGGCTGCCCCCTAAGAGGTAACAACGAAGTTTCAGTGAGCCTATTTCTTTTTTTTTTTTAATGTTTATTTATTTTTGAGATAGAGAGAGAGAGAGACAGAGCACGAGTGGGAGAGGGACAGAGAGAGAGGGAGACACAGAATCTGAAGCAGGCTCCAGGCTCCGAGCTGTCAGCACAGAGCCCGACCCGGGGCTCGAACCCACAAACCGTGAGATCATGACCTGAGCCGAAGTCAGACGCTTAACCGACTGAGCCACCCAGGCACCCCTCAGTGAGCCTATTTCTTACCTGTGTGAAAACAGTCTTGAGGAAACAATTTTCCAGGGTGACTTGTGGCTCCTAAATGTACTAAGTCAACTCACAGTCTTTCTCTCTCTCTCCGCACTCTCGCATCCTCTCTCTCCTATCTCTTCCCTTCTCCCACACCCCCTCCCTTCAAGTTGGCTGACCCCAAACCCTCAGATCACTAACCACCACAAACCCCCTCAAGGCACCTTATGCCGAGTCCAGGAAGCTCAAAACATGACCTTTAACCTCTCAACCCCCAAATGGAACCTTCTGCACATCTGTTCTCAACCTCGACATGTAAGAGAAGAAACCCAAATAAAAGCTGTCCCTCCCCTTCCGATTTGCCAGCAGTTGAAAAATGAAGCCGTCCAACAAAACTAGGAACTTGATCTTTGAAGGCAAGCCGAAAAGTTACCTATTTGCTCCAAATGAAGGCTTTTCCTCCAAACTCTGCTGAAGAGTTTTTCCTCCAAACTCTGCACAGGAGACTGTGCAGTGGGGATTAATTACTCTCAGAAGCGTCCATGGTTTTCCGCTCATGGTCCGTCGTAGACTCTTGCCTTTTCTATTTATCAGGTACCACCAGCCTTCCTTTGCACTTAAACAACAACTACAATAAAAAGTCCGTTGTACCAGTATGATGCCGCGTCGTCCCCGTTTTCATCAATCTTAAAACCTGAGGGAATGTGCTGCTACATTTACTTGGTCAGCATTATATGGCATATTTAAAATAGCTGGGAGAACCTAAAATAATTGCAGTGGAGACAGCCACAGCTAAGCCAAGAAAGGGCTCCAGGCTAGCACCTGTCGGTCTCTGCACGAGCAGAGTGGGCATCCTCCTGTCCCTCCGCCCCATCGCTCCCACTTCCAGAAATACCCTTCCCTTCCTGCTCCCTTTCTGAGCTCAGTTCACCTTCCATGGAAGGTTCCGCCTACAGGGAACTCATGTTTTCGGGTCATCTCCGAGAGGGGGGGGAGAAATATGCTAGCTTTACAACACCCCTTTCGGGGAACTCAGAAATGTTGTCGTTACAGTTGGGGGGTTACCGTTTCCTTCTAATTGCAAGACGTCTTCCCCTGTGGGTGGGAATAAACGTTGTTTTTTTAGGGACCCCGAGAATTACTGCGGGGTTCCCACAAGCTGCATTCTCGGCCAGGCTGGGCGGGAGACCCTCGGCCCCCTCTCTGTGTCCTGTGCTGTTCACTCATCCATTCAGAGAACACAAAGATCATCAGAAGCCTCACAGAGCACCGTTCACCCCCCCGTCACAAACCCCCCCCCCCCCAGAATTGTGCGCCGATGGCCTGCGGGTGAGGGGCAGAGGGAGGAGAGGCTCTGGACCCCTGCATGTTTGCCCGATGGAATTCTCCCCCTCGCTTTTCCATCCTGTGGGTGAACGGCAGGTGTGAGGGAGGCACGCGCAGTTTCCAGCCACAGGATTGTCTCCTTGGGGTTAATTCCGCCTGCCAATTTCCATTCCTGCTCCCGACTTGCCCCCAACTAGAGCTGGGATTCCCAGGATTCTTTACGAAAATATTTTCCCCAGCCTTCCCTTCCAACAGCCGTGGTTATCTCTGACAGCGGGCTGGCCTCTGTCTCTCTCAGGCTGGTCGGGATCAGCCCCAGATCACTCTGGGTAGCTAGCTACCTCCCCCGCCCCCCCACTCCCAGGTCACACACCAAGGGTTACTTCCTTTGCAAACCTGTGCTCCCTCTGCCTTTGGTTTGCGATCATTAGCTGGAATGCAGGCAGGCAGGTGTCTGATTAGCCAGGGCTTCTAGTAGCTTCTCCCTGGAAGCGCTCATTCAGGGGCCACAACTTCCAAATTACGAAATGCTTGTGGGTTGGTTCATTAAAATCAGTGTTCCTGGAGAATGCAGAAAAAAAAAATTGGAAGCAGTTTTAGTCGATGTAATAGAATTTTTTTAAATGGCATTTTGAGGGGCGCTTGGGCGGCTCAGTTGGTTGTGCGTCCGACTTCGGCTCGGGTCATGATCTCACAGTCCATGAGTTCGAGCTCCACGTCGGGCTCTGTGCTGACAGCTCAGAGCCTGGAGCCTGCTTCGTATTCTGTGTTTCCCTCTCTCTCTGCCCCACCCCTGCTTGTGCTGTGTCTCTCTCTTTCAAAACAAGTGAATAAACGTTAAAAAAAAATTTTTTTAATGGCATTTTGAAAAGAAAATAAGAAGTCCCTATAAGGGTAAACTGCTTTATAATGTTAAATGGTTTTCCACACATTACCCAACAAACCCTTACAGTAGCCCCATTCAAAGGACAAGGTGCGTTATGTCTAAGTTTTGTGATGTTAGGAATCAGAAAATTAAAACATAGAGAAGTTAAGGTATGCACTCAGGGGGAACCTGGGTGGCTTGGTTAACCATCCAGCTTTTGCTCAGATCATGATCTCGCGGTTTGTGTGTTCGAGCCCCGTGTCGGGCTCTGTGCTGACAGCTCAGAGCCCGGAGTCTGCTTCGGATGCTGTGTCTCCCTCTCTCTCTGCCCCTCCCCTGCTCACACTCTGTCTCTCCTGCTCTCTCAAAAATAAATAAACATTAAAAAAAAATTAAAAAGAAAAAAACAGTATGTTATCAGGGTTATATGTCTGGGCCGGAACTAGAAACTATGTCCCCTCTTCCATTCGTGTTGTGTGTGCTTTGCACAATCAGATCTCAAGTAGAGCCCAGTGTTAACGGGTCTCAGATGGCCCACTGAAGTCACACATTCCAGATGCACTCACTCTGCGTGCACAGAGATTCCTCTAGAAGATGTTCAATTCCTCATTGTTTGTAATACAAAACGTCTGGAAACAGCCTCATGCCTAATGCCAAGAATTTGCTTAAATGAACTCTTCAAAACTGTGAAATATTATATAGTTACTAAAACAATGTTCTATGAGTATAATTGCTGACATTTGCTGACAACTGTTCCTAATATGGTAATAATAATTATTATTACAGCTATCATTTTAATAATTATAGGTATAAGTAAAATGTATGAGAAATGGTGTGCAAGGATATATACTAAAATATTTACAGTGCTTGGATTACAGATGATTTTATTTCTTCTTTCGGTTATCTGGGTCTTCTACTTTTTCTACAGCAAAAATACATTTCTTGAGTACTTTACAATGGACCAAATGTTGTGACCCTCCCAAAATTGATGTTGAAATCCTACCCCCCCAGTGTGATGGGGTGTATCAGGAGGTGGGGCCTTTGGGAGGTGAACAGTTCATGAAAATGGAGCCCTCATGATTGGGATCAGCGCCCTTTATTTAAAAAAGGGACCCCAGGGGCACCTGGGCGGCTCAGTTGGTTAAGCATCCGACTGGCTCAGGTCATGATCTCACAGTTTGTGGGTTTGAGCCCCGCATCGGGCTCTGTGCAAACAGGGCAGAGCCTGCTTGGGATTCTCTCTCTCTCTCTCTGCCCCTCCTGCTCTCTCTCTCTCAAAATAAATAAACTTAAAAATAAAAGGGGGAGCCCAGAGACCCCCCTTGTCTTATCTCTACCACATGCAGATACAGTGAGGAAACAGCCACCTGTAGCCCAGGAAGAAGGGTGCCCCAGAACCTGACCTGCCAGCACCCTGCTCTTGGACTTCACGTCCAGCCTGCGGAACGGAACCGTGAGAAGTAAATTTCCAGTATTGATAAGCCACCCAGTCTATGATATTTTGTGAGAGCAGCTCAAAATAGACTAAAACATACTTTTTAAAGTTTTAAGATTATTTCATCAAGAAAGCTCGTTTGATCAAAGACCATGTATGCTTGCCCCCGAGGTGAGTATATTTAATATCATAATAAAACAGCCTTTTCGGTTTATTTTATCTTATTGTAAGCGTCCTATGTATGGGAAACTCAGTTTACTTTTTCAAGGATAATAATAAACATATTTCATAAGCGTATTGAGGCTCACTCTTAGTGAATTTCTTTAGGTAACAGGATTAATCATAAACCACAAATGCTGTCACACGAATTGTGTTGGGATTTTTTTCCCCCATAAACGTGAATGTATTTCCGTTCAAACGTAAATCATAATTATTATACTCTTTACTGGATGAAGTCACAAAACCATGGCCGGGGCCACCCCCAAGTCGTGCTTCCTCGGAGACAACCTCACTGTCCTTTTTGTTCACTTCTGTTTGACTCCGTTGCATTTCCCCAGGCTGCTGGCCAACCGCCCCCCCCACCCCCTTCTCTGTTCTTGTATGGTGCTCCCACTCAACTCCTCTCATCAGAGGACCAGGAATCTTGATCACTTGAGCCTCGTGATTTTCACTCTCCATTAGCTGAAGGGATCTTTGTTGCAAGGACTTTCTTGCCACCCAGCACAAAAGGTGGGGTGACCTAGGCTGGCTTGCCTCGGATGGTTTACGTCTGTCCTCTCGGCTTCATTGTTAAGTCTGCCCCTGTCCCTCTCTCCTGAGCCCTGGTTTGGACAATAAATGTTAGTCTCACTATGAGAAGAACATTCCAAGACCTGAGCTGCTCTGGTTGGGGGCTATCCCTTACCCTTTCTCCCTCATCTTGGCTCCTGCTAATGCTTCCTCCATTAAGTGACAAAAAGTCTTTCTTTTTCCTGCGAGCATTCTGACTGTTACTTCTTAATCATTGGAAGGCCGTCCAGTGATTCTCAGACCACGGCTCTGCGTCTATTTTAAATATGCTGTTAACTGCCCACCGCAGAAGAGTTCAATTCAAATCCTCATTTCAGGACTAGAGCAAATACATGTGAATAAGACGTAACCTTATGGAGAAAAATCAAAAACGGGGCTGGAACCAAAGTGTCCTCATTCACAGACTGTCTCACCCCGTGCTGGTTCTCTTCAGAGCCACGTCAGGATGGAGTCTCCCAGGGTCCCCTCCAGACTGGGGAGACAGACAACAGCGGTTGCCGTGGAAACTGCCGGGTGGGCTGGCATCACGGGGTTCTGCTGGCCCTGCTCTGTGGCTGACACCCAGCCCTGACGACTTTAAGTTCTGGTTGGCTATGGCTTTGCTGAGGGCTTTGCTACAGTGATGGGGGTGGGGAGCCAGGAACAGACACCAGCACGACAACCGACAACAGTAAGATGACTACAGCGGGGCGCACATCTCTTCCCCTGAAAGAAACTCAAGCAACGACCAAAGAAATCACTAACGTACTTTAAAGATTAATATGCTTGGGGCACCCGCGTGGCTCAGTGCGTTGAGCGTCTGACATCGGCTCAGGCCATGATCCCACAGTTCGTGAGTTCAAGCCCTGCATCAGGCTTTCTGCTGTCAGTGCAGAGCCCGTTTTAGAGCCTCTGTCTCCCTCTCTCTGTGCTGCTCCCCCGCTCACGCACTCTCTCTCTCTCTCTCTTAAAAATAAATAAAAGATTTTAAAAAAGGATTAATATTCGTGATGAAACAGTGGTGACCGGAGATGCTGTTAAATAAAGTGTTCACGTGCCCACGTGTGAATTCTATTCAGAATTCCATGAGCTGATTCAAGAATATCCTCAAGACGCGCCACCTGCAGCCACCTACGACTCACTGCCAGGAGCAGCGGCAGCAAATGTGGGTGGTACTTCCATTCGAAGGCTCTTCTGTGGTCTCGGTTCTCCAAAAGGGAGAGTATCGTCAATGGCCATCTGCTTCCAGATGCTTTGTCTGACCTATCAGCTATTGGTCAAGTTTGCCATTCCAAATCAATGCTTAATTGGAATAGCAAAACACGTACGCTGATAAGGAAGAACGTGATCGATCGTTCTGGTCAAGCCTCTTCATTATACAAATGAGGAAACCGAGGCTGGGAGCCACGGACAAGACTTGCTCTGCAGGTCAGAGGCACGCAGGACACAGTCCCCAAGGCTCCAGGCTTCCCAGTCCAGTCTGGCCTCACAGCACCTCTTTGCCTGGGCTACATTCTGTTGAGTAAAATAATTTAATGCTTAAGTAGATATACCCATACATAAAAACTTCCATTTCGAGCCTGACTTAAAATAGGATTGTTGAATTTACTTTAAGGTTTTGGAAAATGTATTAAACTGAATAAAATGCTTTTGAAGACTTGTCCCATAAAAAAAAGATAATAGCGTTCCTTCATGTTTCCAGAGGAACGAATGGCACCAACACAGGCTAGGATTCCTGGGAAGTCCCGTGAGTCAAGCATATTAGCAAGGTGATCAGAAATGTGCTTTTCTTCAGGAAGGCTGTCCTCTCTCTTGATTGGCAATTCCAAAGGGCTCAGGCAGGGGCGCCTAGGTGGCTCAGGTGGTTGAGCATCCGACTCTTGGTTTTGGCTTCGGTCATGATCTCACGGTTTGTGAGTTCGAGCCCCACATCAGGCTCTGTACTGACCGCTCTGAGCTTGGAGCCTGCTTCAGATTCTGTGTCTCCCTCCCTCTCTGCCCCTCCCCCACCCAGTCTCTCTCCCCTTCAAAAATAAATTTTAAAAATGTTGGTGGGAGGGAGGGGAGGGGAGGTGATGGGCATTGAAGAAGGCATCTTTTGGGATGAGCACTGGGTGTTGTATGGAAACCAATTTGACAATAAATTTCATGTATGAAAAAAAATGTTAAAAAAAAAACATTTCAAAGTGCTCTGGCAAACACTGGATTAAGCCCTCGGAAAGCACTGGGGGAGGGGAGTTAGTAATGAACCTGAGTCATGGAAACTTAAGAAGTGACTGCAAGAGAAAACATAATTAACTTCTCAGTGTAAAACCTAAGTCTCTTGGGGAAATGCTCGTGGGAGTGTAAGTGTAGACAATTTCAGGAATGAATACTGAGTAATCTAAGCTGCTGGCAATCTGGTGGGGGTTAGCGGGGAGAGGCCTTGAACGTGACTTTAATTAAGGGGCTCGCTTACGAGGGAGAGGGATAAACTCCAGGTTGAGATGAGGCAACCCATCCACGGGAAGGGCCCTCCTGCAGCTCCCCAGCTGGTGACCGCCAGACTCGATGAATATTTATATGGTAAAATACGGCCCCTTGTGGTCAGATTAGGGAGAAAAAAAATCCAACTCCAAGCCTGAGCATAATCCTCACCTGCTTCATGGGGTGTTCAACGAGGCGCAGAGGAAACAACTAGGATATTCAGAGAACGTTAATTGTGACCGAACAGATGAGGGTACTAAAGGATATGTATTCACTGTCCTCCAGACAGCCCATCTCAATTTCGAACATGCATAGGGACCACCCCGGGGTCTTGTCGAACTCAGGTCCAGGATCACAGCAGACTAATAAGCTCCCAGGGGACGCCCCCCCCCCCCCCCACCGTGAGTCTCCAGTGGCTCGAGAGAAGTCCCCTGCCCTTGGGTGGGCCAAGGCTGCCCCATCAGACTCCCTCCGTGCAGGGACCACGGGCCCCTGGAGAGCATCCCGAGGGGTTACAATCCCCCACTGCCCCAACACCAAGATGCCTGGGTAACCACTTTTCTTTTGCCTCTTCAAGCTCAAGGGCCTGTCTACCCCAGTTCTAGGATTATCCTTTCCCCCAACAAGGAAAGAGGGTCCTGAGATAAAGCCCACTCCCTGACTCCTTCCTATCCTATCAAGACCTCATCAGAAGCAACTTGTTCAGGGGCACCTGGATGGCTCAGTCCGTTGAGCTTCTGACTTTGGCTCAGGTCATGATCTCGCGGTTCGTGGGGTTGAGCCCCGCGTCGGGCTCTGTGCTGACAGCTCGCAGCCTGGAGCCTACTTCGGATTCTGTGTGTCTGCCTCTCCCCTGCTCTCGCCCCCCTGCTCTCTCTCTCAAAAATAAACATTAAAAAAAATTGTTTTAAAAGCAACTATTTCCAGGGCGCCTGGGTGGCTCAGTCGGTTAAGTGTCCGACTTCAGCTCAGGTCATGATCTCACAGTCTGTGAGTTCGAGCCCCGCGTCGGGGTCTGTGCTGACAGCTCGGAGCCTGGAGCCTGCTTCCGATTCTGTGTCTCCCTCTCTCTCTGCCCCTCCCCTGCTCATGCTCTGTCTCTCTCTGTCTCAAAAATAAATAAAAAACATTTTTAAAAAATTAAAAAAAAAAAGGAACTATTTCCGGTGGCCACAGGACTGTGCCTGTTGGATTTCCATGTTAATAAAGGCGGTGGGATTCTTTCACGGCTTTCCCGATCACGGAAGATCCACTGGCAGAATATTCCCGATGCCATTTACTTCCAAATCTCCTCTCGTGCATCGCACGTTTGAAGGCGGCTTATGACGTCTATCTGCTAGGCTTCTCACCCACACCGAGGCGCGTGAGGCCCACGGCGATGCTGCACCTTGTTTCAAGCCACAGGGTTGCATGTGCACGCGCACCCAATGCCAAGAATTCATTGTAGTTGGTTAGTACTTTTTACCTTGATGTGGGAGGAGAACGAGGAAATAGATAAAGCAGAATGATCACAGGTGGGTAATTACACGTGTAAATGAGTTCAGTTTGGTATTTTTTTCCCGTGAGTTCCTAATTACATGGTTAACATGGAATTCTAACCCCACACCACCAATGCATATTGGGATAGTTTCTTTCATCCTTATATGTCAATTCTGAAATATTAAAAGTGATCTAGAATGCTTTAGTATAAACATTTTTGTTTTGCTTTTCAGAGTTTTCCATTTACCATCGTGACTGTACAAAGTAGACAGGAGAGGGGCGCCTGGGTGGCGCAGTCGGTTAAGCGTCCGACTTCAGCCAGGTCACGATCTCGCGGTCTGTGAGTTCGAGCCCCGCGTCAGGCTCTGGGCTGATGGCTCAGAGCCTGGAGCCTGTTTCCGATGCTGTGTCTCCCTCTCTCTCTGCCCCTCCCCCATTCATGCTCTGTCTCTCTCTGTCCCAAAAATAAATAAACGTTGAAAAAAAAAATTAAAAAAAAAAAACAAAAAAAACCAAAGTAGACAGGAGATGAAAATTCTCTCTTCATTTAACAAGTATTAATTGCCTCCAACATATGAGTCCCTACATGTTGGGCCTCTGGAAAAAAACTTGTTAGTCTTGCAGGAAAGTTTCCCACATAACTATGATATGAAATCAAATGAGGCAAGAAAAACATCCTGAGGGAACTTAGGAATGAAGTGGGAGAAATTACTTCTGACTGAGAAATCAACAAGGGCTTCCTGGAGGAAGTGACATCCAAGCAGGACTTTGAAGGACAAGTAAAAACTGTATACATATTAAAAAACGGCATATTGAGACACAGAGTGTTCTGGTTGGCAAAAGTTCAGAGTCCCAGGTAAACAAATTGGGAGACAGAGCCAGGAAGCCATCTGGGGCCAGAACAAGGGCCAGGAGTCAGATCAAGAGACCTACATTCTGGGTGCTACGTGGTAATGTCGAGCATGGGAACATGCATTTGACAATGGCGTGTTCACTGGATCAGGGGTAGGGAACTAAAGCACGAAGACCAACTAAATACAGTAAAACCCTGGTTGGGACACCTGGGTGGCTCAGTTGGTTAAGCACCCGACTTCAGCTCAGGTCATGATCTCTGTTCACGAGTTCAAGCCCTGCATCGGGCCCTGTGCTGACAGCTCAGAGCCTGGAGCCTGTTTCAGATTCTGTCTCCCTCTCTCTTTGCCCCTTCCCCTGGACTGTCTGTCTGTCTCTCTCTCAAAGACAAATAAACATTAAAAAACAAAAAAACCTTGGTTTGCGGGTATAACTCGCTCTGGAAACATGCTTGTAATCCAAAGCACTTGAATATCAAAGCAAATTTCCCCATAAGAAATAACGGAAACTCAGATGATTTGTTCCACAACCCAAAAGTATTCATATAAAAATGATTACAATACTGCAATATAATAAAAAATGATACAGAAAATACAAACTATGAAGAAAAATAAATTAGCCTGCACTTACAGGGCTGGTGTGAGGGAGACAAGAGAGAGGAGGGTTATTGCATAGGACGATTTTCACTCTCACTAACGGATTTTGACTACAAGACGGTATTAATAAACTCTTGTCATATATTGTGTTGAATGTCACTGGCAATAAGACAGCAGAGGAAAGGGTCTCTATCTGCAGGCAGCTGACCTAGAATGAAGCGAGCATTCCTAGGCTTACTCTTGTCTGGAAGAGCAAAGGACTGTCCATGTGCTTTGAAGTGACAAAAAAATACTAGTGCCAGTTGTGGGCACCTTCCAACGTCCTGAAAAATCACTGATCTCTGCCAAATGCCATGGCCTGAGACGGAGCATCCAAGAACGGGAGATGATCATCCACAATCCCACAGAGAGAGAGAGAGAGAGAGAGAGAGAAGAACCATTGGCTCAGTTGTGATCATGTGACATTCAGTGGCACGTTCTACTTGTATTGCAAGACATTGCTCGTTTATCAAGTTAAAATTTATTAAAAATGTTCATCTTGCGGAACAAGTTACTCGCCATCCAAGGTTTTGATGTAATTCAAGCAAGAAGTAAGGATGCCTAAGGGAGAAGTGGGCAGGGGAACACATGACTTTGGGAAAGGAGGGCGGACCCAATGGTGGGTTGGAGGAGGGGCAGGGAACGAAGAGTTCGTGTGACCAGGGTTTCAGGTCCAGGGCCCACGAGAGAGGACAATGTCACACAGAGGGCACCTGGGGGCGGGTGCAGGTCACTGGGGATTCGGAACTAGGGCCTGAGGAAGACCGACCGGGCTGTGGGGACTTGGAGACCCAGGATGGTCACTGAAGTCAGGACAGGACGGGAAGTGTCCAGGGAAGACTGGAGAGAGAGAACAAGGGGAGGGCAGCAGGTGAAGGTGGCAAGCAGGGGAGGGCAGGAGGGGCAGGTCAGAGGTCATTAATGATGGAGCATGAGCGTGCACTCGTGGTTTGGCTTGACAAAATCTTGCAAACACTCGCAAAAAACGAAGTCATAACGAAGCCTCCACACCTCGTCAGTGATGACCGGCCACGATCAATGGTGTTGACCACCCCTGCCGTGTGGTGACTTCAGTGAAGTATCTCACAGCAGATCCCAGGCACCGTGCCATTTTGGTCCTGCCTATTTCATCATGCATGGCTAGGAAATATGGACAACTGGGAAGAGAATTCTAAAGGGGAGGACAACTGAAAATTTGTCAGCAGAGTGCACGACACTTGATCTTGGAGTCGTAAGTTCAAGTGCCACGCTGGGTGTGGAGATGACTTAACAAAATAAAACCTTAAATTAAAAAAAAAAAAAAGCAAATTGTTGCAAGTTGGAGGGATTTCAGACAGATAGGAACACATTGTGGGAACCTTCGTTGCTAGCCTTCAAGAGAGTGGTTTCAGGAGAATGCCCGGAGTGAACGATCGAAAGGCCACAGCTTGTTACGAGCGGGTCTGGCTATAGGTGGGAGAGCCGTGCAGCGAGGTAGCCGGGCCGCAGGTGCGCTCGTCACCAAAAGGACGCCTGAGCGCGCCTGCGGGGCAAGAGTAGAGTCCGCAGAGTGGACTGTGGCTGGAGGTGTGAGAAATTAGACAGGTGACTCGGCAGAAGTCATCCTGCTGAATCGTAAACGAGCACTGACTGTGCGGCCGCATCCCCTTCCAGCCATGTCCTGGTGGAGATCACCCTCCAACAGAGAGACAATAAGATAACAAACAAGTGTAATCTGTGACTTCCGTGGTGGTAAGTGCACTAATGTAAAACAAAGGACAGGAATGAGGGGGTGCAGGGGAGATCCGAAACACGGGAAGAGGGCAGGGCTTGCAAGCAGCCGGGCCGGGGAACCTCAAGGGAGAAACAAAGGAGGTGGAGAGAACTCGCGTCAAAGAGCCCCAAACAGCTTCATTTTACAGAAAAGGGTTCTAAACCCTTCTGGATACCAAAGCTGCTAACATGGCGGTGACTCACCTTCCCTTAACATATTTGATTGCTAAGAACCAAGGGGGCGTCCCAACTGCAGCTCAGAATAGACGGAGGAGGCAGAAGTGAGGCAGAGCCCTGGGGAGTCAGGCCGTTAACTTCTCTGAATCTGTTTCTGCATCTACAAAATGGGAGTAAGGATTCCCGTGAAAGGGGGTTTTGTGAAGACTAGGGTGAGCCCCCAGCTCCAAGCACAGTGCAGAGTACGTAGGAAATGATCGTTAAACGCTACCTAAGAGCAGAAGTCATCCCTGGGAAGCAGCTAGGAGTAAAAAGCAGCCGTCTGTCTGTCCCCTAGGGAAAATCCTTTGAAGGCTCCAGAACCTTTCTCTTCAAAATGGTTACCTTCTCTTATATTCGGTTTGGAAAATGGTATTCCATCAAACACACACCCTGCTTATTCGTAATTTGCTATTCTCAGGAAGCCTCCAGAATCCTAAACCCGCAGCTCCGGATGACGGTACGGTGGTCAGGGGGAGGCACACAGAGGTGACAGCATGAGTGGGGAAGAGAATTCAAGTCTGCAAAGTCGGTTCATGGATTCTTGTTTCTCTTTGAATTATTTCTCATCTCCTTCAGCTCAAATGGGCTGGAAGGTTGAAAGGGCCCTGGGGGGGGGACCTTGTCCATCTCTCTGCCTACAATTAGACGGAGGATAGCTAAAGCCACGTGGCAATTGTTTGGGCGGTGGGGGGGGGGGGGGGGGGGAGTTAGGCTTAATGTTGTCAGGCCAGCAAAAGTCAATAGGAGCGGACTGGAACGAAAGGAGGCTGATTCTAGTTCAAATCACATTTGGGCCAGTAAGACTCCTGTCCAGCCTATCACTTCTCTGACCCCCTCACTTCACGCTGCCTTCCAGTTATCATCACAAGAATTTAGGCAAGTGTAAACATTCTGAAGAGACTACAATTACACGGATTGACCCTGACGGCGGGCCACCATGATCACCTGCCTGGATAAAACCCCCTCCCGACAGACGGAACTCAGCTCTTACAAACAAAATTAATGACCAGTCCCCAAAACGAGTCTGGGTTAGATCAAATGATCTTCCCTCAGTTCGCAGTAACTGCAAACGAGCTTTCTGTTTCTTTACAGGCACGCGGCTCCCCGCTTATTTATCTCAATCAGGAAGAACAGAAAAGATCTACAGCACTGACTATCGATACAAAATTTTAAGTCATCAGCTTTCAGGCATTTTCACTTTTTCTCCAGAAGAGGTGAAGAGTGAGTGTGGCTGTAATCACTGAAGTCTTAAGATACAGTGTTTCCATTTATTAAGTGAAAAGATGTGAGGAATGTCATCCCGTATGATTACACTTAAACAGGCTCTAAAATCAGCGTTTCGTTAAAAATACAGTCATGAGAAATCAGGTTATAGAAGATATTTAATAATTGCAGAAACATAGCAGTGAAGTAGTTTATGTGAAAACAGTATGTTCAGTAGGATTCCAAATTAGCATACAAAAATGACTACAAAGATATACCCCAAAAAGTGAATAATAATTGTCTTTTAGTTGTGAGAGGACGTGTAGGTTTTATTTTCTTTGTGTCATGCTTCTATTTTTTGAATCTTCTACAATGTTCATATGTTTGTAACTGGAGAAAGAAATTCAATAAACGGTAATATTTATATCTGTATTACAGTGTTTCAGAGGTTTCCCTTTCCATCCATAGACTCCCATGGGTATACCAGCTAGAAGAGTGAATCAGATCAACCCATTTTAAACAAGGTTAAATCGTTGTTTATTTTTGTGATGCTTTACTGTTTTCAGAGTACTCGCTCTTAAGCATTATCTAATTTGATGATCTGTGATTCAAGGAAAGGCTATTATGTCCTCATTTTACAGATGAGAAAACAGAGGCTCAAAATGATTAAATAATTTGCTCAGGGTCACACGGCTCATAAAGCAGTTAAACTGGGACCCTGACCTGGAATTTCTGCTACCCGTGAGATCTTTTCTCAAAAATAAGCTGAGGGAACCTTCACTCACGGCTTCTTCGTTCAAGAAGTTCCTGCTAAATGCCTAGACCCCATTCTTCAAGGATGAATTCTCCCGATTTTGCCCAATTTAAATGTCCAGAGCTTGACTAGAATCATCCATCCAGGCATCGATGCTGCACAGAACAATGACCTCAGGGGGCTCTTGAGCTCGGAAATTTATAAACACGATGGGAGAATTTGCTGAGGACAGAACCCACATTCTGGGATGAAACTCTATATAACGTTCTACACAGACATAGTTAGGAGTCTGTAAAGGCCACATAATGGGTTCTGGTGCCGGTTTCCGTATCTTCTCCCTGAAGCACTGGGGCGCACCCTTTATGGGGATGGCTGGAAGAACAATTTCAGGGCAGATCTGCCTGAAGGCTCCTTGCCGGGTCTTATGCAATTTGGGGGGAACGACCATTTCTTGCTTCGGCGCCCTCGTTCCTGCTCACAAGCAGCCACTTACCAGAGCTTGGTAACCAGAAACAATGGCACGCTGTGTTTTTCAGTTGCAAGGAATAGAAACAAGACCCCATTGCCTCACATCTTGTAGGTTTTAGGGTGGAAAGACAGGGTGAAGTTTACAAAGCAGCATTCTGACGAGACCTCACGCAAAGCCGGAAAAGCCAGGCTTACCAGGCTTTCGGGAGACACGTGGCCCAAGGAGAGGCTGTCCCGGAGTCGGGCAGACCCCCTCCTTCTGCAAGTGTCACAGTGCAGCATGCAGGGGACACAAAGCAGTCCCACTTGGAGCCCTCGGGGTGAGCAGTTTGGGAACCTCGGCATCGCTGTCCCACGGCAGTGGCAAGGACACCCCTTCAGTGACATCACAGGCAGAGGCCAAAGATGAAGAACACGACGGTTTCCTGGCATTTCCGGTCAGATGCTTCAGTGAAGACCACGTGACAAAATGTGTGTGAGCTTTCCATCTGCACCCAGGACCGGTGAGCTAACTTCATGTGAAGGACCCTCCCTGGACATACAGCTCCGGGGACGGCTGACCAAAGGCCCACCCTAGAGGCAGCCTAGGGCACGGGAGCCATGCTTCTCTCCTGACCCACAACAGGGAGGCGTCAGCATTGTGGCGACTAGAGATGAGCTTTCCTTGGTGAAATGAGCACTTTTCAAGGCGCATGGATTGGCAATGTCCCAGTATGAGCAGGATATTATGGAATTAGGGAGCCAAACCACCTGTCTTTGGAATAGCCCCCAAAGTGACTGTTGGCGTACTGTTACCTGCACAACCAGAAAGTCAGCTGAATCCTGCTGCTGACATCCTCTCCCCTCTCTTCTGAATGTGCCCCTGAAGCACCTAAGGCAACAGACACTCGGGACTGCATCAAGCTCATGGTGGCAAGAGGACTCTCTCGTCGCCAGCGGGTACGGGTGTGTGCTTTCTCTCCCCCGCATTCTACCCTAGAGGGTTCACGGATTTCTAGTTATTAGAGGCTATTGCCAACTGGTCAAAAATTACTCAATAGCTTTAAATGATTCAGTTGATCTGACTTAGGACCTTTGGTTAGGGTACTTTAAGTATTCTGGGAAAGAATTAGGGAACTTCTGAGCAGAAACCGAGTTGAATTACTCCTACGTTCTGAGTACTAGTGTCATGCGGCCTCATCTGCACCCAAAAACAGAAAGGGGCCTGGAGAAATCTGGGGTTACCCTTATATTCCTGAGCAGCCTTCCACAGTGCAACCGGTCCGGTAAACATGTACAACTCATGGCGTCAGGACTTCTGACTTCAGTTAAATACCACAACTCAGTTTCGTAAAAATCAACTTTAAAATGCTTTGTTTTAATCTTTATTCTCTCTCTGATTTTAAAAATAGCCCATGTTTACTCTAAGTCCCACATTATAGAAAACTGAGAATCCCCTAGAATCCCACCCTCAGAGATGACTACTAGTCTCTTTGGTGAATATTATTCCAGATTTTTTGGGGCGTATGGTAGTAAACAAACAGATCAAGTGGAACTCTGCTACCACTGGAACATATGCTCGTCTGCTCTTGTGCAAGTTTTCAAATAGTTCTGAGAAATAACTCAACTGACCAGTTTCTTCAGAGCTTTATGCATTAGTCTTCAAAGATTCTCTCACACAGTGGGTGGAAAAACCTCCAAGATTTTCTTGTCCTTCAATATCAAATATTTCCCAAAGTATTCAAGGTGAGTAAGTTTTTCTTAAGAAAGGAAATGAACAATGATGAATTTGATACAAAGGAGAAAACAGTACAGAAAATCATAGCAGTTTATCAAAATAAAAACTCCAAAATTCCAATTTCAGCAAGTATCATAAAACGGCTTTAAATTTTGACTTTGGGAAAGAATGTATCCTAAAAGTAATGCTACAATTCTTCTCATCTGATCAATACAAGAGGGTGCGCTGTATTCATACGGCCATTTAGAATTCTTTCCATTCCGAGCGAAATCGAATGACTAGAATTGCTACAAAAGAAAGCATCTACCTGCAGGGAGTCCAGAATGGGGCACGTGGAAGACATTTCAGCTTTTGCAGCTGGTAAAGGACAACTTTGATTCAACCTCCCACAGCTTCGCTTGTAATGCTTTCAAAACATCTTCCATCTATCGAATTGAAAAAATACTTTAAGATACACATATGATCATGATTAAAATCGCACCATTAAGTGATTAAAATATGTATCATTAATAAAATGTATGACTATGATATGCATTACACATATTCAGTGTTTAATGAAATTATTTAGAGGCATAAACTAAATTTTATATAAATAAGACGTCATTATATTAACAGTAGTTCTCAGTCTCTAACCTGGAGTTCTCTTATACACACATCAGAATGTTGCCTATCTGGCCATGAAAAGATGTTAACGTTCAAAAATTAGGTTGTTGGGGCGCCTGGGTGGCTCAGTTGGTTGAGGTCTGACTCTTGATTTCAGATCAAGTCATGATCTCAAGGTTCGTGGGATCAAGTCCCACTGGGATTTTCTCTCTCTCTCCCTCTGTCCCCCCTCCCCACTCATGCTCACTCTCGCACTCTCTCTCTCAAATAATAAATAAATAAAGAGCTTTTAAAAATCGGGTCGTTTATACCATGAGAATGGAATCAAATGAAATACAGTTTACTAGTTTTAGATTATACACTATTTTGATTGAGGTATGAAATGACTTATTATTTTTTTTTGATAAAGCTTTAGCTTAAATTGTAGTTTGGCTCGCCCCCAAAATCAATTTTACTAACAACTGAAATAAAATAAGCACTCTCTTACCATGAAAGTACTAAGATCAAAACAGATGCCTTTGTGAGGAGTATTTGTGGAGGAGCCCTTGTTCACTAACAGGGAAGTGGTTCATACAAAGATATATGAAGTACAGAACAAAATTACCTGCTTTAGAGACTTTTCTATTTCAACTCTGCTTTCAAGATTAAAAAGTTCTTTATCTTCTGACACGATTTGCTTTTCCGAGGACCCTAAAATATAACTGAAGTACAGTGCAGTACGAGGTTACAATATGAAAAGGACGCAAATATTAGATTCATTTCAGTTAATATTAAAACTCTAAGTATATTACACTATCTGTTTGTACCAAGTAAACACAAAATAACTATTTTTGTTACTAGCAACCTATGTAGGAAGTTGTATTACAGAAAATCGTATTTTTCTCCCTAACAGCTTTGTCCCGATATTCCTACATATTTTCCAACACTCTAAGTATTTCATTACTGGAACGAACTTGCTCTTTAGTTAGCTGGGTGCCAAAACATTAACAGTCATAGTTCAAAATTCTATGATTAAAAAATTTGAAAAGATCCTGAGGAAGCCGCTGCTTTTTTGGTTTCTATAACTTCGGGGAACACGTATAATTTCAAATCGGACTTGTCGTAAATAATCTATGGAGTCAGTTCTGGTCACCCCAATGTGGCAACTTCAACAGTAATCGTCCAAGTTGTTGTGCCCGGCTCTCTGAGGTTAGGGGATGCTGTGGTGCAGACAATACGCAGGAAGAGAAAAACTGGCCTGGAAACAAGGAAAACAGGCCCAGTGTTGGTAACCCAAGAGATCAAAACAGCAAACAAGAAGGTGCCAGTATTTCTCCAAAGAAAACTTGATTAATTTACATTTCTTTTGAAGTCTTTTATCACATGCAGTAACTCCAGTATGTCACTTCTTTTGTCAAATAAGAACTATCTTCTCGTGGAAACCTCATCGATTGTATTTCTGAAAAATGGCATGGGAGACAAAATTGCAGAAGGCAAAAAAATGAGAGGAGGTGGGAGATGAAGTGGCACTAAGTAATTTACAAAACTGTAAATAGGGGCTCCTGGCTGGCTTAGCAGGTGAAGTGTGTGACTCTCGATCTCAGGGTCATGAGTTCAAGTCCTGCACTGGGTGTAGAGATCAGTTAAAAATAAAATCTTTTTGGGGCGCCTGGGTGGCGCAGTCGGTTAAGCGTCCGACTTCAGCCAGGTCACAATCTCGCGGTCCGGGAGTTCGAGCCCCGCGTCAGGCTCTGGGCTGATGGCTCAGAGCCTGGAGCCTGTTTCCGATTCTGTGTCTCCCTCTCTCTCTGCCCCTCCCCCGTTCATGCTCTGTCTCTCTCTGTCCCAAAAATAAAAATAAAATCTTTTTTTTTTTAATTTTTTTTTTTTTTAACATTTATTCATTTTTGAGAGTGAGAGAGACAGACCATGAGCAGGGGAGGGGCAGAGAGAGAGGGAAACAGAATCCGAAGCAGGCTCCAGGCTCTGAGCTGTCAGCACAGGGCCCGATGTGGGGCTCAAACTCACGGAGTACAAGATCATGACCTGAGCTAAAGTCAGACGCCCAACCGACTGAGCCACCCAGGCGCCCCAAAAATAAAATCTTAAAAAAAAAACAAAAAACAAAAAAACAAACAACAAAAAAACTGTAAATAAACACTTCTAAAACCAAGCAGTTTCCTTGGCATTAAAATTCCACCCTAAGAGGAAAAAACAACTTCAATACTATAATCTCCTGTGGCAAAGTTTTCCACGTTTCCTTTTATACAGATATGTACCACTTTTGAAAGTTTTGTACCAAGCCGACCAAGCTGAGATTTCATGTCCTTTCACACTTGTCCTCTCCCTCACTTAATTTTCACAGATCTTAGTAAAATTCTCATGGAGATTAAAGGAGCATCTGTTTGGGCCTGGGTCTTCTATTCCTATCTTAAAACCAAAACAGATCTGCTCTCTCTCCAGACAGGCCTCCATCCACACAACAGTGAACAGTACCTGTTCATCCTTCTTTTGTATGAGGGCTGTAAGAAGTTTGCGGAGTTTAAAATTCTGGTCTGAACCTGTCTAGTTTCAAACAAGGTGGCAGACTAAAGTTATCAAAGAATAATTTGATGAGAAATCACAATTCTGATAAAAAGAATACTGTTTTAAATCTTTTGAAGAGAAAAGCTGAGGAATTCAGCACGAGTGACAAAATACCTCAAGTAATGAAAGTATAAGCTCTTTAATTTCTTCTTAAATTTTTCTTCTTTCCTGATATATAAGATTTTTAGGCATCTTTAAAGTCTTGGGGATTACATCTTTTCTAGGATAAGTGAAAATACGCAGGAGTCAAATGAGTTATTTAATTTTGTGTTTCCTAGTAAAAAAGGCTAATTATGGGGTGCCTGGGTGGCTCAGTTGGTTGAGCATCTGACTTCGGCTCAGGTCATGATCTCACGGTCCATGAGTTCGAGCCCCACGTCGGGCTCTGTGCTGACAGCTCAGAGCCTGGAGCCTGCTTCAGATTCTGTGTCTCCCTCTCTCTCTGCCCCTCCCCTGCTCATGCTCTGTCTCTCTCTGTCTCAAAAATAAATAAAAACATTAAAAAAAAAAAAAAGGCTAATTAGAAGGCCATTAAGATCTCTGAAATTCTTTAACTGACGTCTGTCATCAGCCTCCCATTTGCCTTGTTTCCAAATGTTTACTTTTTAGAAATCATGAAGAATAAGGCACTTCCTTGCATCCTCAGAGAAAGCAGGCGATTCTTCACTAGACTCAAGAAAATGGTTAGACTTTGTATTTGTTTTTCCAGAACACCAAAGGTACTTCTTTCCCAACTAGTTTTGAAATTCCTAACTCTTCATGATATTCTAGGCTAAAAAATGGGGGAGAAAATAAAATGGACAACACGTATCGCTTAAAAACCTTTTCAGGAAAAACTGAACATATTTTTACTCTGAAAAATGTTCTCGCAGTGCTTTCTCCTTATAATTTAGTATGTCTGATTTTCCCATGCCAAATATATCAGGTCAAAACAAAAAAACCATTGGCTTTTTGTCAGAAATTATTACTTGAAAATGTATTTTAACCAAATAGTGTTGATTTCGTTCTGCTGTTTTTATACTAATTTTTCTGCAGAAAACTGAGGAATCGGGAGATAACCATTTATTTATCAAACTTACCTTTCAATGGCTTCAACCCTGAGGCAAAACAAGTCTCTCTTGTAATCTAGGCTTTTGGGTGTGCATCTGTAGATGTGACCGAGGTTGAGCGAGCACCCAGAGCAGTACAACGTCTCCAGAACACTGCAACAGCGAAAGGCCGGTGCTTCAGCAAACAGGGTACAACTCGTTATAACAAAGATCCCACTGTTAAAATCCAGAAACATTTAACATCTAAGTGGCTAAAATATGTTATTTCAACCTTACTAAGTCATATGAATAAGGAAGGAAAGAAATGGTAGTAACATATATTAGAAGTGTGGACAGTTGCCTCCAGGCCGCAATGACTTAAGCACCTAGTGACGGGGGACACATAGAAAAGTGACGAGAGGATACTGATGTGGAGTTTCTCTAGAATGTAAATGCCTCAATCTGGTATTAAGAAGAATGATCTAAAACTTGAAAAGAAGGAAAGGATTCCACAGGCTCTTTTAATCTCATATTGATCACCAAGCCCACTGAGAATCATTAACGCTCTGGGACAGGGGTGGACACATTTTTTCTGTAATGATCCAGGGAACAAATATTTTAGGTTTGTAGGCCACATGGTGTCTGTTGCAATGACTCGCCCCTACTAATGTAGCACAGAAGCAGCCACGGACAATACATAACCAGATAGGCACTATGTTCCAATAAAAATATATTTACAAAAAGAAGTGCCTGACCCATGGGCCACACTTCGCTCTACTTGAAAGGTGACATTGGGCGCTTACTACTTACTACGGATCAGGGCCCAGACTCTGAAGTTCGATGAGGACTTACAGAAAGCAGATTAGTAAGATTAACAATCTGTAACACCACAAATGATTTTAGTCTGCTGGAGAGGCAAATGTTCTCTGCTAGTACAAAAGATAACCTCAAAGGTGGAGGCTTTATTGTCCTGGGGGACACGAACTAGATTTGTTCTCCAGAGAGTGTCCTTCTCTAAACCAGCTTTGCCATGTTCCGATTCCCTCAGGAAATGAGTGACATAAATCTTGGACACGTGCTCATCGTGCATCTGTTAGAGAAGCTCTTTTTTAATTAGACTTCGACCTAACTCTCTTCTACTCACTCCAGACATGCTCCACATAGGCAACTCACAAATATTCTACTTAATGATCCAAGTTCTCCACGTAATTAATTGCTCCTTCATTCTAGTTATTTCCCAACTCAGGATCTGCATATTTGAATATAATTTGCCCCACCAATGTCGATTCATGTCTTCTTTAAATCTTAGAATCCAGGGGCGCTTGGGTGGCTCAGTCAGTTAAGCGTCCGGCTCTTGATTTTGGCTCAGGTCATGATCTCATGATTCATGGATTCAAGCCCCGTGTCAGGCTCCATGCTGTCAGTGCAGGGACTGCTTGAGATTCTCTCTCTCTCTCTCTCTCTCTCTCTCTCTCTCTGCCCCTCCCCTGCTCACTAGCTCTCCCTCAAAATAAGTAAACTTAAAAAAATATCTTAGAATCCAGTCACCCAAATGCCTCATCAAATTGACCTACCCAAATTTGCCATGCTATAAATATCTATACGAAAATTACAGTCCTGTCGCATAGCAAATTGATAACTGAAGATTTAAATTTCGTGATGATAATATACATCACAAAAGATAGCTATTATTTCAAAAGAATTATATCATGCCTTCTAATAACTAGCTATTCCTGTCATCAAAAAAATGGAGCCAACCAAGACTCAAACAATCTATTAGACTGCATTATTGTTTACCTATAGATACGGAGAGACTTTTTTAACTACTGCAGCTCCATAGGGAGCCAAGAACAAAATGAATCACTGCCCAGTAAATTGTAAGTTCTCACTGGTAATAGAATTAGCTACATAATATGCCATTGATCATATATTAAGCTTCTATAGGCTTTTATATTTTTTACTTTATATTTTTAAATATATTTTATGTTTTTTGGATATTTTAATATTTTACATTTCTATTCATTTTATATTTCTCCATAAAGCCCAGGAAGGAACCCTACCTATGCTACCAACGGTGAAGAGGAAAATGTCCACGCTACATATCGAACCTCATAATCTTTACGAGGCTGCCATACACAATTACCAAGACAGTGAACTAACATATGATGCAGGTGTAATCAGCCAAAAAAGGATACTTAAATAAAGGTAAAATACAAAACACACTGATCAGTGGGTAACATTGTTTTATCCCAAATTATCAAAATCAAAGTAAACACCACTGAAGAATACATGCAAACCCATTCACTTCCAGAGTGATCTTGAGAAGCAATGAAGAGATAGTAGCTACAATTATTGTAGGGTTTTTCTTTTTCTTTTTTAATGTTTATTATTTTTGAGAGAGAGAGAGAGAGAGAGAGACAGAGAGCAAGCAAGGAAGGGGCAGAGAGAGAAGGAGACACAGAATCCGAAGCAGGCTCCAGGTTCTGAGCTGTCAGCACAGAGCCCAATGCAGGGCTCAAACTCACAGACCGCGAGATCATGACCTGAGCTGTAGTTGGCCGCTGAACTGACGGAGCCACCCAGGCGCCCCAGTTTTGTAGTGTCTTTCTGTTTTCACAGCTGGCAAGGATTTGGCCAGAACCTACCCTTAAATTTGGACAATAATATTGAGAAAGCAGTACCAGAAATCACAGGGTGATTTTCGACAAGAAATGAGTTAGCATGTAAGAAACTTAACAAGCGACAGAATGGACCCAGGAAACACTCCTACCTTAACGACACATTTCTAAAACCCACAAGTGTTCTTGTTGACCAGCTGCAGAATGACGCAAGCAGCTATTCAGTAGGACAGGCCTATCAAAAACATATGAGCATTCTAAAGCGATACGATATTTCCCCAAGTGTGGAATATGGGACCCTGATGAAATTTAGGACAGTGTAATGTGGCATGAATGATGGGTTCAGGTGATACAAGTAAACAGGACTAAATAACACTGGCTGACAGAGGATGAGTCAATTCCCCTTTAGTTCTCTATCAATCCCGATTATAAGAAGAAGAAAGTCTCAGTCTGGTGCTAGGAAGTCTCGAACACGAATCTCATAGGTGCAAATCTTTCTACAGTGAGAGAACAGACTTTGGGCTCAGAACAAGTGAGGTGACAGCATCCCTGCTAGAGTTTAATAACATCTGTTTTCATTGTAGTAAACACCTAATCAATGGCAAATGATGTATGTATGGCAGTAATACATTAGATTCCTTTTTAAATAAATTTAAATAAAATCCTGAGTCAATGTAATGAAAGATAGTAAGTACATGATAGCTGGTATATGAATATGGCAAAAATGGTGAAAGTGGCATCAAAATAAGTAAAATTGGGGTCATCTGGATGGCTCAGTCAGTTAAGCCTCCGACTCTTGATCTCAGCTCAGGTCGTGATCTCATGGCTCGTGGGTTCAGGCCCGTGTTGGGCTCTGCATTGCATGTGGAGACTGCTTGGGATTCTCTCCCTCTCCTGGCCCCTCCCCAACACGTGCTTGAACACGCGTGCATGCACACTCTCTCTCAAAATAAATGAATAAACTTAAAAACAAAAAAAGTAAACTCGGCAAGAAGAAAGAACACTTTGCAAGAAGGGAGGGGAGACACAGCACTGTGCTAGCTCTAACCACTGCACCGTCCTGTGGCCTATCTCCCCAGGCCTTCCTTTCTTCATCTACAAACTGAAAAACAAGCTAAGTCTGGCTTTTCCAAACTGAGGTCACCTGCGTTGCCAGCAGCACCATTTCTGCCACCTACACATACTACCTGTACTACCATTAATGTGATTCTCCTTAAAAAGAGTAATCTCCTAATTGAAATGCACTTTATTTGAATTGGACACTCCAGCTAGCATTACTTTAAAAGGAAAAACCAGAAGTTTTAAGTACACATGAAAAAACATACATGATTATTAATTTCTGTTGAGCTGTTTGTGTACCGCCTACAGTTACTTCATATATATCGGTAAAGCACATCCTGGGCAACAATTATACAGGCAGAGCCTCCCATTCAGTTTACTGAAGATGCCACTTGTAGCACAGTGGATGACGGGGATGCCAAGAGAGTGACGCCTTCAGCCCTGGGAGCGGGAGCACGGGGCCTGGGGCTTGCTGGAGCCCCCGTGCTGGCTGCCTGCAGCCTCGTGCAGCCTTGTCTGTTTACCTCAACAGGCCACATGTACATGTGTGTAAGTGTGAGACTAGCATTCTCTATGGGTAGCATGACATTAAGAAAACGTAGGTAGCGTTGGTCTAAGGCATCCTTTGGCTAAGATTTTATGATATAGACTTTTTTTTTTTTTTAATTTTCAACTTGTTTTAGCACTAAGCCCAAACACCCAAAAGAGAGTGTCAGAATGTGACTTTAGAAATTTAGAAACTCTTTTGGGGCGCCTGGGTGGCTCAGTAGGTTGGGCATCCGACTTCAGCTCAGGTCATGATCTCACGGTCCATGAGTTCGAGCCCCGTGTCGGGCTCTGTGCTGATGACTCACAGCCTGGAGCCTGCTTCGGATTCTGTGTCTCCCTCTCTCTCTGCCCCTCCCCTGTTCATGCTCAGTTTCTATCTCTCAGTAATGAATAAACGTTAAAAAAAAAAAAAAAATTAAAAAAAGAAATTTAGAAACTCTTCCATTGCAATATCTAAAAAGATCACCAATGCTCAAGAGTTAATACATTAAATTGGCTGATTCTATACTGACCACCAGAAAGAAACTTTTATCCCAACTAATCTTACTGGTAATGATCTTTTTAAAGATTTTTAGCTGAAAAATAAACATTTTCTCAAATACACATATTCCAATAGATAATAATAGCCTTACTCACCAACCATTTTCATTTTTACGTTTGGACAGTATCTGTTCCTTATCCACAGAAACATTACAGGAAACACCTAGAGCAAAGTAACAATAATTTATTAATGTGGTTTGCTATATGACACATGCAGGTATTTAGAGAACTTTTTTTTTTTTAAACATTTATTCATTTTTGAGAGACACAGAGACACAGAGCGTGAATGGGGGAAGGGCAGAAAGAGAGGGAGACACAGAATCCAAAGCAGGCTCCAGGCTCTATCTGTCAGCACACAGCCCAACGTGGGGCTTGAACTTACCAACCGTGAGATCATGACCTGAGCCGACGTCGGACACTTAACCCACTGAGCCACCCAGGCGCCCCTGGAGAACTTCTAATTCAATTTTCCTTTTAGAACTCAGAGAACCAGGAAAGATAAGAGCCCAAAGTCCCACAGGCATACAAGGGTGGCTCAAAACAAAATGTACCTCTGTACATCTCCTGGAAAAAAGGTGGCAGAATGAGAGTTCTTTCTCATCCGTGAAAACCACTGACATTAACAAGTAAAACTAGAGGGGAAAATACAATCACCAGTAAAGACGGAACACCTAGAACCTCAGTCACAGATTACCAAGAATACCTGCAAGGTACAGTAAAATTGGGATTAAACCCAAGAAAGATGGGGCGCCTGGGTGGTTCAGTCAGTTAAGGTTCAACTCTTGATTTCACCTCAGGTCATGATTTCGGGGTTCGTGGGATCAAGCCCCCCCACCCCACCCCCACCCCCCACCACACACACACCCCACATTGGCTCTGCACTGTCAGTACTGATTCTCTCTCCCTTTCTTTCTGCCCCCGATAGCACGTGTGCATGCGCTCTCTCTCAAAATAAAGAAACATTTTTTTTTAATTAGTCTAAAAATGAATAAAATAGGGGCGCCTGGGTGGCGCAGTCGGTTAAGCGTCCGACTTCAGCCAGGTCACGATCTCGCGGTCCGTGAGTTCGAGCCCCGCGTCGGGCTCTGGGCTGATGGCTCAGAGCCTGGAGCCTGTTTCCGATTCTGTGTCTCCCTCTCTCTCTGCCCCTCCCCCGTTCATGCTCTGTCTCTCTCTGTCCCAAAAATAAATAAACGTTGAAAAAAAAAAAAATTTAAAAAAAAAAAAAATTAAAAAAAAAAATGAATAAAATAAAACCAAGAAAGATGTTAAAAGGCAATGCATACACCCCCAGGTTTCAAATGCAGAGCTCTCAGGGACTTGAACAAAAATCTTTTATTTAGGCCATGACTTGGATGGTGTCACAGCTGACCCCAGAAGCAGGAAACATTCCCAGAGGATCTAGGTCCAGGATACACTAAGGAAGGGATGGGGGACAGAGGGAAATGAAAAAGACCTCACACTTAAAATGTCCAAAGCAATAGGTTTCACCTCCTACGGTCTACGTGAACTGGGTAAATTCCACCTCCATCCACCAAGTTGCTCATATCAGAACGCAAGGTGTCACCCTTGATTCATCTCATCCTCCGTAACCCCCATATCCTCTCCACCGATCAGTCCTGGCAATTCCACCTCACGAAACTCACTCTTGCTCCCAAACCATCACTACGTCCTCTTGCCTAGACTATTGCACTAGCTCCTACTGACCTCCCACTTCCACACCTAACCTTCCCTTCAGAGCTTCCTCCAAAGAAAAATCTGGGCCATATCACTCCCTTGCTGAATAGATTAGAATATTCTAATATTCACTAGAATAGAATTCTATTCTATTCACTCACTAGAATAGATTCCAATTCTGAAGAACAGCCTCGAAGGCCCTGAATTTTCTGACCCCTTCCTTCCTCTCTTTTATTGCCGCCTTCTTCATTCTGCTCTTCTGTCACACCAGCCTCAGGGCCTTTGCACTAGCTGGTCCCTGCCTAGAAAAAGCAAAGAGCATGATCCCAGAATTGTACATGCAGTCAAGAGGACGTTCATGTGAAAGAGAACAGAAAGGCATTTTCAACCACTCAAATTTGAAGTTTTCTTGGGGATTGGTGTGGGGGTGGGAAGGGACTACTGATGATGATTAATGAAATAAACAACTCAGAAATGAGAAAGCTATTAAGCTTTCTTTTATTAATAAGAGTCCTGGAGTTGAGAAACAAATTCATACAAACATTACATTAAGCTTCAATGACCAGGCTATGGCTACAGAACAGAACATAGATGTTATAAACCTTGACAAAGTAAAAATAACTCACTCAAACTGAGGCGGAAGGAAATGGAAATTAATCCAAGAGTTCATTTCTTTATCTTTCATGGCAGCAATGGGGAAAGGCACAGGGTGGGGGGTGGGGTAAACTGAACTGTCTAAAGCTGACAGTTTTTAAAATTTAAAAACTGTTATAGAAAAAGTAAGTAACAGAAGGGGTTTTATACATAAAACAGAACAAAAAAGCATGTGGAAAAAGATAGTTCTACTTTCTGTAAAAACAGAAACTACAAGCAAAATGAAAGATTTAACACCATACATATTATGTCTTGCCTACTTAAAAAAAAAAAAAAAAGATTCTCCTACTGTATCAAAAATCTCAACCCAAGTACATGCTGTTCTAACGGAGGCAACTCTGGAAGCAATCCAGGATCAACAATGACAGATTGGGAGGATTAACGGTATCTCCGTTACAAAAATCACTTCAAGTGGCCCTTACTAGCCATTTTGAGCTCATGATACACATTAACTCATTTAATCCTCCTAACTACCGCGTGTATGTATTATCCAAATTTAGTTGGTCATTTTTTTACTGAGCAATGTAAAACCACAAGATGCTGGTTCAATCGCTGCTCTTCTGGGCTGGGGGACCCCAGAAAAGGACCGGTCTCATGAGCCCAAGACGCAGGGGTGACCCTCCTTCTCCCCTTTTCCTGGGACAGCTCACCTTCCCAGATTTTTCTGCTTTTAAAAACCCTAGACAGCCCCAAAACACCCCTCTCTCCTTCTCCTCCCGGGCCGTCCAGGTGCGGCACGCTAGGAAAGAAGGTGGCCCCAAGCTTCCCCCCGCCACCCCACTGCCCAACCTCCTCCCCCCCCCCCCCGGCGCGGCAACTGACAGCGCAGCAAGATGCAGTTGGTGTCCTCCTGGCTCGTCACCCAGCTCAAGGAGTCGCCCAGCGGTCGCCGGCAGCCGGAGCACAGAAACACCAGCGGCCTGTCCTCCTCCTCGGCCGGCTCCACAGCCTCCTCGCGCCGCGTCCTCTCTGCACAGGCCACCGACGGGTCCCCGCTCAAGGAGGTCCAAATGCTGGCCCACTTCTGCAGCAGCTGGTGACGGTCCGAGTCCTCCGAGAGCCGCCTGCCTAACAGGGAGGAGTCGCCCCACTTGCCCTTGTCGCCGCCACACGTACAGCTAGTAGAAGAGCAACCTTTGCAACCCGGCGACCAACTGCCCGCCATTCTTCCAAATCGCCCGCGCCGCGGAGCGCCACGGGAAGAGCGCCCAAGCGCCTGCGCGGGGCGGGGCCAGGCCGCGGAGACCGGAAGGGGGCCGTGGCTGAGGGGCGGAGCCTAAGGGAGAAGAAACGGCTGGCAACCTGCTGGTGCGCCTGCTCCTTGTCGGACTGCTCCAAGGCGGCTGTTCTTCGCTGCAGAACAGCTTGAGGAAGTTGAGGCTGCTTTTCCAGCTTTTAGGAAATTGAGGCTGCTAGAGATCTGGCAGCTGGTCTACTTGGGTAAGGGTGTTGAGCCCCTTACATAGGAGGGGCGGTGTCTTTGAGAAATTTACAGGTCCCAAACTAAATAACCAACCTTTCACTGAGACTTTCACAGTGGTTACTAAAGTGAATACGCCTCCCCACACACTCCACCCAGAGAGAGAGAGTTGGGACACACTCTTGCTTTGTACGGCCTCATTCCCCCACCCTCCGTGCTACAGCCTTTTAAATTTTAGCGTGCCTAAGAGTTACCTGGGAGCTGATTAAAACACAACTTTCCAGGCCCTGTCTTCTCGGATCTAGTTCAGGATCTAGTTCAGAAGGTCCGTTGGGCCCAAGAATTTGCCTTTGTAACAAGCTCCTAGGCGATGACAGTGCTGTCAGTATTGCCAGCTCCACTTTTGATTGCCACTGCTCTAGTCTGTCTCGTTTCCTCGAAGTGGAGAAAGAGGAGTTATTGGGAAGCCACCTTCTCAGGTTTCTTTTGTGCATTGTTTTTGCTGGAATGAGACCCTGGAAAGGGCTCTGGATCACTCAGGCTAGCAACGCAAGGAAAAAGCTGGAGAAGCGAGTGTGAACGGCAGCAGTGTTAATGGAAAGTTTGGAAGTGATTGTTGACCGGTTCCGGGAGCCAGCCATTAGCCCCTTGCATGGAGGGGGCATCCCTTATGGATGGTAAGGACAGACTTCCTCAGCTATCCACCAAAAGCCAGACTTGAAAGGACCACGTCAGGGCAGGAAAGGTTGGTGGCGAAGGGACAGCTGCATCATGGACAACTTTGCAGCATGTAGGAGAAACGGTTCCCACCAAAGACTAGATCAGCTCCTGGGACTCTCCTATACCCTAAGACACTGCCCACTTCACTTGGTCTGCTAAACTGTTTACATAAATTTTACTTCCAATGTGGTTGCCTCTGGGCAGGAGCAAAAGCAAAAGCTTTGGAGTCAGAAATGGCAGGCTGACCTAACCCTCCATTAAATAGTAACCATGTAGCAAACTATGGAAAGGCAATTTTCCTTCCCTGAGTCTGATTCTTCATGGGTTAAATGGGTCAGTACCCCCTGGGGATTGTTAACAGGGGGATCAAGTGATACCATAGGCTTGAAAATGCTTTAACCCTAGTGTACCATGGCCATGTTAATTAGCCTCCAATGGGAGGAAAATTGCCCTCCCTCCTTCTATTTTTTTTCTTTTTCTTTTCTTTTCTTTTTCTGTGTGTGTGTGTGTGTGTGTGTGTGTGTGTGTGTGTGTGTGTGTGTGCAAGCAAGCCTGACCTCCCTGGACTGCTGTTTTCAAGCACAATAATATATCTGGTACAACAGTGATACAACCCACATCTGTTCTTTAAGCAAATGGGTAGTAACCTTGGAATTCAAAGGAATGATCCCCTTGCTTCAGGCTTTGGGTTCTTATTGGCAACACTTAAATTCTATGATGGGAGAGCCCAGTAAAGAAGGAATGCACAGCGTGGCTGCCTGAGCAGATTCTCACCAGTGCACTTTTAGGCCCAATCCCCTAATAATAATAATAATAATAATAATAATAATACAAATTACATTTTACAGCTGTATTGCTACTAAGGTGAATATATAAATATTGTATATTAAAACATTTTCTTTAACCTAAAAGTTCCTTTTTTTCTTCTGATTTTAAAAGAAAGTAAAACATTTCTATGGGGCGGTACAAATATCATGGGCCTTGGGCCCTGTGCCTAATGGAGAAGTCAGCCCCAATGCAAAATGAACCCCTCTCGTAGTCACAAGTATGTCTGTATTATGAGTACACAATATTTAGATTCCCACAAAACCATATCTTACATGGGGACAAAATCAGACGCTCGAATAAGATGACCTTGGACTGGGGGGGGCAGAGGCTTCCTGAACAACCATTCCAAACCTTCCTCTTACTTACACAGCCAGGAGATTTGCATAAGGTGTTGAGTCCAAGTTTCACATCCCCTACTGTCACCCCCAGTTCCAGGAATGGATCCCCAGAGGTTTAACCCAATGAGGGTAAGCCACCTCTCTTCCGGTCTTGGTGCAGTGATGGCTCCCACCCAAGACTTAAGCCAGTCAGCACATTAGGCGCCCCCTGTGATAAGGATTGGCTCAGGTTAACAACTGAACCTGAGCTGTCAAGTTTTGACCAGAGTAAACCTCAAGACTCTTGTTCAGTGGTTAAGGGAAGGGATGTCCTCCTTGTTGCCTGGATGTGGACAAAGAAGCTCATACCCAGAGTGCTTCAGGCAGTCGTCTTGAAAACACAGAGAAGGGGGGAACTGAGAGAATCAACGAGAAACTGAGCCCCCAACCTCCGAACTCTTTCTGTTACACGAACCAACAAATTCTCCTTATTGTAGAAGCCAGTTGGAACTGTTTTGTTCTATCCAGCAATTCAAAATGTACGTCACAGTCTGACACAGTACGTCAAGATGAAGACTTTGACTGAGACTCCAAGATGCAGTAAAAATGACGTCCCAAGAGGTGTGAGAGAAGAAATTGCCTCTCTCCCTGGAAGGATCCTTCAGAGTGGATGTTGGAAAATTAATTCCCTCCTGCCCTTACGCCTCTTCCCACATTTCATCGAGATTAAGGACTAGAGAAAATAGTGACCAAGATGACGTCATAAGAAGGATTTCTTTGGAGACGGGCTGGGCTGTGAGCTCCACTTCTCCCCACTAGAGAAGGTGGAGGGTATCTGCCCCCGTTGCCTCCATCTGGCTGAGAGGAGACACTGAGGAACCATTTGCAGGGCCCGCGGGCTCCCAGGTGTTTGGGGATCTGGTGGCGGGGGGGAGAGTCGGGCTGTCGAGCTATTTTGGTGGCACAACAGAGATGAGCCAGACAGGTTGTCAAGCAGATATGGACTTTGCTGGTGGGAAGGCCACCTAGAGTCTTAAATTCTGCCCAAGATAACCCGTAAGGTTGAAGACTCTCCAGCAGTGAGCATCCCAGCGTGAAAGGGCCCCTGGAGGACCAGCCTGAGGGGAGACCTTCCTGGGTCGTGGGTGGGCAGCTGCAGGTGGGAGTGCAGGGGGTTTCTGGGGGACTAGGGGGGAGTTGCTTCTAACCATGCCAGGCCAGAGGGTGCAAAACCAGGTTATGATGGAACCCATTCAAGTGAAAACTGTTTTGCCCCCTCTGTCCCCCATTTCAGCCTGGGAATGGAAATAGCAGGGAGCAGGTAAGGTGAGAAAGAACGCAGAACCAGCCACACTAGGGGCAGGTGTCCGCCAACAAATCCCACCTCGGGGAGGAAGATAATAACTCTTACCCTCGAGCAAAGACTACAGTGTAGATTAATATCTTGGACTGGATACTACCATTTTCTGTCACAGATTCTGTTTATAACTGAAGTAGCTGCATAATTATTTACTCCCTAAGAGAGTTACACTCAAACTGCAATAATATGGGAGGGTTTCTTTACAAAGTGTCAAATGAGAAAGGTAGAGACAGCACGTAGCAGAGATCCTCAAGGGCCCAGGAACCCGTATCCATAGCCTTGACCCACAGGGATGCAGGGAGGGCATCTTCCCAAGGGAAAGAGAGCTGTGAAAAGCAGACCACAGAGGGAGGATCACCCTTCCATCAAGGGACGCAGCCAGATGAGTTGACCTGGAGAGAGGCAGGAGATTAAATTCCTGACCTTGTTCTCTTCCCTTCCTCCAGTTTCCTGCTGGAGCTCTCCATTGCCCAAGTGCAACCAGAATCCAGAGGGCACACAGCATATTGATGTGGCCCATACAAGTCTGCTTGGTGAGTGGGTCTGGAGTGGCCAATGGAGGGAACCCCGCACACAGGCTGCCCTTGTCCTCGTCCAGGGGCAAAGAACAGGCTCCCCTTACCAAGTAAGCTCTAAGAACATAGTAGGAAGCACAATTCAAAGCAAGATTTCATTTTGATTCTATCCTTCCATCCTTCTTGCTCAACATACCGTTACTCAGACTACCTGATTCAACTATCATTTCTGGCTGGGTTCAAAAACCATGCACGTAAGGGGCGTCTGGGTGGCTCAGTCGGCTGAGTGCCCGGCTTCAGCTCAGGTCATGATCTCACAGTTTGTGAGTCCGAGCCTCGTGTCGGGCTCTGTGCTGACAGCTCAGAGCCTGGAGCCTGCTTCGGATGCTGTGTCTCCCTCTCTCTCTGCCCCTCCCCAGCTCATGCTCTGTCCCTCTCTGTCTCAAAAATAAATATACGTTAAAAAAGATTTAAAAAGCCATGGCGTGTTTAACAAACAAATTCCAGTCTAATGAATATCTGTGGCAAGCACTAGTAGAAAGAGAGAGAGACAAAGCAAGAAAATATAACTAGGAGAGAGAAGGAACAGGAAAAAAAAAAGGGGGGGGGAGAAGAAACAAATGAGACCTTGACAATTTTGCTGGAAGAATTTGTGCCTTTTTAAAAGCGCACCGGCAATCGAGGGAAATCAGAAATTAATGGCTGCTGGTTACCATCATGACCTAGATTGTAACTGCTACACTTCCTGACCCTTACACAAGAATGACAGTGAGGAGTGTCTGCAGGTCCCAGGGTCCACCAGCTGGTCCCACTAGTAAGTAGAGAGCTAGCCGCAGTTGAATTTGAGGACCTCTTGGTCCAACTCTTACTGGTAGAGACACTGGGAGCCAAATGGCATCCACAGCTGCCCGCCCTGACCAGCTGGCAACCAAGAGAATGCCATGCTGGGCACTCAGTCCCCAGGGACCTCCTGGCACAATCAGAGCCCTCCTCGGGGGGATAAAATGTGCTGTGGGAAAAGTTTGGTTAGCTATTTCTATCTGTGCTGCAGGGGCGAAACAATAACTACAGGAATATGCTTCACCTTCTTCACAATCCTGATGCAGGGTGTTCTTTAAATAGTTCTGTTTCCCTCTCCTATTTAATGTGTGGAATCACGCTTTTCCGGTCTTTAGCAGATATATTTAATTCTCACGCAAGTTAAAAAAGAATAAGGAGAAAAGCATCTGACTTTCAGCAAATTCATAATATATTTGAGCTGGGGGCGAATCAGAGAAGCGCCTCATCTCCATGTCTCACTCCACAAATAGAAAGGCTGAGGCCCAGTGTGGTTTGGGAGTCCTGGATCTAATTAGCAGCAGAGATAAGTGGACATCTGGGCTGTTATATGCCCAGCACGCCTCCCCTCTTCTTGGGAAAACTACACCACCCCCTCCCTCACTCCTACAATGCTGCTCTGGTGGGCTTTCCATCCTGAAGGTCTCACTCCACACACGTCCCATCCCAGACCACGACCTTCCCGACCACAGAGATTGGTTCGAGGTGAACAGCTGTCAGAACTAGAGCCAGTCTCAGTCCGTCCCTGGGACGTTTCATGCCAAAGTTTGGAGGGAGAGTCTTCTGCTCACCCTTCCTCTTGAATCATGATCCCAGAGCTGTCATCAGCCATGTCCCCAGCGATGTGGACCATCCTGGCATGACACTGACCCTAAGAGAGACACAAGATATGAGGTGCGGATCAAGGGTAGCAGCCGAATCCCCATTCCCAAGGGTCTCCCTCCAGATTTGTGGGCACCCCTCACAACATGATCCCATTAAGACCCGCTGGTGTTCGGGCGCCTGGGTGGCTCCGTCCGTTGAGCGTCCGACTTCAGCTCAGGTCATGATCTTGCGGTCCGTGAGTTCGAGCCCCGCGTCGGGCTCTGTGCTGACAGCTCGGAGCCTGGAGGCTGCTTCGGATTCTGTGTCTCCCTCTCTCTCTGCCCCTCCTCCTCCCCCGCTCGCGCTCTGTCTCTGTCTCTCTCAAAAATAAACACTAAAAAAATAAAAATAAATAAAAGACCCGCTGGTGTTTAAGCTAGTTTAAGAATTGGGTTTCTGTCTACCAAGAGCCTTGACTAATACACAGATTTCAGTCCAGAACCTAGGTCTCTGGACCCCAAGTACAGCAGTCACAGCACTATGCCAAATTGTTGAAATATAACACCATATATTTGGTAGTGCCTTGTGGTTTTCAAAATACAGTCTTTCAAGGGGGCTAATTCTGGAGAATTACAATATCCTGTAAGAGAAGAGTGCATTTCCAGTATAAAATTCGTAAGTCAGTCCCTCACATTCTTTCCTTTGTTTCCCCTGGTTCTTTCCGTTTTTTAAACAGACAACCAGAGGAAGGACTCAGCGAATATGAGTCTTTAATGCCCGTATCAAACACCTATAAATCTCCCTTTTAACTAAGAGGAAGTTCTCCAGACTCAACAGAGACTGATCAAAAAGTGAAGACTAACTCCTGGATCTGGAGTAATACTAGAGAGACCATAAGTATCAAAGACACAAATTATGGATCTTTAGACAGATTTGATGCAATGTTGTTGCATCCATAGTAGAAGAATTGGAAGATCAAGTTTAAGAAAATTCACAGAAAACAAAATTAAATAACTAAGAAATATAAAAGGGGGAGAAAAAGATCAAACCCATAAGCAATCAGTCCAGGAGGTCCTACATCTGACTAAAGCCAGATCAAGTGGACAGGAAAGACAAAATGAAGGAGAACAAATAAAGAAATAATACAATATAAATTCTCAGAGCTAAAATGTATGAACATTTCAGATGGAAAGGATATACCGACTGCCCAGCCCAAGGAATGAATTAATCTCACGCTAAGACTTAGCATTGTGAACAATCAAAACTCCAATGCTTCAGAGAAGATTACAAAGTTTCAAAAAGAGAAAAATCAGAGGGGCATTAGATGTCTCATCAGCAACTCAACTTCAGCAGCTAGAATGGTCAAAGTTCAGAGGGCAAATAAGTTTCAGGTAAGTATTACATACCCACTCAAATCATGACCAGATACAGTTAACATTTTCAGACATAACTAAACTTAGAAAACATATCCTCACCACATCCTTTCTTATTCAAAAATGTGCTACAACAAGAAATGCGAGATGCGAGGTCTCACTAAAAGAAAAGCAAATATTTAATATATGAAAAGATTCTCTACATTTATTTTTAAACTATGCTGAAAACCAGTAGCTCACCTATCAGTTTGATAAAATCTAGAAGCTTGACAAAATAATTTGTTGTCCAGGCTATTGTCCAGGAAAACAGGTAGTTTGATACATTGCTGATAGAGACACAAGTAATTATGACATCTACGGAAAGGAATTTGGTGATATCTAACACAATTACATTAGTATGTAGCCTTTGACAGAATTCTTGCTTTCAGGAATCGATTCCAAGAATATGATAAAAACACGAACACGGGCATTGCAGCATTATTTGCAACAGCAAAGATCGAAAACAACTCAAACATCCACCAACTGGGAACTGGAAGAATAAGTTGTACTGTACCCATAAAATGGCAGCATTATGCATCTGTGAAAAAGAAAAAAATCTCCATGCCACGAGAGATCTCTAGAATAAGTTGGTAAGTGAAAAAGGCAAGGTTTAAAGAAATGAAGTTTGCTATTTGACATTTCAAAATGGGGGAAGAGAAAGACTGAATACTTATACTTTTAAAAGTCGAAGGATAAACTGAAAACTTTTAGAAAGTACTTACTTGATTGAAAGTTACAGGAAGGGAGGACAGGAACAGAAGCTAGAGTTCTATGAATATACCTTATTTTGTGTCTTTGACTTTGGAATCGTGACTATTTTACATAATTGTAAAACCAAAATTTTTAAAAAGCAATCTCTAAATATTGAAATATTTAATATATTTAGTGGGTGGCAGCCTTCATAGGGAGAACTGTTTCACGTGACTTTAAAACATAAATTTGACTACACGTATCTTATAGGAGATACTCAAATAACAACAACAACAAAATTTCCCCCTTCATAAAAAGTCTCAAATGGTTTCTAGTAATCATATCGCTCCTATTGTTGATACTGAAATTGTTATTCCAAGACTATTTGTGTGTATATTATATACTGAATAATTATGTTAGTATTGTTTGGAATAGGATTTTAAGTTTTGGAGTAGAGGTACAGCTAAGTACGATAGGGTTAAGTAGAACTCTACAGTTGTGATTCTGGATTGTAAGTATTGGTATGAACTCATGATGTTTTTATATCTTAAAAAATAAATATATCCTAGCTCCCTACATTGAATAGACCTGAACACATAATCCACCCAATAGCAATAAGCACCTCTAGCACCCAGATTATGATAGCTAAACACCATTTTCTATAAATGAAACCAGGAGTCCTTGGAGACATAGCTGAATCCACGGTCTAGGGTAAGAAAGAGACAAATTGAGCCTGGGCCATCTTGTCATTCCAGAAGGAAGGAAACTATAAAACCCAAGGCAAAGCCAACTACTAATGTAACCAACATGAAGAGGCTGTCACTGTCCACATAGGTAATTTCTGCATCAGTAATAGTAACAGCTATAATGAATTGGAACATCAAATAGATTTAATGGCATGAACTCATAATGACTTAAAAAATGTCCTCTCACTGTTCACTGGGAGAAGCTGGAAAACCCAATCAATATTTTGAAAACTGGTGATTAAACAAACAAGTAAATCAAACATCTATCCCACCCTGATATGAATTGTTCCTCAGGTAAGTGAATAGTCATGAAGGAAGGTTTCTCTTTTCTGTTTATTTTTTAAAGAACAGTAGCTAATGAATGAAGAAGGAGATAGACGAAGGTGGTCACCATTTTTACAACGCTTAACACATTAAAGAATTGCATCAAGGGTTAATCACTGATTGGTAATATCACAAAAAAAGAGACAACCAGACATTACGTGCCTGTCAAAGGAAGGACACCACACCACCTGTGAGGTACTCTTGCCAAAAAAAAAAAAAAAAAAATCAAACCAAAGTCTGGTCCAGCCTCTAGCTCTAACTTTACTTTCCAACAAATACGGGGCATGGGGAACATGACTAATTCCACCATGGTACCCAACTGGCAAGCTCTTCAGGACATAGAACCAATTTCCTCAACAGATAAATTGCAAGTTTAAAAAGAGAGAGAGAGAGGAAGAGAGAGAGAGAAGGATGAGGGAGAAAGAACCTGTAAATTTAACTAGACTTCAGAGTCATAGCAACCAACAGCAACATATGCACCTTATTTATTTGTTCCTGATTTGAGCATATTAACTGTAAAAGAAATTATGAGACAAACAGGGAAAATTTGAACATTGACTGGATTATGGATGCAATTAGATAATTATTATTAAATTATAGGTGGGATAAGAGTTTTATGGCTTTATTAAAAAAAAAAAAAGAATCCTCTGGGCTTGCTTGGGTGGCTCAGTTGGTTAAGCATCCAACTCTAGATTTGGGCTCGGGTCTTGGTCTAGTGGTTGGTGGGATCCAGCCCTGTGTCGGGCTCTGCACTGATAGCACAAAGCCAGCTCGGGGTTCTTTCTCTCTCCCTCTCCGCTCCCTTTGCCCTTCCCAGCTTGTGCACACGCTCTCCTTCTCTCTCAAAATAAATAAACTTAAAAAAAAAAAAAGAATCCTCCAAACTATTTGCATGCCAAAATATGTATAAAATTTTTGCATACCAAAATATTTACAGATGAAGTGAAATATTTAGAATTTGCTTCACAGTAGTCCAGAATGGGGGGCGGGGGAGTGGATGGGGGTACAGATGAAACTCAATTAGCCACATCTTGATCGTTGTTGAAGCTGAGTGATGGTTACATGGAGTTTTATTACTCTGTTTTTGCTGTTTTTGGAAATGTTTGAAATTGCCTATGACAAAAATAAATTTTTTAAGTCATGTAAAGTTTGTATTTACTCTGTTATATCCCCATGTTTGCCTCATATTAAAATGTAACTCTTTACCGAAAATCACTCTGTTCAATTCCTATGCTTACGTGTAACTCTTTACTAAAGATCTTTGAGGAAAATGGACACTCTAGAGAAAAGTGCTGTGCTTATTTTAAGGGTTTGTGTACCCACAACATAGCATTGTTTGCTCACATGTGTTAGGTTGAAGAATAGCCCCCCAAGATATCCATGTCCTAACCCCAGAACCCTGTGAATGTGACTTCATATGGCAAAAGGGATTTTGCAGATGTGACTCAATTAAGGATTTTGAGATGGGGAGATTATCCTGGACTATCTGCGTGGGCCCAATGTAATCCTAAATATCTTTATAAGAAAGAGGAAGAGAGATGTTTGGCCACAGAAGACGGTGATGTGACAAAAGAATCAAGTGGTAAAAGACGATGTGACACGGGAGGGGCCACAAGCCAAGGAATGAGGGCAGCCTCCAGAAGCTGGAAAAACCAAGAAAACAAATTCTCCCCCACTCCCCCTCCAGGGTCACCGGAAGGAACCAGCCCTAGCAACACCTTGATTTGTAGCACCCCGAGACTCATTTTCTGACTCCCAGGACCATAAGATAATAAATTTGTGTCGTTTGAAGCCACCAAGCGTGTGGTAATTGGTTGTGCCGGCTGTAGGGCATGAATACACCCCAGTTTGCAAGTCCCACAGGTACTGGGCAGGGCAGGAAGGCTGTCCCACCTGTCTGCACCCCAGCTTTCTGCCTGGGAAATGGGGCTCCCAGCAGCTGAGGTGGAAAGTTGTGAGAATCACACAAAGTGCTCAGGTCATCGATCAATAAATGTCTGTTCTCCCTTCTTAACGTTTCTTCCTCTTACCTTCTCCCCTTCGCTCAATCTCTAGTCACAGTGACAGCTAACAAGTGTGCACGTTTCCTACAAAAGAAAACACTGTTGGGGCACCTGGGTGGCTCAGTTCATTGAGCATCAGACACTTGATTTTGGCTCAAGTCATGATACCAGGGTCATGGGATCGAGCCCCAAGCCCAGCTCCTCCCTGAGTGTGGAGCCTCTTTGGGATTCTCTCTCTCCCTCTGCTACTCTCCCACTTGCCCACACTCTTTCTCTCTCTTTTTCAAAATAAATAAACATTTGCAAAAGAAAACACCGTTGGAGAAACAACTTCACCTCCAAGCTTTGGGTTATAAATTAAAATGAGAAGAAAAACAATGCCAACAGACAAGGTCTTTGAGGTAGTTGCTGATATAACTATGTTGCTATTATCTCGGAGAGTTGACCTTGATGGGAGTATTAGTTCTTACACATGTCAAAGGGGGGGAAACGTTTTTTTATGTTTATTTATTTTGTGAGAGAGAATGAGAGAGCGTGGGGAGAGAGAGAATGTGAGAGAGAATGAGAGAGAATGAGAGAATGAGAGAGAGAGAGTCTGGGCAGACAGAAGGAGAGAGTGAGAATCCCAAGTAGGCTCCCACTGTCAGCACAGCTTAACCAACTGAGCCACCCAGGCGCTTTCTGGTTTTCCCATGGAAAAAAACAAATGGTTAACTGATAGAGATCGCGGTCATGCAGAACAGGGGTCTCCATCAGTTTGCAGCTGTCTTAATGATTTACAAGGAAAAGGGCTATCTCCAGAAACCTACAGACTCAATTTCCCGGAGTCCTAAGATCGCCTTCCCCTTCACTGGACAGAAAACCTTGTATCGTCAGTCACTCCTCACAACCCGAGTGCAGCTCCTTCTGCCCACCCATCCAGTCCCCGTGTTTTAATAAAACCACCTTTTTGCACCAAAACGTTTCAGGAATTCTTTCTTGGCCTTCGGCTCTGAACCCCAACACTTCAAACCGTATCACTTTCATGGGTATTTTAAAGTCACGACTGTTACCAGACCAAGAAACTCCTTTTAATAATCAGTATTTTGTCAGGTAGAAGTGAAAATTCCAAACGAACGGAATTCAATTATGATCAACTTGAAGATGTATGATGCAAGGAGGGAAAGGAAGAGGAAAGGAGAAAGAGGAAGGAAGCAAGGGCTAGAGGCAGTTAGTTAGGTTCTAACAGGATACTGGAAGGCAAAGGGGAAGTCACAGGCAGCTATCCGGAGAGATGGATAGATAGATAGATAGATAGATAGATAGATAGATAGATAGATCTCCTTAGGAAACAGATAGATCTCCTTAGGAGATAGATAGATAGATAGATAGATAGATAGATGATAGGTAGATAGATGGATGGATGGATGGATGGATGGGTAGATAGATCTCCTTAGGAAATGATAGATAGATAGATAGATAGATAGATAGATAGATAGATAGATAGACAGACAGGTATCTTTAGGAAATAGATGATAGATGATAGATAGATAGATAGATAGATAGATAGATAGATAGATCGATCCTCCTATTGGCTCTGTTTCTCTAGAGAACTCTGACAGAAGGAAATAACACAGAAGGAAAGAAAGAAAAGAAAAGGGTAAAGTTATCTACAATTCCTTTACTTAAAAAAGGCTACATGAAGATAGAAAGCCCTCCCCTAAACCCCAACCAACCTCCTAACTTCGATCCATAGATTTACTTCTACAAATTTGACGACATTTGGGAAAGTCTATAAGCTTCCGCAAGCCATGTCCCAGCCTCGCTTCCCAGGAGGTGGACCCAGGAACGAAACCAGGCTCCGGATCACCCAGCAGGCAGGCCCCACGGCGCGCTTGGGACACGGTCAAGCAGAACCCCGCCCACCATACCTTGCTGACAAACTGCACTCATGAAGAACTCCTTCAAACCGAAGTGTACATTCCCAACACTAACAGATACCATTCTGTAGATAGAGGCAATTGACTTGACTTGTTTTGCCTTTGTTTTGGAATTGGCCCTTTTTAAAACAGCATTTACTTTGTTTACAGATCAGGTAAATTTACATACAGCAAAGAACACAACTCTTAATGTACAATTCGGTGAGTTTTGAAAAATGCATATACTTAAACAACTCGCATCTGTGTTGAAAAAGAAAACTGCCATCGCACCCAGAAAGTTCCCTCTGGTCTCTCCACGACTGCCACCCCCAGACACAACCAATTAAACAAATGGTTTCTGCAGTTTTGCCCTTTGCAGAATCACACATATATGGAATCATACTATACGAGGCTGTATGTGCCTGACTTCTTTCCTTCAGAGTGGTTGTACCATTTTGCATTTCCATGAGCAGTGTTTGAGATTTCCAGTTGTTCTGTATATTCACCAACATTTAGCGCTGTCGGTATTTTTTCATTTTACCCATTCTGTTACGTATAGAGGGATCTCCTGATTTTATTTGCATTTCCCTGATGACTAATGATGTTAAACATTTTTTAAAAATTTAACATTTTTTATTATTTATTTTTGAGAGACAGAGAGAGAGTGCATGTGGGGTAAGGGCAGAGAGAGGGAGACACAGAATCCGAAGCAGGCTCCAGGTTCTGGAGCTGTCAGCACAGAGCCTGATGTGGGGCTCGAACCCATGAACCATGAGATCATGACCTGAGCCCAAGTTGGACTCTTAACCAACTGAGCCACCCAGGGGCCTCAGTAATCTCCTCTTTTTATAAGGACACCAGTGTATTGGAGTAGGGCCCCCCTAACAGCCCCATTTTAATTTCCTCTTTAAAGACCCTATCCCCAGATATAGTCACATTCTGAGGTATTAGGGGTTAGGGCCCCAACATATAATTGAGAGGTTACACAATTCAACCCCCAGCAACAGAGCTGTTTATGTTCTATATGAATTTGGGGATTTTTGTCTAGTTATTCTACCAAAGATTGACATTGTGATGTTTAAAACCCAACTTTGTAGATTTTCCTTACTCCATTTAGTTCTATGCGTTTTTGTTTCATATATGTTATACTCTCTCATTAGGAACACAAGATGTTTTTACTGTTAGGCTTTCTTCGAGTTAAATCTTATCCCTGCATGGTATGCTATGCTTAGGTGTGATTTTCTTTCTATTTATTCCCTTTGGGGTTTGTCAAGCATCTTAAGTCCCCAAATTTGTTTTTCAACCAATTTAGGGAATTTCCAGCCATTTTTTCTTCAAATTTTTTTTCTGCCCCGTTTTCTCTTTCCTGCCCTTTGGGATACCATTTACATATATATAAGGCAACTTTCTACTATCTCATGTATCACAAGAGCACCCATTTTCTAAATCTTTCCCTTGGTTTCTTGGGTTGGAGAAGTTCTAATTACTGTTCCTCTGTTCCCCTACCATACCGACTGCTGCCGTCTTCATCACCGTAAATTTTTCATTATATAGAATCTATACTTTTCAGGTCTGGATTTTCCATTTGTTTTCTTGTCCTTGTGGTTAGGTTCCCTTTCTTTGCTCAGATTCCCCCATTTGTTCATTAATTTGGGTCATATTTTCTATTTAGGTCTTTGGCGGACATATTTATAACAGCTGCTTTAAGGTCCTTGTCTGCTAATTCCAGTATCTAGATGACCTTGGAGCTGGTTTCAATTGACTTCCTCTTCTCCAGACCGGAAGTCACGGCTTTCCCGTGTCTTTGTAATTCCAGTGGTTTTTTTATGGTATAGTGAACATTGTGGATGACATGTCCTTTCCAGATTCTGTAACTGCTATCTGTGGGCCAGTGTGATGCATTCCATGCCACAATTATTGAGAACCATTTGACTGGGCTTTAATTTCATAATGTTGCATGCGAAGGACCTGGATTAGTTGACGACTGCATCATTCTTTGCAGCCTTAAGGTTTCTGGTTAGTAGGAATAAGTTTTTGTTTATCTCATGGAAAGCTTTTAGTATGATTGAGACTATCAACAAATACTGATATCACAGCTACTGAATAAAGCATGGGCTCTGTCTTCAAAAACTTTAAAAGATAGCTAGGGAAGCTAGGATGTGTCCAGAAGTGAATTTTAAAATGTGGTAGACCTTACTAAAATAGCTAAACATGAAAAGGATTGACAATACTAATGTTGGTGATGAGGTGGAACACGGAAACTCTCGTGTTTTATCAGTTACGTTTTTCTGTGTAACAAATCACTCCAAAATGAGTGGCTTAAAGAAACAACAACTCAATTAGCTCAAAATCTCACAGTTCTGAAGATTAGCTCAGCAAGGTGGTCATTGGGTTTTTGCTATGCTCCGTCATGGGTCCGCAGTTAGCTGCTGGTCAGAGAGGGTGCTCTGCTCCGAAGGGTCAATTGGCTATTGACTGGGCGACGTGTCTCTGATCATCCAGCATGCTAACTTGAGCTTATTCACACAGTAACTGGGCAGGGGCCTGGGAAAGTGGACACGCGGAAGGCTTCCGAAGGCCCTGGCCTGGAGCGTCTCATACAATTTCTTAATAGTTGTATTAGTCAAAGCCAAAACAAGTCACAAGGTCAGCCCACATTTGAAGGATGGAGAAATATGCTTTGTGTTTTTGATGGGAGGAGATACAAAGTCTCAGTGTATACAAGGAAAAGAATTGTAGCTCTTCTTGCAAGATGACATATATTTATTACTTGTGGGGATGTAAATTGGTACTGATGCTTTTTTTTTTTTTTTTTTAGTGTTTATTTATTTTTCAGAGAGAGACATACAGAGTGTGAGCAGGAGAAGGGCAGAGAGAGAGGGAGACACAGAATTCGAAGCAGGCTCCAGGCTCCGAGCTGTTAGCACAGAGCCCAACGCGGGGCTCAAACTCACCAAGGGTGAGATCGTGACCTGAGCTGAAGTCGGATCTCAACCGACTGAGCCCTCCAGGTGCCCCGGTACTGAGGCTTTTGAAGACTATTAGCTGTACCTAGTAAAGCTATCAATTCCACTTCTGATATACACTCAAGACAAATTAGTGCTTATGTCCACCAAATACATGGGAAAAAAATGTTCTCAGTCCATTTTTATTCATAATAGCCAAAACCAGGAAGCAATGTAAATGTTCATCAATAGAAAAATGGAGAAATAAATTATGGAATATTCATACAATGGAATACCATATGGAAAAGAAATAACAAATGACCGCACAGGCAACCATTTGTTGAATAAAAAGAACCAGACACAAAAGGAGACATACTGTATTATTGTATGATTAGATTTAGTTGAGGTTCGAAATTGGGCAAAACTATCTGTGACCATCGAAGTCAGTACAGTGGTTTCCTTGGTCTGGGCGGGGGGTAGTGGAGGGTTTTTAATGTTTATTTATTTATTTTGAGAGAGAGAGAGAGAGAGAGAAGGAGAGCACAAGCAGGGGAGGGGCAGAGAGAGAGGGAGAGAATCCCAAGGAGGCTCTGCACTGTCAGCACAGGGCCCAGCCCGGGGCTTGAACTCATGAATGTGAGATCATGACCTGAGCCGAAATCGAGAGTTGGACATTTCACTGACTGAGCCAACCAGGCGCCCCAGTAATGCTCTATATCTTGATGTGAGTGATGGTCGTGTGTGAGTGTTAGTGTATGTGTGTGTGTGTGGGGGGGTGTATGTGATATTTGTCAGGGTCTGTCTGTAAGATTTATGCATTCAATTTACTGTAAGTTATACCTCAATTTAAAACAATTTTTTAAAGGGTGGTGGCGATGACAAATACATGTGATTGGAGTGGAGAGCAGGGAGGGGCACTGGGGCCCGGCACGTCCAGAGGTCGTTTGGGGCCCTGGGGAACTACACTTGAAGGAACCAGGAGGTAGCAGGCTTTGGGGACTGGCAGAGAGAAGGGCAACCACTCCCACCTGACTCGGCTACCCTCACGCTCTGCGTCCACTCTACCTGCCAATCTTGCCAACCCTCTTGACTCCAACCTTCCGACCTTCTAGAATGAGAAAATTAAAAAACGACAGTGACTTGAACAGATACACGCCAAACTGCTCAAAAAAGTATCAAAACACGTACAACCCAAGCTGAGGAAGAGCCGGTGGCATAACTGTTTTTCTGTTTCGACACACCCTTAAAAGTTGGACACACCAACCCTATCATCCCTGCAGAAGTTTTTAGTATCGTGTCGGGGGTAGCGTGCTGGGGGAACGGTAAAGTCCTCAGCAAACACAGATGGATAGCTGCACGCTATCGATGCCCAGCTTGACTCTGGAATGTAGACCGGAAACAACCAACAGTTGGAATCTTGGAGGGAAAGGCCCCGTCATTCTGGGAATTTGGACTTCCTCACTGATTCTCTGTGAGGCTACACTCTCTGGCTCCTGCCACACTCAGTCTTGCTCATTCCAAATATTTGGAGTATTCCTCTTGATTGTGTCCGGGGCTCTTAGAAACATGAGTTGTAACTTAGAGCCCTTCCTTTCAGAAACCCAGAAGAAACCCCCTCACACTTGTTAGCCAAGGGCTGGGTGAACCCTCAGGCCCTATTGCCTAAGAGCTGGATCCGTGTGGGATTGATTCTGGCCCAGGCAAACGACCTAGGCAGTCAGAACAAATGCAGCTGACTGGTTGGTTCTTTGGGACTTCAATAAAAGCCAGAAGGGTGGGGGTGGGGGGCGGCGCCTGGGTGACTCAGTCAGTTGAGTGTCTGACTTTGGCTCAAGTCATGATCTTGCGGTCTGTGAGTTCGAGCCCCGCGCTGGGCTCTGTGCTGACAGCTCAGAGCCTGGAGCCTGCTTCGGATTCTGTGTCTCCCCCTCTCTCTGCCCCTACCCTGCTCTCTCTCTCTCCCTCCCTCTCAAAAACAAATAAACATTAAAAAACAAGCAAACAAAAGCTGGAAGGTGTACTCAATTGGACAAGAGGGCTCTTTGGGTGCAATTAATTGGCTCTGTGTGCATGAGAGAGGCTACGAGTTCAAGGGCTGCCATCACTCAATTCCTGCCCTCAGATACTAAATCTGAACCAGTGACTTGCTGATTGCTCAACAGCACCAAGAACCGCCCTAATGTACGTCAAGGGCACCGCCAGCCTTTCATTTGGGTTTTATTAGTTTTTTAAGCAGGAAAGCAAACAGCGAGTGGCCTTCCTAGCCCCTGTTCGGCATCTTGTCTTCCAAGGGGCCCAGGTATCCCTCTTCCCGTTCTCACCCAGAGGGGCGAGCCAGAGCCGCGCTGGAAACCCGGTTTCCTGCCTTGTGGCTCTGTTTGTCTTGGACTTTTATCAAGGAGGAGCAGGGCGGAAAGTTCTACGTGCGGGCGGAGATGTCAAGCACAGCCCCCTGGCCTTTCTCCCAGCTAAACGGCTCCGATAAGTAAGTGGGCAGGCCTTGAGCCCCGAGACCCACAGACACACTTGGATGACTTTACAGAAATCAGTCGGCCAGTCTTTCCGAGGGCTCTGACTAGCTCCGGATGCGCCCCCTCCCAGCACCGCGGACATGGCCAACCAGACCAACGCCTCCACCCTGTACGACAGCTACGAATACTACTTGGACTACGTGGACCTCATTCCCGTGGATGAGAGGAAGCTGAAAGCCAACAAATGTGAGTCCTCGACTGGGGGAGCCAGCCAGGCAGAGGCTGGGGGTTGGCCCGAAAGACTTTCTCTGGCCACTTCCTTCTCCCAACAGATGTCACAGATGAGCCCAAACACGACCCTAACCCTAACCCTCAGAGATATAAGTAAACGGGAGCAGAATCTTATCTGTCATCTTCTGTAAGAGGTTTGGAACTAACCTCCTAAGAAACTAGGATGATTTGGGAGCAGAATATGCTTTTATTTTTTTAATTTTTTATTTTTAATGTTTACTTAGTTTTGACAGAGAGAGAGAGAGAGAGAGACAGTGAGAGCAGGAGAGAAGGAGAGAGAGGGAGGAAGACACAGAATGCCCAAGCAGGCTCCAGGCTCTGAGCTGTCAGCCCAGAGCCCGATGCGGGGCTCGAACCCATGAACCGTGATCACGACCTGAGCTGAAGTTGGATACTTAACCAACTGAGCCACCCAGGTGCCCCTAGAATATGTTTTCTTTTTTTTTTTTTTAAGTTTATTTATTTACTTTGAGAGAGAGACAGAGCACAAGCAGGGAGGGGCAGAGAAAGAGAAAGAGAGAGAGAATCCCAAGCAGACTCCATCTGTGATGTTCGCTCAGAGCCTGACTTGGGGCTCAGTCTCACAAACCGTGAGATCGTGACCTGAGCCAAAATCAAGAGTCTGATGCTTAACCAAGTGAGCCACCCAGGCACCCCAGAATATGCTTTTAAGACGGACTTTTTTTTTTGTTAGAGTGTGATTTGCCTGGGTTCCTGTAAGCTAGGTGAAATTTTTTCAAATTGCAGATTTCGCATTTTCTCTCACTCTATGCAGATTTGGGGGAGGTTACTGTGTCCACCCCTAAGATATATGATTTACTGGTTTCCATGAAAACACCAATTGATTGGGGCGCCCGGGTGGCTCAGTCAGTTAAGCGACTGACTTCTGCTCAGGTCGTGATCTCGCAGTTCGTCAGTTCAAGCCCTGTGTCGGGCTCTGTGCGGACAGCTCGGAGCCTGGAGCCTGCTTCCAATTCTGTGTCTCCCTCTCTCTCTGCCCCTCCCCTGCTCGCGCTCTCTCTGTCTCTCAAAAATAAATAAACGTTAAAAAATTTTTTAAATACCAAGTGATTTTACTCTTCATGGTCTCAGTAAGGACCACCAGAGCAAACCAACATGCTTTTTTTGCTCCTCTCTCTCCCAGTCTCTATCCCTTGGGTAAGTTGGTGCTTTGTGAACAATCTTCTCTGATTATTCCAGCTACTCGGTCAAGATAACAAGTTAGCTGAGGGAATGAGTATGAAAAAGCAAACCAAACCAAAAAAAGTCTCAGGGCTCTGCCATCCTGAAGTCTCGGGCTCCTTGGCTATTTCTTTATTTTATTTTTACTTTTATTTTTGAGACAGAGAGAGACAGGGCATGAGCAGGGGAGGGGCAGAGAGAGAGGGAGACCTAGAATCAGAAGCAGGCTCCGGGCTCTGAGCTGTCAGCACAGAGCTGTCAGGGCTCTAACTCACGGACTATGAGATCATGACCCGAGCCGAAGTCGGACGCCTAGCCCCTCCTTGGCTATTTCATGCCCTATGATCACATAATCTGTCAAGAAGTAAGTGCAGTCACTAGAAGGAACAGGATGCTTTTCCTATGAAAAGCACGATCACTTGTTCACGCATCAGCTCAAAACTGAAATCCATTTGGATGTTATCGGTAATAAAAGGTAGCAGATCCCCGGCAGAGCCCTTGGAGAAAGTTGTCTAGAATGTCTTGTTAGGAAGTGTACCTGTTTCCACTTTCATTTACAGCTTCCAGGAGTCCGGGTACCCATCCACGTTTGCTGCGTCCCCAGCCTGGTAGCAAAGCTTTTGCGGGGGACGATAGGTTTGGTGTGTGTTTCCTGATGCGGGGTATATACTCACGAATCAAAAAGCAGAATTTTGCACAGACAGCTCACAGTAACAGGGAGAAAGTGGCAGGGTTGAAATAGAAGCCCACTGATATGTATGGTCAGAAGTTCAGACCTTCAGGATACATATTGGTCTGGACAAAATGTAAATCTGTATTCGGGAAGGTTGTTTTTAAATTAACACGAATTAGGGGTGCTGGGGTGGCTCAGTCAGTTAGGCGTCAGACTCTTGATTTAGGCTCTGGTCATGATCTCAGTGGTTTGTGAGATCGAGCCCCTCAACTCTGCACTGGGCCTGGAGCCTGGAGAGATTCTCTCTCTCTCCCTCTCTGCTCCTCCCCCACTCCTTAGGATGTGCACGCACACGTGTGCTCTCTTTCTGTCTCTCAAAAAAAATTTTTAACCTGAATTAAATAAAATGCTGTTAGCTTCAGACACCCCCATCCTTTTGTACACCAGACATCCCGCCTGGTCACCACCTGGGCTCCAAAGCTCTCTCCCCTGCTCTGAGTGGGAGCCCTCTTTGCTTATTCAAAGTCTTCGAACCTACAGTCTCAACCTCCTGCCCTGTGTAATTACCCATGAACAACGTCCATTTCTGGAGAAAGTGGTTGATGTTCTCTAAACTGTGTGTGAGGTTTTAAAAGAAATACTTTTTCTTGGGGCGCCTGGGTGGCGCAGTCGGTTAAGCGTCCGACTTCAGCCAGGTCACGATCTCGCGGTCCGTGAGTTCGAGCCCCGCGTCGGGCTCTGGGCTGATGGCTCAGAGCCTGGAGCCTGTTTCCGATTCTGTGTCTCCCTCTCTCTCTGCCCTTCCCCCGTTCATGCTCTGTCTCTCTCTGTCCCAAAAATAAATAAACGTTGAAAAAAAAATTAAAAAAAAAAAAAAAAAAAGAAATACTTTTTCTTGCACACATGAGCTAGAGATAAAAAGTTCATAGCCTGCTGGGCATACAAATGAGGAAACTCCTTCCCGGGGCGCCTGGGTGGCTCAGTCAGTTGAGCGTCCGACTTTGGCTCAGGTCATGATCTCACGGTTTGTGAATTCAAGCCCCCCATTGGGCTCCTTGCTGACAGTGCAGAGCCTGCCTGGGATACTCTCTCTCTTCCTCTCTCTCTCTCTCTGCCCCTCCCTCACTTGTTCTCTACCTCTCTCTCTCTCTCTCAAAATAATAAATAAATAAACTTTAAAAAAAGCAACGCCTTCCCAAACTCCCAAATGCAATATAGACCATCTCAGTGAGGAAACTGTCCCGGGGGAGGCCAGTCATTGGGTCCCCCAGACAGCCTAGATGTCAGGAGTCTTTGACACCCACGGAGAGAGGTACTCTCTGGCTTCCTTGATTTCTGTTTGTATCTCAGTCTTCATGTGTTCTCTGAATTTAATCTCCACCTTCTCTGGAAAAGGAGTTTGAGGCTAGACAAAAATACTCTCCCAGGGTGTTTCTGTCCCAGATGGGTAGTTGTCTAGCTTGTGTTTGGGGACCGGCCGGGAGGCAGTGACACACGGATCAGAGGCCGGGCGCGTGGAGCCCTGCGCCACCTGGCAGGAGTTCACATCTGAGCTCTGCCACTTTCTAGCTCTGTGACTTGGGGCAAACAAGTTACTAAGGCCAGGCCAGATTCAAGAGGAGGGAATTAGAACCTATCTTGCAGTGAGAAAAGTGTTGAAAACTCAAAGCAGCCTTCCACCCACCACAAACAAGAAAAAGTATGGCAGGCGGCAAAATAAAACAGGAAGGGTAGCCAGGGAGAGGTGGGGCCCTAAGAGGAATCAGGCGGTTGGTAAAGGCCCCCCAAGGATGTCCTGTGAGCAGGTGAGAGACCAAGCCCTGAAGCCGTCTCTGGGAGGAGCCTTCCAGGCCACAGGAACTCCGAAGACAAAGGCTCTGAGGCAGGGGGATATCTGGTGTGTTCCAGGAACGAAAAGCGATGGCAGTGACTATTCCCTTGTATTTTGGAAACTACCTGGGAAATACCCTTTTTGCCCCTTGAAACGGAAGCCATTTTCTTATTTCATAAGTCAACACAACCCATCAATCAACAAGAAAAAAAAAAAAACAATAGAAATATGGGCAAATGATACGAGAGCACAGTTAACAGAAGAGGAAACTCAAAGGGCCGAGGAACGTGAGAAAACGCTCACCTTCACAAGTACTCAGGGGGCGCCCTGGGGAGGACGCTGAGGTTCCATTTCACACTCACTCAATGCGCAAACATGGAAACACTGATACTCAGTGTGTCGGGGTAGGAAGTGGAGAAATTTGTATTGCCACACGTGGATGATGACCTTAACATTTTAATATCCTTTTTTTTTTTTTTTTTTTTTTAACGCTTATTTATTTTTGAGACAGAGAGAGACAGAGCATGAACGGGGGAGGGTCAGAGAGAGAGGGAGACACAGAATCCGAAACAGGCTCCAGGCTCTGAGCTGTCAGCACAGAGCCCAACGCGGGGCTCAAACTCACGGACCGCGAGATCGTGACCTGAGCCGAAGTCGGACGCTCAACCGACTGAGCCACCCAGGCGCCCCTTTTAATATCCTTTTTTAAAAAAAGGATCTGGAGGAAATACTCTGTGTATTTCTATGAATTTGGAACATTTTATAATTCAAACTTTTCAAGAACGTTTATCTATTCTGAGAGAAAGAGAGAGGGCACGTGTGCCTGGGAGGGGGAGGGGCGGAGAGAGAGAGAGAGAGAGAGAGAGAGGCAGAGAGAGAATCCCCAGCAGGCTCCGCGCTGTCAGTGCAGAGCCCGACGAGGGACTCCATCCCGTGACCATGAGATCGTGACCTGAGCTGAGATCAAGAATCGGATGCTTAACTGACCGAGTCACCCAGGTGCCCCTCGAATTTCTAAAATGTAAGTCGTAAAGGTTAATATGCTCATCGTAAAAGACTCAGACAGTAAATTACTGCACTTTACCATTCAGAAAAAAAAAAATCAGCATTAGCATTTTGGTGCCTGGCCGCCTTAGGATTTTTCTGTGTCTTCAAAACACAAAATGTGCCTGCACGCACATATACACACATGCCGTCCGTGATAACAACTGAGGGGAAACTGAGACCTGCCTTGAGTGACCTCTCTCCTCCCCGGGCCTGTGACTACCAGGCAGAGCCCAGCGGGCGGCAAGGGGCCACCCTCTCCAATGGATGGACGAGCGCGGCTGGGAAGGACAAGGACCCTGAGCCTGCTGGGGAGGCTGGGGACAACAACCCCACGCTCTGGGCAGTTTGGCAGGATTTTAAACATTTCGCTCATGTTGACAAGGACCCTCTTTTTTATATTATTACTAATTGAGGGAAAACGTGCACAACACAAAAGTGACCATTTAAGCCATTTTAAGGGCACAGTTTGGCAGCAGTTAAGTGCCTTCACATCATGCCACCACCCATCTCCGGAACTTTTTCCGTCTTCCCCAAACTGAACTCAGTACCCGTTACACACCAGCTCCCCCTTCCCCCCCCCCCCCCCCCCCCCCACCGCCTCCGATAACCACCTTCCTGCTCTCTGTCCCTATGAATCTGACTGTTCTGACCATCTGCCACGGACTGAGTCCGGGGTCCCACCCCACCAAACTCACGTGAAACGTGAATCCCCAGTGGGATAACATTTGGAGGCGGGGCCTTTGGGAGGTGATGAGGGTTAGACCAAGTCATCAAGCCGGGGGCCCACCGTGGAATTCGTACCTTTTTGAGAAGAAACAAGAGTGCTTGTCCTCTCTCCCTCGTTCACGTGAGGACATAAGCAGGAAGCGAGCTCTCGCCTGGAATGGAACCCACCAACACCCTGATCTTGGACTTCCGGCCCCTAGAACCGTGAGAGAATAAATGCCCGTGATTTAAACCACCCAGTGTATGTGATTTGTTACAGCAGCCTGAACGGAGGAAGACAGTACGTCACCGAAGGGGAATCATACGCCGTTTGCCCTTTTCGCCGTGTGGCTCATTTCACGGAGTCTTCACTCTGACAAGGACCCTCTTGGGAGCCAGGCCCCTTGGCCAGTTTACAGAGCTATCTGTGGCAGAAAGAAATGTACGGCAGGTAGCTAAGACTACAAAAACAACCCGGAGGTTGATAGTCTCCTGACACCAGAGATGTAAACTCCCACGGCATGGCGATCGTATCAGTCAGCGTTCTCCAGAAAAACAGAACCAATAGGAGGTACGTCGATGCGGATAAGAGGAGGCTGGTTATAGGGACTGGCTCATGCGGTTAGGGAGGCTGACGAGTCCCACCATCTGCCTCCTGGAAGCCCGGGAACCCAGGAAAGCCGGTGGTGATTGAGAACTACAGGAGCTGATGGTTCGAGTCCTGGAGTCCAAAGGCCCAAGAACGAGTGTCCAGAGGCAGGAGAAAATAGACGGCCCAGTGCAAGGAGACAGCGCAAGAATTTGCCCTTCCTTTGCCTTTTTGGTCCATTCGAGCCCCCAACGGCTCGGCCGATGCCCACCCACACTGGTGAGGGCAGATCTCCTTACTCAGCCTACCGAATCGATGCTAATCTTTTCTAGAAACACCCTCACGGACACATCCAAAAATCGCGTCTTACCAGCCGCCTGGGCATCCCTTCGCCTAGTCAAGCTGACGCATGAAATTAACCATCACGGAGCGTAAACCAAGAGGGTCACCAGATGAGGACTGGGAGTGCGTGGTGTGGAGTCACAACAGTCGCCACAGCGGGACGTGGCAGAGACCTGGTCACAGGGGTGATGGATGTGCACAGGTGAACCGGCCCGGGAGTCCCGCGCGGGGTGTCCACTCGTTACTTGGTCAAAATGCCGTCACGTGTCCCCACGGCCCCTCAGCGGAGCCTGGGGGTACTTCTCCTCCTCCAGCTTCTTTCCACCGGCTTCCTCATCCGTGTCTGAAACACACACGGATCTGCATTCCCGCTGCCCTCTTGGACCATCGGCCAAAGGTCCCTCTCTCTCACCTCCGGCTGCCAAACTTCTCAAACTCGTGAGCGCTTTCCCCTTCTCTGGTTCCCGGCATCCACCATCATCCGAAACAGCTGCTTCGGAAAAGTCACCCTGCTCACTCGCCTCCTTCCTCCCCCTGGTTTCTGTGTCTCTCCAGCTCCACTGTCATCTCTCTCAACCTCTTTCCTTCTTTCCCTAGTTTCACTCTCCTTAGGGTGACCAAGCCCCTAGGTTGGCACAGGACTGTCACATGGATGCATCTTGGGGAACTGAAGCACATCGGATGGTCATCTTAACTCCCCTCTTCTCCCTCCAGTCCCACAGACAGGAACAATGCCGCCACTACCCCCAGATCATAGGGAAATCAGAAAAAGGCTCCTACTCTGGGGACACAGTTAATCACACCTATCCAGGTGGAATTCCTTGAGCAGTGCACAACCTGTGCAACTCTCCATGGTGTTACTGTGTAGGAGGGACTCCAGGCACAACCATGTGCCCATTGCACTGTTCCCTGCCCCTGCCCTCTCAGATAAGTCTAAGCTCCCCATTTTGTCTTAGTAGTCCTCTGAAACTCGGTGCTGTCCATTCTGTGTTTCATTCATCTCAACTAGCCCCACTTCCACACCATACTAGAAACACACCATTCCTGACCCACCTTCTTGCTTTTGCTCGCGATTAATTCAACAACCAAATTTTGCAACTATCCGTGACAGGCCAGGCGTTGCACCGAGAGTTGGAGGCACAATGCAAAAAGACCAAATCCCCGTCCTTGATATTTTACGAGAATGATTTTATTTTGTGGCCACTATTATCTGTTTTATGGTGGTGTATTTCCAAGTAGGTTACGGACATCAGGGCATCCCTCCACCGGATTTAGGAAAATCGTAACAGGAAAGAACGTAACACGATACCCAGACATTTCAATAATTATGTCTTAGTGTCCCCCAACAGTCTACCTCCATCGTCCCACATTTCCCTAAAAGGTGCTTATAAGCTACTTTGTCTGTTCCATGTTGATGTACTGGATCTGGTGACATCTCTTTGGTCTATCTTGGTCTAGAACTTTTTGTAGAAGACACTGACTCGAGGGAGGAATCAAGCAGGTCGCTCTTTCCATCCTCGACTGTTTAGTGAGGTGGCCGCTACTGATCATGAATATGCTGCTATTTGATGGACGGTGTTGTGCTGGAGAATGTGCAGAAGTGGCCAGCAGAGCACAGAGAAGGACACCCTTGGGGAGAAGTAAGACGTAAGGAAGGCTTCACAGGGAAGGTGGGCTGAGCTGAGTCAGAAGACCCAGGGGGACTCTGCCCGTCTGATTCACAGGGGCCGGTCCGGCGGGGCGGGGTTGGGGGTGGGGGCAGAATGGTCACACTCCTGCTTAGGCCAGAGGTGCTTTGGGGAAGAGTGAGTGATGGAGGATGTGCTCCGGACCACGTGGGGGTCGGGTTCTTGCAGGTCAGTCTCAGAAGATTCCTGGGAGCTGTGGGGAGTCATTCAAAACCGTAAGCAGAGGGGTGCCTGGGTGGCTCAGTTGCTTAAGTGCTGACTCTTGATTTCTGCTCAGGTCGTTGATCTCACGGTCCATGAGTTTGAGCCCCATGAAGGGCTCTATGCTGACAGCGTGGAGCCCTGCTTGGGATCCTCTCTCTCCCTCTCTCTGCCCCTCCCCTGCTCTCTCTCTCTCTCTCTCAAAATAAATAAACACTAACAAAAAATTAATAAAATTGTAAGCAGAGAAGAGACAAGGTCCAATTTGCTGGCTAAAAATATCCCTCTGGCGAATATATAAATTGGAGGTTTGGGTGGGAGGCAGGTGATACATAGGCAGGTGAAACAGCCATATGCTGGGAAAGGTCTGGAAGCATAACATTGGAAAGATCTCTACCCTTAGGAGGTGACAGTCTAGGAAGGAGGGGCCTGCCTAAATAAATGAGCGTGCTATGGTATCCCAGACATGAGAATAAAAGTATGTGGGGGTCCCGGGGCCCAGAGGAGCCAAGTGATTTGCTCAAGGTCACCTAGTAAAATATTTGCAGAGCTGGGACTTAAATTCCAGGCTCTGATCCCTTAGGACTCGTCCCAGGACACTTGACACGATTAGTGGGCAGATTCCCACCAGACTGTTCCAGCAGAGCAGGAACCCTTCCCTGTCTTGCTCCCCACCCCCAGCTCCCAGACAGTGCCTGGCACATCTCAGGCACACGAGAAGTCTCTGCAGAATGAACAGATCAACTGCTGTGAGGCACGCAGCTCTTGTACATACTGGTCATTTTCATGATGCGTACCTGTGTCAGTTATCACTTTACTGTAATTCCGTGATCAACGATGGAATTCCTTAAGACTGAGCCGGGAGTGAAGCTTTCGCAGGAGGGGGCCCTGGCAGGGGTGCAGCAGGACGGCCGTGCTGGGGCTGGGAGGTCGGCAGTGAGGGTGTGAGGACGCGCAGGGCCAACAGCCCCGGTCACTGGCCCAGCACGTGGTCCCGCTGAGATCCTGCAGCCTCGCGGTGGCAAGAACCTCTCAGCAGCCATCTTGACGGAAAAACCAACGCCCCGGGGCAATCTGGGGCCGGTGGGTCGGGGGGGAGAGTTGCAAGCCCAGATGGGGGGGACCCCACTACGGTTGTTGGTCATCTGGGTTGTCTATGGTTCATCCAGCAGCTCCAAACCAGTTAGGCCTGGCTAAAACAGCCAACATCTCTGCTATCCGGTTACCAAACCACATCCCCAGGGAGGTCTGAACCTCTCTCAAGTATGTCCTTCCTTGGGGTTATGGGCTGGACTGGGTCCCCCCGCCTCCCCCACCAAATTCCTATGTTGAAGTCCTAACCTCCCGTACTTAAGAATGTGACTGTAGGGGCGCCTGGCTGGCTCAGTTGGTTAAGCGTCCAACATCGGCTCAGGTCATGATCTCACGGTTCATGGATTTGGCCCTGTGTCGGGCTCTGTGCTGACAGCTCAGAATCTGAAGCCTGCTTCCGATTCTGTGTCTCCCTCTCTCTGCCCCTCCCCTGCTCATGATTCATCTCTCTCTCTCAAACATAAATAAACATTAAACATTTTTTTAAAAGAATGTGACTCTATTTGGAGATGGGGCCTTTAAAGTGAGAAAATAAGTTTCTGTTCCTTAAGCCACTGTCTTAGTCTGTCTGTTCAGGCTAATATAACAAAACACCTCAGACCGGGTGGCCTATAAACCAGAAACATCTATTTCTCATGGTTCCGCAGGCTGGGACGTCCAACACGAAGGCACCAGCATGGTCGCATTGGGGTGAGGGGCCCCTTCCTGGTTCATAGCTGGCATCTTCTTGCCGGGTCCTCACATGATGGAAGGGGTGAGGCAATCTGTCCGGAGCCTTCTTTATACAGGCACTAACCTCATTCATGGGGGCTCCGCCCTTATGACTCAAGCACCTCCCAGAGGCCCCACCATCAAATACCATCCCCTGGGGCATGAAGATTTGACGTAGGAGTTTAAGGGAACACAAGCATTCTGACCATAGCACAGCCTGAGCAAACGCACCTGGGTCCCCCCTCCCTCCCTCCTCAGCCCCAGCACACCTTGTAGAGTCGCCTCATATCTTACACTCTTTAATCCTTCTGAGTAATTTTTCATATTAGACTTCCCGTTTCACCTGCTGTGTGATTTCTACCTCCTGACTGGGCCTGGCCTGTCACAATGTCCTTCCAGTCGCAATGTCTTTTTTCTCCCGCATCTGCGTAAACGCACCCATCACGCTGCGGCACGGAAAGAGCAAGTTCATGGCGTGCAGTCAGAATGCTGCTCTCATCTTTCTCTGACCACTCGTGCAAACCTACTTAGTGGTGCTGGCTCTTTCCCTGGAGTAGGTCTCATGCTCACTCTTTTTTGTTGTTGTTTTGTTTTTCTGTTTTGTTTTGTTTTGTTTAATTTTTGAGAAAGAGAGACAGAGACAGAGCTTGAGTGGGGGAGGGGCAGAGAGAGAGGGAGACACAGAATCCGAAGCAGGCTCCAGGCTCCGAGCTTTCGGCACAGAGCCCGACGCGGGGCTTGAACTCAGGAACCGTGAGATCGTGACCTGAGCGGAAGTCGGACGCTTAACCGACTGAGCGCCCCTTACTCTCAAATTTTAAAAAATGTGTCTATCAGGGCACCTGGGTGGCTCGCTTGGTTGACTTCCGCTCAGGCCAGGATCTCGGGGTTCGTGAGTTCCAGCCCAGCATCGGGCTCTCTGCTGTCAGTGCAGGGCTGCTTCAGATCCCCCGTCCCCCTCTCTCTGCCCCTCCCCAGCTCGTTGTCATTCTCGCTCTCTCTCAAAACGAATTAACAAACTTAAACCAAAAAATGTCTACCGGCCAGTCTAGTTACCCGAGCAAATCTCTAAGCCGATGAAATCAGTTTCAAAAATACTTAAAACCAAACCGCCTTCAAACTTCATTCAAAGCGAGAACTTCCTCTTTCCCTGGCTTGGGGGCAGGAGCGCTTCCTCCTTCTTTCCTCAGCAAGCTCCTCTTCCCCAGCCACCTGCCCCATCCTGTGTGGCGACACATCTTCGCTGGAGCGTCAGGGATGGCGTGGGGTGAGAGGCAGAAAGGACGAGGGGGTTTGCCAGGGAGGCGGCTCGGATTCTGATTCGGACGGCAGCCGCTCAGCACAACAGACACACCCGCACAGGCGGCCCTGGAGGGCGAGGAGGACATCGATGTGCGTCAGCCGTGTCCACAAAGGGGGGCCCGCTACTTGGCTCGGGGACTCTGCTCCTGTCGATTTCGCCGCCCCTCCTCATACCAGCCTGTGTGACGGGTGTCCTTTGTGCATTCCCCGGGATGACGGTCACCAGCCCCATGACCTGAGGGTGGGGAAGCGAGTCTCCTCTGTAGCCGTCGTTACTTTTTGGCCGAACTCTTGCACTGGCCTCCCCACTGGCCTCCCCGCCCTCCAGCTTGACTGGCACTGATCCAGGCGGGGGCGTCCTTGATGCAAGCTGGCTCCTTCTCTCCTTTGCAAGAGATCTCCCACCACAGGCAGTGCTCTCTCTTGCTGGCCTCGTAGGACGATCCTCGGGACCCTGTGCTCTGAGGCCAACTTCCGCCTGGACCCGCTCTGTGAGAGGCCCGACTCCCCTTCAGGCTGTGCTCATGCACGTGACCCTTTGGGCCAGCTCTGGGCTGGCACTCAGCGCGCACCCTCCCCTGAGGCCCTCGGGGACACAGCTTTGCCCCTCAACGGCCGGAGGCTGGCTCCTTCCACTCTGCTGACACTGATGGCCCAGTCTCTTGCTTTTAAGATGTTCTCGAGCACACATCATCAGACTCCAGTCCACTGTGTCCCACTAACTGCAAAGGACACGTGCAGAGTGCCCTTGAGCGGCCTCTTCGCGGTTCCACTGGAGGGCAGGGCACCGGCTGCCCTCCTAGACAGAGTGAGGGCTGTGGGGGACCATCTACCATCTCTAAAGGAAATCCCTTGGAGGTAAGCAAACCCAAACCAGATTTCAAGTAGTCAATGCCTATTTTAGTCTACTCAGGCAGCTATAACAAAGTATCATAGACTGCGGAGCTTCAACAGATATTCATTTCTCACCGTGCTGGAGGCTGGGAGTCCAAGGTCAAGGTGGCAGAAAAGTCAGTGTCTGGTGAGGACGTCCTTTCTTGCTGTTGGGCTCACATGGCCTTTCCTTGGTGCATGTGAATGGAGAGGGGCTGGGGGAGAGGAGGAGGAGGAAATGGGAGAGAGAGAGGGAGAGATAGAGAGAGAGGAGGGAGAGAGTGGGGGAGGGAGGGGGGAAGTGGGAGGGGGTGAGAGTGGGGGAAGAGGGAGAGACAGAGAGGAAAAGAGAGAGAGAAAGAGGGAGGAAGAGGGAGAGAGAGATTCTTCCTTTTATTATAAGGACACTAATCCCACCATGGTGTCCCACCCTCATGATCTCCTCTAAACCTAATCACCTGTCAAAGGCCTCACCTCCGACTACCACCGGTCTGGAGATCAGGGCTTCCGCATCGGGAGGTGGGGGGACACATTCGATCCATAGCACGGCCTTTCTACAGAGTCCACTGTGAACATCCCGTCTCCCCTGTAGATTTCAGGGAGGATCTGGCTGTGTCTGCTCTTTTATACTTTGCCCTTATTGACTTCACAATATGTTGTTTTCCTGTGTTGTGAAATACTCTCTCACAAAGTTTTGTAAATAACTGCACGACGTTCTAAAAATGTGCGGTTTTGAACACGGAGAGTGGTCCCAGGATTTTGCTATTACAAGCAGTGGACTTGGGAAGAAAAAAAACTTCTTCCCCTGTTGTGTGTCCACGGTATTTGAATTCAAAGAAGTTCACTTAAAAAAAAAAATCCCCAAAATGCAAAAGTAGAAATCTCCATCACCCGCACGCTGTGCTGCTGCTATGATGATGTCACTCTTGTGATCTGTAATGGTCAGCAGAAGGCGGTGTCAGGGTGTCTCAGGGAGGCTCTGTTGACCTGGCTTTGAAGGTGGGGCAAGGTAAGCGTGAGTCTAGGTGAGGAAGGACAGAGGTCACACCGCAGAGAGCAGGCGAGCCTCTTTGCTGACAAATGCACCTTTCTCTCCTCGCCAGTTCCTCTGGGCTGGATCTCCAACCCAGTCAAACAGATCAGAAAGCTTCACTTGTGCAGAGGTTCACATCAAAGACAGAAAGATGCTGGGACTGGAGCCAGGAGCCAGGGATGCTTTAAGGTGAGACCAAGGCAAAGCTTCTGGAAGATCGCCTGGGGCAGCCGCTTGAACCGTGGAAGGCTGAGTTTCACTCCTGTGCCAAGTAGGGAAGGAGGCGACACAGGAGGGAAAATACCTAATAAGCAGGAGGGATTTTAAGACTTTTGTGTTCATGGCCATATACTGGAGTTTATTCCATCATGGATGGACAGATCATTGGAAATACCTAGGGATATGGATATATATATATATATATATATATATATATATATATATATATATATGGCGAATTCAGCGCTAACTTGAGGAATCTGGGTTCCTCTTTCCCAGGGTTAGCTTGAAATCTGGTGTGATTTTGTTACAGGGACTTCACAAGGATTTTCACCCTTGTGATTTTACAGATGTGACTTCTGTTTCGGGGAAAGGTTAAGAATCTCTCCAATGCTGTCAGAAAGGTGGGGCATGCAAATCTGTTTCCTGGGCCTCTGCTTGAATTAATTATATGTTTGCTTTTCTATCTGGCCCCTTTTCAGAGGCTAAGCTTAGGAGAAAACCAGTCCCATATAGCAACCTCACAGCGACCACACACATTCTAATGCGATGAATCTCCAGATACCGCTCTAATGCTCCCTTGCACGGAGCAGCAAGATGGATTGATTTCCCTTGGGTAGGGTCTGGCTTTCACGCTGTGTTATTTACTTCTTGGGTCAATATGTCTTCTTCCTTTAATTATGGCTTAGGAAAAATTTGTCATAGCCTGTATGGACTTCCACTGATGCACCAGCTCTGGCACCTTCGATAATCAGGCAGTCTGTTCACTTGTTGCCCCGTCAGCTGGGAGAGGAAGAACAGAAACAGGCCACCAACCGATCTCTTGTGAACGCAAGGCAGAGAGCTCAGTGAAAAGACTGAGCAAACAATTTACATAGAACTCTCTTCTGGCATTCGGAGCAATCAATTTCATGTTACAACTTTCACCGAGACTTCTAAATCTTCTTCAAATGGTCAGTCCTATGGGGATGATATAAGCAGTGAAAGTGATTTTTAGGGGTGCCTGGGTGGCTTGGTCGATTAAGCGTCCGACTTCGGCTCAGGTCATGATCTCAGGGTTCGTGAGTTCAAGCCCCACAGTGGGTTCTGTGCTGACAGCTCCGAGCCTGGAGCCTGCTTCAGATCCTGTGTCTCCCTCTCCCTCTGCCCCTTCCCTGCGCACACTCTGTGTGTCTCTCTCTTTCAAAAATAAACATTAAACATTTTTTAAAAAGTGATTTTTAAACAGAGATATGAGATTGTTCTCGTAACGATTTTCCCATTAAGGTAGCCCCAACTGAAGGCGCTACACTTGAATGATACTATTATTGTTCAAAAACTGCTGGGACTCTTCTTTTGGAACTGACTTTGGTAGTGACAGTATATTCTATGGAACGTCCACAGTGAAACTATGTATATCTTTTGAGGGTGGATTTGCTTTTGGGAAACAGGAATCACCCATAAACTAATCAGGTGAATGGATCGAGCTGACTGATACCACCTGGGTGTTGAAAAGGAAATATGATTTTACAAAGTAGCAAAACTGGTGTGTGTGCGTGTGTGTGTGTGTGTGTGTGTGTGTGTGTGTGTCCTTGATGGTAATTCCAAAAGAATAATTTAGAAGTGTTTATGAAGGTTTGATAAATGTTTACAAATGTTTAATCAAGACATGTATTTTATTTTATTTTATTTTTTTAATGTTTATTATTGAGAGACAGAGAGACACAGAGCATGAGCAGGGCAGGGATAGAAAGAGGGGGAGACACAGAATCTGAAGTAGGCTCCAGGCTCTGAGCTGTCAGCACAGAGCCCGATGCGGGGCTTGAACTCACAAACCGCAAGATCATGACCTGAACTGAAGTCGGTTGCTCAACCCACTGAGTCACCCAGGTGCCCCAAGACATGTATTTTAGAAAAATTTATATGACTCTATGATAGAGAGAGGATGATTATTTTGAACGTCAGCATTCATTTGGATTTGTAAGTTTTGATACGCTCGTTTAAAAAGCTGGCTCCTTCTACTGATAAGGAAAACTGGTTACAATTAACGGAGTACCAGACAAAACAGAGGTTAATTTCTCTTTCACCTAAAAGTCTGCAGGACAGCGTGGTGGGTCTGGTCCATGAGATCCTCAGAAAGCAGCTTCCTTCCAGCTCATTGCTCTGCCATCCCCCGGACATGTCCCTCATCATCACATCCATGTTCTGGCCAGCAAAATGGAGTAAGGAAATGCAAAGGGATACAAGGTCATGAGAAATCTATTAGTCTCTGCAGGAGGACTCCTAGTAACTCCCTAGTAACTCCCTACTCACAGCTCATTGGCCAGAACCTTGTCACATGACCACATCTAGCTGAAAGGGCATCTGGGAAATGTAGTCTTTATCCCAGGCAGCGAAAGGTAGGGCTTCTAGGACTATGAAAGCACCTGAGAGCAGACATTAGGATTGACAACTAGCAGTCTATAAATCACAATTACGTTTACTGGTATCCACTTGATTTTAGTGGAGCTTGAATCACAGAGATATCACTTGCCACACTACCCTCTTAACAGAAATAATAATTTTAGTTCTATTTACCTATCATTTCAAAACCATTAAACAAGGAACTGTGCTATGTGCATTACATACACATGGTATATTATTTAATTCACCTAACAGTCTACATAACACACACTAACATCCCCCTTTAACAGATGAGAAGACAGATTTAGAGATGTAAAAATCCCAGCCTGCCTGAGACCCCATGGTTAGAAAATGGCCAAGTCAGATTTTGAATTCAAAACTACCCACTTCCAGAGCTCAGGCCCTTAACCCCATTGTTTTTCCAAAGAAGGGAAAGATCTTGGAGTTAATCTCTTACCAGGACTCTGGGACCCAAATGTTAGTAGTGTTTGAAGGAATGTTAAAGCGGAGGTTTAGCAGTTAACAAAATCTAACGAGACTGAGGTGCCTGCTATGAGTAGGAAGTACTTGGATCAGATTAAGCTGTCAGCTCCAAGGTGGGATGAGAAATTCCTCAGTGTGATGCCCCACCATGCCATCAGAGCCTCTTCTTGTCAGTTAATTGTGGATGCCTAAGTCCCCTCATTCTGCCAGTGTGGTGGAAGGAAGAAAGGAAGGAGAGAGGGAGGGAGAGAGAGAGAGAGAAAGAGAAAGAAAGAAAGAAAAAGAAAGAAAGAAAGAAAGAAAGAAAAGAAAGAAGAAAAGAAAAGAAGAAAGAAAGAAAGAACATCCCAAAAAGAACAGACAATAACCAAAAAATAAGACCAAAAGAAGAAAAAGCCCTAATACTGCGACGTCTTCCTGCGCACGTACTTCCGGGATAGGAAAAGGTCATCATTAGGGGGCCCAGTTTAGTGCGAAAGGAGGGAAAGAGAAGGGGAGGGGAAGGAAAGGGAAGGGAAGTTTTCCACGGCTGGACTAGTATTGTTGTCAAGCCAGCCTGGTGCTCCTTGTTGTAAAAACAAGCTCAGTGATGTTTAAACAATTCCAACACTGGGGAATGACAGCTCTTGCCCAGGAACAACATGTTCTGTCCGAGCACTAAGGCTGAACCTTCAGCAGGAAGAGGAACAAGAACTCTATTTTTTTGGCCACCCTTTTCAACAGGACCATAACGAAAGAGAATTTAGTACAGGAAGTGGCAAGTAGCTACTGATGGCCTTTTTGGTCTGAAAAAAATTCCAATTTCACTTCTCTGAAGATACTGTGCTCTGTGAAAGGTGTCGCTTCATTTTCTGCTCAGTATGTGGGGATAATGACCAAGGGCCAAGCAGACAAGTGTGAGCCCAGGAGAAGGGGAGGCGGGTGGGGGTGGGTCTCAGCTGCCAAACTTCAGAAGCTGTTTTCTTAGAGGCCCCGATGGCACTCATATAGGCGCTGAAGATCTCCAACCTTATGTTCTCTTTATGAAGGAGAAAGAGCAGTGGGGTCTGCCTAAATCTAAAACACCCCTGGGGTGGCTGGGTGGCTCAGTCGGTTGAGCATCCGACTCGGCTCAGGTCATGATCTTGCGGTTTGTGAGTTCGAGCCCCGCGTCGGGCTCTGTGCTGACAGCTCAGAGCCTGGAGCCTGCTTCGGATTCTGTGTCTCCTTCTCTCTCTGCCCATCCCCCGTTTGTGCTCTGTCTCTCAAAAATAAATACATAAATGTAAAAAAAATAATAATAATAAATAAAAAAATAAAACACCCTTACAGAATAAACCCCAAACTTCTGAAAGCATTTATACTGTCATACTTTGCAGTAGTTATAAGATAAATGTTGACTGGCCAGTGGGGCTGAAGCAGGTGTTAGAGAATAATGTGCGGTGAGCAGTCACGGAATGCTGAGAAACTCAGAGGCTCCTCCCAAAAGTCCTTCAGTTTAGGACAGACAGTAACAACCTCGCTCCTGAGTTCCCAGGAGCCCACACACCTCCTTAGCCTGGTCGGCGCTCAGGGGCACCACCGTCAGTTTCTCAGCTCAAGGACAGACAGGAGAGAGGATGCGGGAGCCTGGGGGTCTTTGCTGTCCTGGCCTTTCTGGAGCGTGAAGGCCAAGCTACTGATGCCTTGTTACAAGGCAGTGGGAGCTCGATTCCTTTGGCAAGTATGGCATCTTTTCCTTAGGACTGTTTTTTTGATGCTGTTAAGGTCCAAGATCAACAGGCCTTCAAGTTTCTCTTTCTACCTGTCTTGGGCCGTGGAGAGGACAGGGGACACCCCTTACTCCAGGTACCATTATTTACCCCTGGGGCCTCTACTTCCATATTCATGGAGGTGATGCACAAATCTCTAATACCCCCTTATTTGTTCGTTCATTCATTCATTCATTCAGTTTGTTCATTTCCTCATTTGTTTACCCATTGATAAACATCTTTTTGTTTAACAGAATACAACATGGAGCAAGCAGGTGTATCATCGGAAGTACTACTGGAGTTCAGAGGAGCGTGTTGGGGGAAGGGCGAGCAGGACAGAGGCGGCCGCTGATGTGGTTTGAAGCGTTGGGGTTCAGAGTCAACAGCCAGGAAAGAATTCTTTAGATGTCTTGGGTGCAAAAAGGGTGTTTTTTAATGTTTATTTATTTTGAGAGAGAGAGAGAGAGAGAGAGAGAGAGAGAGAGAGAAAGGTGTGAGTGGAGAAGGGGCAGAGAGAGAGAATCCCAAGCAGGCTCTGTGCTGTCAGCTCAGAGCCCATTGTGGGTTGCGATGCCACAAACTGAACCGTGAGATTATGACCTGAGACGAGATCCAGGGTCGGACGCTTAACCTACTGGGCCACCCATGTGCCCCACAAAAGGGTGGTTTTATTTGACCACGGGGCCAGGGCTTTGGGGCAGAAAGAGCTGCAGTGGGGTTGTGGCGAGTGACTGATTATACACCCTCAGGTTGGGAGGGCGTTAGGGATAACGTAAGTCTCTAAGGTATTTTGGAAACAAGGTTTTCAGGACCTTGAGGCGTTAGCTGTTGTTAGGAAAAGGTCATTACTGTTTAGTAGAAACTCAGTCCTGGGATCCTTCAGATGTATATCAGGGGGCCATAAGCTTGGAGTATGATTGCCAACATACATCTTGGGGGCGGGGGTTTCCAAAGGAATTTTTCTACGTGAAAGGACACTTACAGGATCCTGGGGGTCAGGATAATGTTAAGCGAAGGTTACCTTCTGCCCCTTAGCGAAGGGTCATCATCCAGGCAACTGAGTTCTGAGAGGAAGGTCAGTCTGTCTGCCTCAAGGACTTATCAATGGGCTGTAGGCAGTAAGCGAATTTAGCTTTTCTTTTGCCTTAGTTTCCCACATCAGCAGCGATTTCCAGCGTGCTAGCTTGGTCCCGTCTGAATCCTCATCAGCCCCTGGCAGAGCCTGGCTTGAGTGGGTGCTTTCCCCTGAAAGAAAGGGGCCAGGGAGGCCCGAGGAAAAATCTCTGCCTTGTCCGCCACAGGAGCACTGCAGCACCACAATCTGGACTCCGAAGGGGTCTCTGAAGCGGCCTCTAATGGAGCGGTCCCCACAGTCCCCTGCGGCCCTCACAGCAGAGGGGAGGTTGGCTGTCACATGAGTGGCCCACGGCCCCTGCTTCTCCCTCTGAGGGAGAAAGGGAAGGAGGGGAACAGCAGCAGCAGCTGAAAAAGCAAATCCACGGGGTGCCACCCACCTTCATTCACTGCTTTTCCCTCAACGGTCACCCTAACGGACCTTGAAGCTAGTTGCTCTGGGAAAAGGCCACTTCCCTGCCGGCCTGTTCCTTCCCAAGGTTCTTGTCAGTGGAAAAACCTTCCCGGTGGTCACTACTGAGAGGCCGGAAGACGAGAGAATGCCAACACTCAGGGGCCTATTTCCACGCTGCTCAGGGGCCCTCACGTCCCCTCGCCGTGGGCTTCTGGTGGTGTCACAGTGACGTTGAGATGCACTCTCCCTCCCACAGATCTGATTGTCATTGCCTTCTGGGTGAGCCTGGCATTTTTCGTCATGCTTCTCTTCCTCATCCTGCTCTACATGTCCTGGTCAGGGTCCTCGCAGGTGAGGTGAGTAAGGGTGGCGGGGGGGGGGGGGGGTGGCGCGTGTACAGGTAAGTCACGTGGCTAAACAGCGAGCGGCCGCACGTCCACGCAGCGGAATGTTATGTGGCCACAAAAAGGAATAAATCACCGATTCCTTCTGCAACACGCACGAACTTCAGAGTCACTGTCCTGAGGGATAGAAGCTAGACACAAAAGGGCCCGTATTGTATGACTGATTCCATTGCTATGAAACATCTAGAATATTCTAAAGCAGATTGTGTTGACGGTTGTATAACTCTGGGAATATACTGAGGATCTGTAGTTTTAGGTTTTAAATGGGTGAACTTTACTGTATGTATCTCAGTGAAGTTGTTAGAGAAAACAGAGCCTAAATGACCCCACACGCCAGTTAGGTCTTGCCAAACAACTCACCAGGAAAATGGGACCCAAACTTAGGCATCTATGACCACCATGTGCTATTGAATACCTACTATGTGCCTTAGGGGTTAAATTCGGTAAAATCTAGGAGCTCCAAGAATTAGCTAGTAATTAACCTAGCTCGTTACGCATTTTTTGAAAATGTTTATTTATATTTGAGAGCGAGCAAGGGAGTGAGCGGGGGAGGGGCAGAGAGAGGGACACAGAGGATCCAAAGCCAGCTCTGTGCTGACAGCAGGGAGCCCAACGTGCAGCTCGAACTCACGAACGGTGAGATCATGACCTGAGCTGAAATCGGACGCTCAACGGACTGAGCCGCACAGGCGACCCTAGCTCATTAGATGCTAATTCCTGTGCTAGACAACTGGCTTACCACATCTGATTTCCTCTTCTGGCTTAATCTGCCCCCACGGCTACTGCGGTCTAAAATGACTGTCCTAACAAGGGACCCTATAACAAGGGACTGCCTGTCTCTGCCTTAGCTGATGGGACCAGGGCTGCCCAAACTCCCCTGAAACGTGGGGCCAGGTAGCAGAGCGATCCCGGGTGAAGACTGGGGCCGGACACCATCAGGGGCCAGGCAGTCTTGGGGAGTGGAGACCGGGAGCCGGCACAGGATGCTGGCAGCAGGCAGATGAGCAGAGCTGCTCTGAGAGGAGGGGGCAGGCAGCGGGAAGGCCCTGAAAGACGAGAGGGCAGCCTCGCCACCTGGGGGCGTCCCGCCGCTGGCTCAGGGAGGACCTGCCCATCTGTGCACGCCCGGACTAGCTTCAAGGGGGCTCCGTCTCCCTCCTCTGCCCTGCCCTGCCCGGGGTGACTCACCAAGTCACTTCCGGTTCCCTTTGGTCACGGGGGGAGAGGCAGGGCCAGCTTCTGAGCAAATGCAGACCTCCGTCCTTTTCTTCCAGTTCCTACCACTCACGTGAAATTTGGGCAGATTTATAGCCCCAAGAGGTACCTGGGGGATAAATGAACGAAACGAGCTTTCTGAGGTGGCTCGTGGCCAGCCCTGTGCCAGGGACGGTTTGCAAGAGAAAGCTTCCCGGCCCAGTGGGCACACAGGCGGCCGAGGCTGAGGGGTCCCGGGTGTCTTCAGCGCTGCAATTTTACAGGGCAAATGGATGATGCTGTTCCCCGGAACCAGAGAAAGCACCCTCCAGACACTGTAACAGGCAGGGAGGGCTCAGGGGAGCCACCTGGGTCTTCAGTAAGATCTGGGAGACAGACGCAGGGTTGCTCCCTGAGGAGGTGCTCTTTCAAGCCTCAAAAAAAAAAGTCTGCCGGCATCATGTGAAAGGACGGCTCTGCTCCTTCAGGCCCCCTCTCTGAGCCTCCACATTCATGTCAGGACTGCAACTAGTTGAAACTAGTTCTCCGGCCACGCATCACCTCACGTCACCCTGATGACACCTAAGAGGCGATCACGGTCCCCCGTCACTGATGAGACGAAGGGCAGGCGGGACGGGGCGGGCCGGCTCACGTCAGGCGGCCGTGCCCACTGCCCCTGGCGCTCAGGAGAGGCATCCAGAGAGCAGATTCCTGGCTAAGATACAAGTTGGCTGGAGGCACAGGTACCTGAGCTCTACACTCAAACCTGTGGACGGACGGAAGGCCAGCCTGCCCGCTCCCCGTCGTGAACGGACACATGAGGGAGACGTGACCTCGGAGAGAACTAGTCGTCAACGTAGGGTCTGGGTCACTGTCAAGCACTGCCTGTCATCTTCCATTTCTGCACAGGGGTGACCTTTGTGAGCCAGGTGACCCACCCCCAGGGTCTGCTCCCCTGGCCGAGGTGCCCTTGCCCCGCGTGCCTTCTCTACGGGCTTTGGGCCGGCAGTGGGGTGTAACAGGAAAGCATCCAGTAAGTTCTCTCACCAGCTTTGATGCCTGCCTCCCATCTGCTCTGTCCACAGGAACAACGCCCAGCACCACCCAACACGCCCCTGGAGTCGCGGCCTCAACCTCCCGCTCTGCATCCGGAGGCACCCCACAGGCTCCCCCGGGCTCGGGCAAGGAGCCAGGCAGCAGAGCATCCCGCCCTGAGCGGCGGCTGCGGCCGGGAGCCCCTCCGCCCTGCCCCACCTGCCCCGCAGACCCACCCTGCTCTCTTCTGGGAGCCGGGTCTTGATGGGGACCCCCTACAGCAGCAGCTGACAACAGGGACGAGGAGGGGGGACCCCTCCCGGGAGACAGAACCTCTCAACTGTAGCCTGGATGCCAGCAAATGCCTGGTGAACTCAAACCAACCCGGACCCACAAGTGCCTTCGAAAAGCCTGTTTACGTGTAGCAGGAAGCGTGACTGGGTCAAGATACGCTATACGAGGGGGCACTGGCATGCATCATCCAAGGCCTGCAGCAGCCCAGCTAGCACGGGGAAGTAGCCCCAGATGTTGTGGATTTTTAGTGCATTTCACCAGCATACTTACTCCTTATGCACTTTGGGAAGGGCAAAAAAATAAAACACATATAAATTAAAAAAAAATTTGCTCGCTCATCTTCACTGGGCCACTTTTTAGCTTCAACTACTAACTGCCGTAGTATTTAGCAACCCTGAGTTCTAAGCTGATTGGAACCTTCTTCAGGGCACCCAGAGAGGGCCTGGGAAGTTCCTTCCTATCCCCCACTGACTCCCACTCTTTCCCAGACAGGGTGGCGCACACCTGCCAGGCCAGCTGACTGCGGTCACACTCCCGACCCCCCCCCCCCCCCCCCCCCCCCCGCCGAAGCCTTTAAAAGACAAAGCCCAAGGGGAGGTGGTCTGCATCAGAATGCTGCCACAGAAAGTCTTTGGGCTGGGAGGATGGGTCCCATCTGGGTGACTTTATGGGACCTCTGGTGTGAGCCCTCTGACGGACTCAGTCCTCCAGCGCCCGACAGCCTGGCCCTGGCAGGGAGACGGCGCCCAAGTACAAAGCCCATACAGCCCACTGCCGCCGAGGCGGGCTGACGGTTAATTCCCCAAGTTGACGGCAGACTCGGCCTCGCCTTACTCGGGGGTGGTGGGCTAGAAAGGGAGACGAGGGAGGGGAGGCTCACGAGCTCCAGAGACGCAGAAAAGGGGCGAGAAAGAACACGGGGCTCTTCTAACTTGAACCTAAAAGCAGGATTCTGACATGGGAATGTTCTCAGAAAACGCTGTTGCGAGTGTTGTGTCAGGGGGTGGGGGGATGGGCAGAGGGGAGGGTCCACCCCCTGCTTTCTAGACAATGAGCCCATACGTGGTAAAGGGACTGGAGGCAGACAGGTGTCACTCGTATCTTGGTTAAAACGTGAGGTCGTTAAGAACAACCGGGGGCCACGGCGTGCGGGAGGGACGCGGGCACACGCCGAGCTCCAAGTGCCCAGGCTCCACAACTCCACTGGGTTTGCCAGCCACTGTGCCAGTTGCTATAGGAAGGTTAAGAGTCAGATGCTGACCCTCTACGACGCAGGCTGCTGTGAAATGAAACGGCCTATTACCATCCATAAGCAAAACACAAAAGCGTAACAAAAATAGACATTTATTAACAAGTTATAGAATCCCAAATCCTCCCTTTGAAACAATTTAAAAAAAAAAAATTACAGGCTTTCTTCCCAAGACAGAGATCAAATCACTTTTGTACTATAAGGATTTAGCATAATACCCTTTTATTTACTAAAATAATTAACACTCAAGAAGTTGTACACATCTGTGTTAGACTTCACCAGAAAGAAAAGCTGAAGCACCTCTCCTCATGCTCCTTTATCTGACGCCTTCTATTCTTGGACCCTTTAGCTTTAATATCCACAAATCCCTTCAGTGCTCAGAAGTGTTACCTCAACTTGAGGTATTTTCTTTGAAGAGCACTGAAGCCAAGAGGAAGGGTCCTCCCCGTGTGAACACTGAATGGGCCTGTGGGCCAGAAGCACCCAGGCCTGCTTCGGCTTTGACCGCTTTGTGCGCGCAGTCCCCGGAGCTTATCATTCATCGTTGAGTTAAACAAAGCCAACTTCGCCTGTCAGGAAACGGAGTTAACGTTGACGGAACTTGTCATTATACGTGTTTTCCACGGAAACCCTCGACTCAACTAACCTTCTAGAACCTGGTGCCAGAAGGCGCCGGAGGGCAGGGCGTCAAGCGTTGGGGACCAAGGCGGCGATGTCCTTGCAGAGCATGACGACAGCCTCCTCATCACCCTTTGGCGCATCCTCTGTGGCGTCACGGATCATCTGGATGTGGGTTAGGAGGGTGTCTGGCCGCTGAGCCCCCAGCCAGACGTCCTTAATGTACAGAGATACCAGGAACGCTGCGGTGGCTGAGGAAGAGGGCAACAAGGCCATCAGGACACAAAGGTACTCCGCTGGAAAACAAGTCACCCCACCCACACGCCTGGGGACATGGGAGCTTTGCTCGGTACCCAAGTAAACGGTGCCACATGCCTCTGGCAACAGGAGGTGAGCAGGTGTTCAAAACAAATTAATTTTGCTTAAATTTGGGGTTAATCTTTTTTCTTTTAAAAAAATTTATCTTTCTATTTGATCAATGTGTGTGGAATGGAAAAAAAAGTTACTACAAGCCAAGTTTCTTCTTGGTCCTGACCACCCGTGCTGAGAACCAGAACCGTGGTTTGAGAAGAGGTTCCAAGGATCCCTTCACACCATTTCATCAATAGCATGGGCCAGAGGACAGGGTTTCCCAGGCACAGACTCAACTCCCTGACGGCATCCAGATGAGAAAAGAGGTCACTCTCAGGGTGAGTTCACCTGCCTCGGCTGTTGGCCCATCTCTCTTTCCTGGTCCCCTTACATCCCTCCGTGAAAGGAACAACCCTCTCAGATGGAGGAGGCCACGTGCACATGGTCAGCCTCCCTCTGTTCTCCTTAGCCTTTTAAGCCTTTGCTGCTGGTTCATTCATTCATTCCTGCACTTAATCCCTCACTAAGCACCTGCTAAATGCCAAGCACATAAACTGTGTGTGTATTTTCGTGCTTGTGCACATATATGCAAATCCACACACACACACACACACACACACACACACACACACACACACGCATCCATCTGCACTGCTGTGAAGCGTAATCCTCACTTGGGTAATGGCTGAAATGTAGCAAAGCCGCTGCTATGCAGCGGTTCTGAGGGGCGCTCGCTTCTCCACTGCAAACACAATCGTCACTGGCGCTTGACCAGAGAGCAGAGGCTTCCTCCCTGCCCGCTCACGGCCCCATGGCAAACTGGGTTTGGTTGGGCCCCATCCATACTTCATCAAGGGTCCCCGACAGGCTCTAAGGACCGGGAGTTGCTCCGGACCCCGCACCCGTTGGTGCATTCCTCCAGCCTCTGACGAGCGAACCAGCCTCACCTCGGGTGGCTTCGTCCTTCTCCTTCAGAGACGAGAGGCAGAGGGTCTCGACCGCCGGGCGGAAGGCGCTCCCCGCCGGGCCCTGGGCCGCCAGCTGCAGCATGACCGTGTTGAAGAGGCAGGCCACGCTCTGCGCGGGGCCCGCCAGCTGCTCGGCGCTGCAGGACTGGCTATACAGCCTGAAGATGCTACTCCTCACAGCACGGTCCCCGAGAAGCTCTGCCACGACCACCGGCTGTGGCAAGATGTGGCTCTTCAGCCAGCCAAGGAGTCCCAAAGCCTCTGCCCTGCCGGGCGGGCGCTCGGCCACCGACCGCAGCACCCAGCCGACCGCCAGGGAGGCGGCGGCGCACGCGAGGCCCGGGGCCTCGCTCTCAGGGGCAGCCCCGCCCACGGGGCCCCGAGCGCAGTCAGGGCCGGGGAACGCGGGCCCCCAGTGGGTCAGTATGGACCTCAGGAGGCCCTTGCACGTCTCCAAGGCGGACGCCTGCGGCTCAGGGTCGGCCGTCTCCTCCGCCTCCCCAGGCCTCCTCTTTCGGCCCCGCGGGCCTTTAGCTCGGGCTGGCACGGCGGTCTTGTTCTTATCCTTGCACATTTCTGTTGCACACGGAGAGGAAGGCAGTGAGACCGACGCCCCCGTCCCCACGCAGCTCCAGGTGGCGGGCGGGTGCCGCAAGGGGGGCCTACAGGCCCCGAGGGCTCGGCCCCAACAGGACACGTTCCTACGCCTGGAGCGCGGCGAGTGCTCCACGTGGGCCTGTGACGGTCCCCGCTGCCGTCACGATGAACCCGCTTCATCCTCACCACCGCCCCTCCCCCTCATGGCGAGCACCGGCCGTGGCAGAGCCAGAGCTCAAAGCCAGGTCTCCCCAGCAACCTCTGCAGGGCTACGAGGACGGGTGTGCCCTGTTCCTAAGCCCCGACAGCTTCGGAAATGCTGCTCAGAGAGGCAAACCGCTGGGTGCTGTGTGGGGAGCTGGGCACAGTCTGGGGAACGCCAGACAGTCGGGTCCCGACACTCACTCAGCAGCTCCTTGACTTGGTATTGCTCAATGGCTGCTCTCAGGTCGTCCTGGAGCTTGGCATCTCTCTCGATGAGGCTCCACTTGTGCAGGAGGACGAGGACATCCTTGGTGGACAGCACTGTCTCATTCACTGTGAAGCGGTTCATGTCCTTGAAGGCCTGCACGACGGTGGCCCGGTACCTCAGCACGGACTCGAGCGCCCCGAAGAAGCCGGTCAGCTGGGCGGGGGCCAAGGTCGGCCTGTCGGGAGCCAACGTCGCAGACTGAGCCCAAGCTGCCTCCTCGTCCCATAGCCCAGGACGGGGGTGGCTGGGCAACGCCCAGAGGGTCAAATGGCCCACCCACCGCCGGAGTGTGCCTTTACAACAGACAGGGAGCATGGAACCAGCACAACGAACAAGAGAGAGGAGAGCAAGCCACGTCAGGGGAGGCACAGTGGAGACTGGAGTCCGACCTCCATGCTGGAGGAACAGAAATCTCTGGGAAACCATGGCTGACCAGGGAGAGTGAGGTGGAGAGAGTGTGAGCGTCTGGGCACCAGCCACCTGACACAACACTGTGGGACAGTGGGCTCCCTGTGCCTCACGGCCTCTCAGACTCAGCCCCATCCGTGGTCCAACCCGACGATGGGCACCGGTAAGAAATACGTTCTGAACCCCAGGGAATTTAAAATACGGTAGCACCTGCTCCACACGATTTTAGAATTATTTCAAATTGCCATCAGTTCTCAAAAACCAACCTGTCTTTCAACGACCCTGAAATAAGAAACAGGTCTGTCGGCACTGACTTAACAACTTAATTCAAAACAACCTAAGACCAAATGTCCTGTCCTCTATCAAGAAAGTTTTCACTCTGAGATTATAATCCATTTGTGATCAATCTTCTGGTTCCAATTAGCACACCTCTGTTCCTAAGTCAGAACTCTGAGGGCACAGACTCTATTTTCTCTAAGACGGTGGGATCTGAGGAGAGTGTAGCTGAGGAAATCAGGAGGATTCTTCTAAGAGGTCATATGAAAATACTGAAATTTTCAAGAAGATTCTGGGATAAGTGAATCTGTGCAGGCTAACGAAGGCAGAAGCAAGTCTGGGAACATGCTTTCTTAAGGTGATGGAAAATATGTTCTTTCTACAAAATACATGAGTGCTTGAATCAAAATATCAAGGGAGTTGTTTGTCTGCTAAAAGCCATCTGGTATGACAGGTTTTAGGTGTTTAGAGTGTTAAGTTCTCGGCGTCTTGAAAGGAGCCTCATAAAGTTGAAGTAGAAAAGCAGAAACAGCTAAGAGGTTTCCTGACGTCACCCACAACTGACAGCAGCCGTGTGGCTCAGCCCTGTGAAGCTGTGACCAAGGGGACCGCTGAGCGGTGATGTCCACAGGTGACACGGTCACGCCTGGCGGGCAGGGGCTTACCTCAGGTGCTTTGTGAGCACAATGAGAACATACAGGAACTCATTGACCAGGTGCAGGGCGAGCAGCTTCGGGGGCTCCTGGGACCCTGGCTTGCGAGGAGGCGGGCCCTCAGACTCTACTCCCTTGTCCCCCAGGTTGGTCACCCACAGTGTGTGCAGCAAGGAGATTATGTTGGACAGGAGCCGGGTCTCCAGAAACCTGAAACCAAATACGGAACGCTCACTGCCACGTCCTCTCCTCTCAGCGACCTCGGCTGGAGCAGGGGTGGGGGGCACCTTGGGACACACTTATGCCCACAGTGGCAGCGCCTGGTGGTGGGTGGCAGGCTATCCCTTCTCGCAGTGATTCCTTCTGCTCACCCCCACCGCAGCCCCCAAAGTCACAGCATCCACATGAAAACGGGGAGCCTGCCCTCCAAATGCTGCAACCCAGGGTGGGGCCCCGATTCTCCTTCCTAGTGGGCGACCGCTAGACGGGATGGACTGTTCGACACATTTCCAGTCACCACTAAAGCCAGCAGTAAACTCCACGGTCTCCACCCCACCCTCTCCCCACTCCGCTCACACATGAGGCGCTTACTTGCTCTCAAGGATGTGTAAAACCCACGTTAAAAGGCTATAGTCCCGTAGGATCTCGTAGGCAGACTGGGCATCCCGGGCAGCGTTCTGTAGAATTTCCAGAATCCAAATCTGAAAACCCAAAATGAAGAGTTATTTCTCAGTAGGGAAACCGAACTTACTCGGTGAAAGGAACAACTTAAACAGCGTAACGGTATGTCGTATCCATTTCCGGGCGCTGGCCGCACAAGACGCTGGCTCTGCCGCATAAGAGTGGTGGCCGTGGCCGGCCAGAGGACACAGACATCCACAGCAAGTGCCAGGCACTGGGGCTGACCGCCCCTGCTAACCCATCGTAAGGAACCAACCCACAGGCACAAAGACACGGCTCGGAAAGCACATGGCCCAGTGTGAGCCTGGCAGGGGATGTGGACCCATTTCTAGCCCAGACAGCTGGCGGCCCATTTTGTCCCTTCAGTTTTAGCATCTGGAAGGGAGGACATAAGAATGCGGCCGCCCCTGGAGCTGTGAAGTGGGTATCTTCTCATTCTCCCTCGTCAGGAGAAATAACTATCATACCCAGACTCCAGTTTCTTCCAGCATGTTTCTTGCTTCTGACTTGCTCCTATTTATACAGGTTTTATATCCGGTCAGACACAAAAGCTGACGGGGCTGGAAGTTAATCCAGATACTGAAAACTCTACCTACTTACTCCTTCCAGCCACCCAGGGCATTGAGGGGACGGACACACACACACATACACACACAAGCTCTCGGTTGAAGGGATTCCCTCCCTGGTTGCAAGACTGTCGGCTTCAACTCCCGACTCTTGTTTCCTAGCTGGGTTTCGAGAACCTACAGCTTCTGTGCGTTTAGTGAAATACTGGTGGCTCAAGAAGGTCTCCGCAAAAGCACGTCAGTCATTTATGGGGGTAATTTGTTGCTGGGCTTCGTAGCCAGCTCCAAAGGTTCATGATCACTGTTTTGGCTCTGCCCTCTGCACAGACCTCACCACTAGGTGAGGGCACGGGAGAGGAGCCACAAGGAACAGCATTTCAACAGGAAACGGCAGCAGCGAGTGCCAGCCTTTCCCCTCGTGGGAAGTCAGCTTAATGTCACATGAGTGGGTTGGTCACATCCAGGCTGGGATTAGAATTCACACGGGTCTGACTTCCAAATAAAAGCGTGAGCAAAAGCACGGACCTTTCATTCTCAAATAGACCGCGGTGCCCGCCTACCTGTGCCTCGTCGTCACACAGGGGGCTGCTGAAGAAGGCCAGGATGATGTGGAAGACCCCTCGCCGGGCGTAGAGCTCGTAGCAATGTTTGTCCCGCATCCCCTGCCGCAGGATCCCGAACACCCATTCCTGTTCCGTCTTTTGCTGTGACCCAGGAGAAACGGGAAACTACTGTTACGCAAGTGAAAGACGGCTCTTCCGACCCCACTATTTTCAAGTGGTGGCAACGGAAGCAGCCACAGCAGCAAACAGTCTGTCTACTTCTGATTATGTGATCAGAATCCCTCAACACCCGATTCGGTTCCTTCAGATCAGAAGGAAAGGAGCGTGTCAAGTTCACACACTGCACTGGGTCCAGTCGAGCAGGTGTCCTACAAAAGCACATTTAATGCTTAACCCGGCCAAGAAAATACGAGAACGCCACACGGCTTAGGCCTCAGAAGTTTTTTAAGGTGTGAGAAGCCACCTAAAACTTAACGCGTGGAGTGAAAAGCATTTCCACGAGCACGACCACGTGATCTTCCTGCTCCAACACAGCTCGCGCAGCCATGCCACCAACCGTGCCGAGCAAGGCAAGGAAGGACAGCAGTGGCTGCAAGTCCAAAAGAGGAGTCTTCTGGGGGCCCCCGGGGGACTTGAGAAGCATTACCTCAAAGTCTGAGCTGAAGAAGAACTGGTAGAAGCCTGGCACCTTGTTCATATTCAAGTACTCGTGTGACAGCAGGAACTTGCTGATCTTCAGGTACATGTGTTCCTCTGAGGACAAAGGCAGACAGTGGCTTCCAGCAGGCACCAGCGGGACCCTCGTGCTCTGCTAGAGTTGGGGAACGGGATCTGGGGGGGCAGACGTCAATCCCTTCCCCCCGGGGAGCTTTTGCATCCTTATCCAGGTTAGCAGCTCTCGAGAATCAGGCTGTAATAAGGCACCTTAGTTCTGTGCTGCGTGCAGACTTTTGCTCACGGTTCCGAGACCGCGAGCTGCCCCTCCCCAGCCAGCGGCCCACTGCGCAAGCTCCAACCAGCTGGTCCGCACAGTGGAACCTGGTTACACAGATGGCTGACACCCAGCCCCGTCGGCCTCCAACTGAAGGTCACTGTCACAGCACAGGAGGCTCAGACACCCCCGGGGCACTTGGCTCTGGAACGCAACGAGGCCGATGGGGACAGATGCTTCCTCCCCCTCGATCGCCACCTCCAACCTGTCCAGACGCCTGGGTCCTCGGAGCCACCCCGTGCCCACTGCTGCTTATGCCCCTGACCCTGACATGAGGTCTGAGAGGGTGCACTGGACAGAAGGCCAAGACCAACCACCATGGCCTCTGCTAAGATATTTTCTCGGAACAGTCTTTTTCTTTAGAGTCTACAAATGACCAATTACTTGCTTTCCTCCAGTAATTTCTAAGGAGAAGAAAAAATATGCAGGAGTAAACGAACACTAGATCTGAATTCTAACAGCTGAATTGACTACAGATGAATTGTGGGGCCTCGGACAAGCTATGTAACCATGGGGGCTTCAGGCGGGGGGCTGCTTCCCCATTTGAATACGACCGTGCCACTGGATGACCCAGACACGTCCCTTCTCACACGTGTGATGGACCACGCCTGCGGGACTGACGCCGACAAGTGGACGTGCTCAGTCTCGACATTTCAACCTCACCCCAACCTAGTCCTACCAGCAGTACCTGGTTTCAAAATCTGCAGGGCTGCTTTGGCAATGAAGAGAGTCAAGGTAAAGGTGAGTCTCATGTTCTGAGTTCGGATCCCATTCCGGACTACATCCAACAGGTAAAGTAGCTTAAAACCAGGAAAGAAGAAAGGGGAAAAAAAAAGAATTTTCAGAACAGCTGTGATCAGCCTCGACTCGTGCAGCTTAAACCACAGCTTTGCCGGGTGGCCTGCTCCTCACATCCCAGGATGCACATAAAGGCAACGTCCCTGCTCACTGCCATCTTAAGAGTGCTTCTGCTGTCTCTTGAGGAGCCAGGCAGGTGCACACGGGCGGAGAACCCTGGCTTCACACCCCAACAACCCAGTCTGTTCCTGTTCCCCGCTACCTTGGGGCACACGCTTTTGAGCCTCAGTGCGTCCTGGGTAACAGCTGCCTCAGCCACAGCCCAGGCCAAAGAAACCAAACTGCTCTGCCCACCTCCGCACAAGAAGACTGTTGAAAGGGGAGAGCTTTCTCAATCTCCCCGGAGTTGAGAACCAGAGGCAGCCCCCAGCATCATCACTCCCTGAAGGGGAACGGACCTCGGTTCCTTATCAGACAACACGCTTCTGTGTTACACAGAAGGCCTTCTACCGGATGCGGCGGAGAACCGGCTCCCTGAAGCGCACTCACCTGGGGCTGCTCTCGGAACCGTGCCCCCTCCAGCTGCGAGTAGTAGGCCGCCAGGACGTAGTAGGCCGCAGCTCGCATCTGAGGGTCATAGCTGCTGAGAGCCGCGACGGTTAGGCCCAGAGAATTGGAGTCCAAAAATTTTCGACAATCTACCACAAATTCTATGGGAAATAAAACAGAGTATTAAATACACACACACACACACACACACACACACACACACACGATCACAATGCTTGTGCAACACGGACAATTAAATTTCCTTTTGTGTTCTGCCATCATCAGCAACAAGTGCTGGCTAGATACAAGAAATCCAGGTCTCTCCAGCCCCCCTTAGCTTCTGCTGAAGTTGGACAAAAGCCGGTCTTCCCTTCTATGACAAGAAGCTATATTTTCAACTTCTAAAATGCTTATAAATCCCAATCAGGACTATTTCATTACTTCTCACAACATTCAACGAGCCAGAGAAGAACGGAGGTGCCATTCAGACCCGAGACATGAGATCCGAGCATGCTGGTGACCTGGGGGACACGATTGTGGGGCCAGCAGAGAAAACCAGCTCCCCGTTTCCACCTTGTTCAGTCTGCAGCATCTGAGTTCCTAGCTCCAAAGACCGCTAAGGAAAATACCAAAGGCAGGGAAGCTGGGAAATTCAGCCAGTGCAAACCAGTCTAACCCGGCCCAACAATTCTATGAAGGATTAACTTATATGGATTCTGCAACCCTATCCTTCCTTTAAGCAAACCACGAAAATCTCATAGAAGAGAGGCTCACCACACTGAGCAAAAGTTAGAGTCTAAAGAGTTTGCTAGCTGATATCCATCTGTTAGATGTGAGGCCTTGTAAAAACCCATAATCAGGTCAGGAAATGTGACCAAGCGGGAAGGTCAGATATACAAGGGGACCCCAAGGACCACAACTCAAAGGGCTTGGTTACCAATAACAAAATTCAGGACGCTTTAAACCCTCTTTAACAAAGACCCAGGCCCTTTTACAACATAAATACTGTCATAAGTTAGAAGATAAAACCTGTGAAGAAAAACCATTGGACAGAGATGGGTCACCGTGTTTAAAAATGATGACGCAGGGTTTGGTCATGATCATCACCCATGCAGATGTTCTTTAGGCTGAGGCACCGGTGACGCAGTTAAATGAGGCACTAAATACAAACCAAGTGAAAAGAATACCCAGAAACCAAGTGAAATGTGCAATCTTGGAACATACTGTCTATTGATAAAAGACACACCACTAATGATGTTTTTAAAAAGCCAAGCTTTTTTTTTTTCTTCTTTTCCCGAAGTGAGACTTTTAAAAGGGTAATTTTGGCAATTTAAAAACGTTAAGCATGAACAGTAAGAGAAAAACTACCAATCAGCTACTCCTCTGTACTGTAATCCAAACAGCTACACGCATGGGCACGCGATGGTCCCCCAGTGAGTGGCTGCCCAAAGGTGCTGAATTCACTTTAAAACATCAAGTGTCCTTGTCCCTCAGAAGTAGCACAGCTCCTTGTAACTTCCACCAGCACTGCCCCCCACCCCCACTGCCGCCCCGCGAAGGGCAACCAATGGCTGCGTGGATGCTTCCACACAGCCCCCTTCCTCTTTCTCAATGTTTACGCCGCCTCAAGGGAGAACCAGGATTTCCACTTCCAGCCGAAAGTGGCAGAAACCGGATTCCCCTGTCCACCTGAAGCAACTAAAAAACCAGACTGAACAAATAAAACAAGGATTTTCAAGACACTGGACGTGAGGCGATAAAGGAGAGCAATCTCCAAGAGTGAAAATGAACAGGATGAACCTTCCGAGAGTCCCAGCTCGCAGCCTGGAGGCTTCTAGGCTGAGACTGGAGAGCTCGGAGTTGTGCGAGATGGAGCAGGGGGCCTGGGAGGCCAAGGTGGCCAGATGTCACAAGGGAGAGTCCCAGAGAAGACAGTTCCACGGAGAGAGCACCAGGCTCTTTGGCCGAGTGCCCCGCCCTGGCAAGAGTGTACGAGGAAGCTACCGAGGCTGAGGACCAAAGACAACCCCGGGCTCACACCTGCCTGGACATGGGTCCTGTCCCACCAGCCAGGGCGAAACCCGCACATTCACCGGGAGAGGGCACACTGCTTAGCAGGGTGTTTCTTCAGTGGTGAGGTGAAGTCTGTCTGTCCTGGACTAAAATGCTGCTTTGGTCCTACCTAACAGAGATTCAAAGCAAGGCTGGAAGGATCAAATCATGTCTAAGCAGCTCAAATGTATCCTAGAACAAAGCTCAAGAACATTCACAGGAATACAAACATATCCAGCAGCAGGGCGCCTGAGTGGCTCAGTTGGTTAAGCATCTGATTCTTGATTTCAGCTCGGGTCAAGATCTCAGTTTATGAGTTTGAGCCCCGCTTGGAATTCCTCTTTCCTTCTCTCTCTCTCTGTGCCTCCCCAGCTTCCGTGCATGTGTGTGTGCGTATTCTCAAAATAAATCAATAAACTTAAAAAAATAAAAAATATCCAGCACCAAATAAGGTAAAATTCATAGTGTCTGCTTTACACTAAAAAATTATCAGACATTCAAACAAGAAGGAATATAGCCCATTAGAAAAATCCACCATTTGAAGATGACTCAGATAGGACAAAGGTAACAGAACTAGAATTCTAGTGTAACTAATATCACTATATTCTACGTGTACAAGGAGCTGAAGACAATACTGAAAATGTTAACTAGACACATGGAAGCTATAAAAACCCAAAACAAGGTTCCAAAGATGAAAATTAAAATGTCAGAGATGAAAAATGCACTGAAGGAGATTATTAACAGATTAGACATTACAGAAAAAGAGATTAATGAACTCTAAGACAGCAACAGAAATGATCCAAATTGAAACACACAGAGAAAAAAAATTTTAAACCAGGAACAGAACATCAGTGAGCTGTGGGATCATTTTCAAGTGGGCTAATATATGTGTAGTTGAAGTCCTGAAAAGTTTGAAGAAACAATGGCCAAAGTTTTTCCAAATTTGACAAGAACTATAAACCTACAGAGCCAAGCTCACTGAATACCCCAACTACAAGAAACATAAAGAAAGTCACACGAAAGCACATAATTAAACTGCTTGAAACCAATAATATGAAAATCTTCAAAGCAGTCACACAACATATACAGAAACAAAAGTAGGAACGACAGCTGGTTGCTTGTTAGAAACAATGCAATCCAAAAATCGGGTGGCATCATCTTTCAAGTTCGGTAAGAAAAAGAACCTGTCAGTCTAGAATTTTATACCCCATGAAAACCTTTTAAAAGTTAAGGTTTTTTTCCTATGAAAAACCTGAAAGAACTGATTAGCAGACATGAATGACCAGAATTCTTTTTTGAGAGAGAGAGAGAGACAGACAGACTGCACGATCGGGGCAGGAGAGACAGAATCTTAAACAGGTCCCATGCTCATTGTAGAGAGAGCCCGATTCCACAATGCTGGGATCATGACCTAAGCCGAAAATCAAAGAGTCAGACACTCAACTGACTGAGTCATCCAGGTGCCCCTCTTTTTTATTAATTTTATTTACTGTGTGAGAGAGAGAAAGAGTACAAGCAGGGGAAGGGCAGAAAGAGAGGGAGAGAGAATCCCAAGTGGGCTTTGTGCTATCAGGGATTTAATTTCACAAACCATGAGATCATGACTTGAGCCGAGATTAAGAGTCAGACACCCAATTGACTGAGTCACCCAGGCACCCCTGAACTACAAGAGCTCTTTTTTTTTTTTTAATTTTTTGTGAGGGGGGAGGGGCAGAAAGAGAGGGAGACACAAAATCTGAAGCAGTCTCCAGTATCAACACAGAGCCCAATGTGAGGCCTGAATTTACAGACTGCGAGATCATGACCTGAGCTGAAGTTGGATGCTTAACTGACTGAGCCACCCAGGCGCCCCTGAAACTACAAGAACTCTTAAAGGAAGTACTTCAGGCAGAAGCAAGGAGATAGGAATCTGAGTCTACACAAAGGAATGAAGAGAACCAGAAATGGCAACTGTAAAATGGTAAATATAAGACATTTAAATCTCTTTAAAAGGTAACCAACGATCTGAAGCAAAAACAACAACATATTGTGGGTGTCACAGCACACAGGAGTAAAATGTATGGTAAGAACAGCACGGAAAACCAGGAGGGGCAGGGATGGATTAATAACTGTTGTACGGTGCTTCTACTATCCACAGAGTGGTATATAATCCCACTTGAAAGTGAACTGCAATAAACTGAAGGGGAGTACTACACATCCTAAAGTAACACACACACACACACACACACACACACACACACGCACTGTAGCTAAAAGCCAACAAAGAAAACAACACAGAATCGGACCAATAATCACACTAAATGTAAAGGGTGTACACATTCCAACTAAAAGGCAGAGATGGTCAGACTGGATTTCAAAAAGGAAGAGCCCAAATCCATGTGTCAACAGGAAACCACTTTTAATACCAACATGCAGATTACAAGTAAAAGGATGAAAAAAGAATAATGGGAAGCCTCTTGGGCTCCAAGAGTGTACAGACTAAATTTTATCATTTCTAACAAGTGACTAGTTTTGATGAGGAGGGAAAACTCAAAAAGCTTTAAAAAAAAACATCCAACTGTGGGATAGCATACTGTTTTGGGAAAGACGAGATGTGTTAAGATACAGCTACACACCTCCATAACCAACACATGTAAATGGAATATATTTGAGACCGAGAACAGTCTAAACATTTAATATCACGCTCACTAAAAACAGCTAGTACTCAGCTGGCTAGGGTATTTTTAGTAATCAGCGACATTCTCTAAGACAAATGGACTTTCCACGTGTCCATGAGGAAAAGTCAATTTCACGTCTGCCGTCATCTGCTGTTTCAAGAAGTCCTGGCTTTGTAACATTTAAGGAAAAGAGCTGCCGTGGGGGTGCAGAAAGTATAATAGGCTATTAAAAAAACGGTTATAAACACCACTCTCTGTTTCAGGGCCCTGCAAACAGCAATTTGGCCTTGCGAAAACAGATCTTCAGATGCTACCTGAAGATTAAAGATTCAACCAGGCTCAACCAGCATGGTTCTCAAGGATTAAAATAAAAAGCAGCCCCTCTTTTGTGGGCTTCAGTGGCGGTATTATGGAGCTGCCAGGCTCCTCCTGACGCCTCCTTCTACACCACTTCCCTCCGGGGTGGCCTGGCAGGTGAGAGAGGAGTCCACGGGGCCTGTGTCCCCATGGTCTGGTGACGAGGCTCAGAGATCTGCACACCGGCCTCCCTGTTTGGCGGCACACGTGATTTAGGAGCTGAAGATCTCAGCCCAGTTCTGTCGAGGACAAGAATTCGCTGTGGAAAAAGCATCTGTCACTGTCATTGCTAACAGCCCTGGCTGACCCTGTTTCTCAGCCAAGGACTCAAAGCAGGGAAGCAGTAAGGTTAAGAAAACAGGTTCCCCTTTACAGCAAAAGGCTGAACAGGAGAAGTGAGACTGTAGTTTCTCTGAAGTCTGGCAGTCACGCTTAAAAACTAATCACATGCCCAATTTAGGATCGCAAGACGTTAGCAACACTTGGACCCAGGTGTCACTGCAGGAAGTAACAACATTTTGTTGAGAGCTTTCTGTGCTACACACGGTATGAAGGACTCACGAGCATAATGTGGGGTAAATGGAGTTGAGACAAGAGAACACATAATGCATAAAGTTCAAATACAGGGCCCTGGCTCCTGTTGAGGAGGAAGGGATACTGACTAGGGAGAGCTGCCCACTATGTTCTGCTCCTTGATCCAGCTGGTGATTTCACCAAAACTCCCACCACACACATAGGATTTGTGGTCATTTCTCTACATCACACTTCAATTAAAGTTCATTTAAAACATTCTTTGTGATGGGGCACCTGGGTGGCTCAGTCGGCTAAGCGTCCGACTTTGGCTCAGGTCAAGATCTCACAGTTTGTGGGTTCGAGCCCCACGTCGGGCTCTGTGCTGACAGCTCCGAGCCTGGAGCCTGCCTCGGATTCTGTGTCTCCCCCCTCTGTCTCTCTCCACCCCTCCCCTGTTCGCGTGCTCTCTCTCTCAGATATAAATAAACATTAAAAAAAAAGTTAAAAAACAAAACAAAACATTCTTCATGCTTGCTTCACCAGAGCAAAAGCAAAGAGAAAAACACGTGTTAAAAAGAATATGAAAAAGAGATTCATGATTTAATTCAACAACAATAAACCTAGCCTACATTGGCCATATGCTGTTCATAGATTTCTGTTCTGTTCAACTCACCATTTTACTGCTAGAAATTTCCCTACAAACTGGTATGCTTCCTTTTATTGGACGACAAAATTTATTTAAAACATTACGTTTCTACTTTTTGTTCTGGACGAGTATTCCTAAGTAAAATTTAATGACCTAATTTTTGTCTATTTGTTTCTTTTAATATTTTCATTACTTTCATATCTCTATCCACCTCTATACTTTTCAAAATTTTCTGCTTTACTATGAATGACTTTAGTGTAACTGGTATTTTAAGCTACCACAAATCCTTTTTAGGGCAGGCATGTTTTGCAAATCTTCCTACCTGTATCATGCCAATAGAACCTAAAATAGGCTGTGTTTGGACATTTCCCTAACTTAAAAGCCCACTTCCTAATTAGCTCTCTTCACAAAAGGCCTCCCAGACACTGTCCTCCCGACCCAAAAAGGGCAATCTTCAAGATTCCGAGAAAAACACTGTGTCCTATTTTTAGTACTTTTCTATTAGTGTCGTCCAAGCCTCTGCCTTCTGTCTCTTAAAAGCTCTATTAAGAGACCGAGCAACCGACTAAATGATTTGTTGTAATCCACTCAAGTTACCTCATATTTGCAGACTGTGGAAAATCTATTTTCACATTTGATGAGAAACAGACCTCACCAGTGCTGCCAGGGCAGGGGTGGGGGTAGGAGAGCTTCCGGGCCGCACGCTGGTCCATGTGCCTAGGTTAATCTGCTGCGAAGTCACCCGGACGGTTAAGATACCCGCTTGCCATTACGGCGATCTGCGGCGGGCCTGAAATGCCTGGCTCTCCAGCAGATGAAATCTAGCTCAGCCACAGAACACCACGCCTCCGGAGGCCAGGGCACTACAGCAACCCCAGGGGCCACCAGTGGGAAAGCCCTGAGGAGACCCAGCCCTGTCATCCTGTTGTTAGGAAAGGCAGCACCAATCTGTTCACGCTGGAGCATAAAAAGACACCTTTAAATCTTTTTTTTTTTTTTAATGTTTATTTTTTGAGAGAGAAAGAGAGAAAAACAGAGCGCAGACAGGGGAGGGGCAGAGACAGGAAGACACAGAATCCGAAGCAGGCTCCAGCCTCTGAGCTGTCGGCACAGAGCCTGACACGGGGCTCAAACCCACGAACTGGGAGATCGCGACCTGAGCCGAAGTCACTTAACCAACTGAGCCACCCAGGCGCCCCATAAAAAGGCAACTTCAAGCTGAAAAACGAACAGAACGGCACGAATAAGGACACATGGTCTCCTAGGAGTGTACCTAAATCCACGTGGATGTTAAGTTCAGCAGGAAGGAGCCTGGGGTCCCTGCCGGCATCACGCCGGCCACAGCAAAGAGCAGAGACATGGACCACGCGCCTCTACCCACACACCACGCCTGTCCCTGGGCGGCCCTCTGCGCAGGCCCGGCTAGAGTCATGACAGGTCTCAAAGAAGCAAGCTGGGCCCAGGAACGCATGCGAGGAACAGGTAACGTGTCCCCGCTAGAAGGAAACAATGGTGAGAGGTCGGGGGGGAAGGAGAGTTTCACCGCACACCCTTTGGTACCACCTGACTTTTGAACTGTGACTATGACATCTAATGGTAAAAATTACTTAAATTAGATGTATAATTCTGGGACGATGGAGTTGACGATATTTTCTCTACTTTTACTAGTAAGTACAACTCAAATATGCTGGACAGGTGTTAAGACGACTCTAAAAGGTGGAAAGGAAGCTGACCGGCTGGGGGACCTCAGGTGAGTTCCCTGTGCTTTCTTTCTGCTTCTGGTGTCCCAGACTTCGAGCTGAAGAAGGCAGCAACTCCGAAAATCAACAGGCACAGACAATACCTGAACAAAAGCCTACTCTTTCTAGTCTCTAGACAAAAGACTAGAAAAGAAGCAGCCTAGCCAGACAGAAAACTCAGGTAATAACTGCTCCGCTTCAGCCAAACACCTCACAGAAAGCCGCGGGGCTGGCTCCCACCCGCGCCAGTGAAGGCAAGTGCGGAGCCCGGCCTTCAGCCTCCCAGGCTGTGACACAGAGCCCCAAGTCCCCTGCCGGATTGGCGTCTGTCGGAGGAGGCCTAGATGGAAGTAGGGGGAGGGAGGCAGTAACCAGAGGCCCCTCCTGCCCCCCACTGGGCATCAGAGGCTAGTCAGGGGGAGGCCCAGTGAAGAGCAGTCATGGGCCACTCTAGCCTCTCCAGCCAGGAATACCAATACAAGTGTGATCCATAAATAGGAAAACCGCTAAATTGACTTGGCCAGAACAAAAAACTTTGGCTCTGTCAAAGACTTTGTGAAGAGGATGAAAAGGTAAGCTACGGATTGGGAGAAAATATTTGTAAACCGCATATGCAACGGAGAATGAGTATCTAGAATATATAAAGAACCCTCAAAAGTCAACAGTAAAAAAAAAAAAAAAAAATCCTATTAGAAAACGGGCAAAAGAGGGGCACCTGCGTGACTCAGTCAGTTAAGCGTCTGATTTTGGCTCAGGTCATGATCTCACGGTCCATGAGTTCGAGCCCCGCATCGGGCTCTGGGCTGACGGCTCAGAGCCTGGAGCCTGCTTTGGATTCTGTGTCTCCCTCTCTCTCTGCCCCTCCTCTGCTCATGCTCTGTCTCTCTCTCTGTCTCAAAAATAAATAAAAACATTAAAAAAAAATTTTTTTTTTAAAAAAGAAAATGAGCAAAAGACATGACCTGACATTTCAACAAAGAGGACGTACAGATGGCAAATGAACCACAAGACGCTGGACATCATCAGCCACTAGGAAAATGCACATTAAAACCACAATGGGATATGACATGCTTGTCGCTGACAAAATGTCCCAAACCAACAGAGCCGCCTGACCTGGGAATCAGACCCGTCCGCCCTAGTGGGTACGTGTGCGTATGTCTGCGTTCTGCCTCCTCCCTCCCGTTCACTCACGAAGACTCCCACCCTCAGGCTACTAGACACAAAATACAATTTCAAAAATATACTTAACCCAAGAAAAAGCCAACCTCGGCAGGCTCTCACTCATTCTCAAGGATAAAATCTGGTGGTACTGGATCACTACCTAGTGAGAATTCAGAAAAGCCTCTTGCTACAGAGTTAGAAAAAGATCAAGCGTGAAGGGACGCTCCCAAATTTTAAAATTATAATTTTTTTCTTTCAAATCACTATATTCAAAACATTCACTGTTACTTTCCTGAAAAGGTGAGAAGGCAGATGAGGATCCTCCTGGGATTAATTACAATCCTCAATTATCACGGTGGGGACTACCATGAGAGACCCGCTCCTCCGGGGGCACCTGGGTGGCTCAGTAGATTGAGTGTCCGACTTCAGCTCAGGCCATGATCTCACAATTTGTGAGTTCCAGCCCTGCATCGGGCTCTGTGCTGATGGCTCAGAGCCTGGAGCCTGCTTCGGATTCTGTGTCTCCCGCTCTCTCTGCCCCTCCCCTGCTCATGCTCGCTCACTCTCTCGCTCTCAAAAATAAACATTAAAAAAATTTTTTGTTTAGAAAAGAAGCCCGCTCCTCCGGCCGCGCACCAGAGAAGGCTGCAGTTACCTGGCCTGGTCAATTCACTGAAGAGATGTAGGAGAAAGCAGGGGTCATAAAGGCCATCTAGATCCACTGTGCTCCTGTCTTTGAAGATCAGTTCCTGTCCATCCTGAAATAGCGCGAAACAAAAAAATGTGTGGTTTGGCCTCTTAAACGTAATAACATGTGAATGCTCACCCACTGTATCTAGAGTTCCAATTATTGTGAATATTTAAAAGCATAAAATAAAATGGCTCCGTAAAAAAACTGCTTCTGCATGAAACGGATATCGTTGGCTCTGCTTCGAGTTAGCCTTTCTTACGGGGGAAGTTACAAATGAAATTTGCACAGCCAGCGCTCATAACTGTCGAAGCTGAGTGACGGGCCAATGGGGGTCCTGTCTTGGTAGCTTTGCATACAGTTGGGATTTTACTTAACTTGATGTTAACAAACCCTAAGAGAAACAGCGCTGGCATGTCACAGGATGTACAGTGTGCCAAAGTAGAGGGTGCAAACAGAACCCGCAAAGGAGCAAGCACAACGGCACCCATAGCTGCCGGAGCGTTCCCCAACAGCTCTGCCCTGGGCCCCCCCCCCCCCTGCACCTCAGGGGGCAGCAGCCTCCGGTTCTGGGGGAAGTGGAGGATGGTCTTCATCATCCGGTCCCGATCCAGCAGGCGGAGGATGTCCCCGACGCTCGGCTGCTGCCACAGCGACTTGCCCAGACTCCGGCACGTCTTGTGATGCTCCACAGCCACTGGGCCCCACAGCAGCACTCTGGAGCGGCACAAGGGAGAGCACACTGGTCACAGGGCCCCACGGGAGCAGAATCGATGCTGATGACAATGACCGTCATGGGTAGGTTGGTCGAGCAGCCAGCACACTCCAGGCATTGTCCGGAGCATGTATCATTTCATTTCCATCATGACACAGGGGGAAGAGGGGTGGTGGAGATGCCAGCAATGAAGAGGGTGTGTGTGTGGGGGGGGGGGAATGACACCTGTATGGAGCTTATGATGTGCCACTTACTCTAAACCCCCCACACCCATTAATTCGCTTATCTGTGTAACAACCCCATAAGGTAGGTACTGTTGCTACTCCCATTTTGCAAACGGGGGAAGAGACACCAAGAGGGTTAAGAAAGTTGCTCAGCTAGTCAATTGCCCAGCGGGTTAGTGGCATAGCTGGAAGGCAAAACTGGGGGGGGGGGGGTCTGGCTCGAGTCCATCCTGGGTCACAGCAGCAGAATCCTGGCTGCCTGATGACGCTTTACCGATTCAAACCCTCTCCTGTTCACAGGTGGCCACGAGTAGAGCAGGTCTGCACGAACAGCCTTCTGGCCGTCCCTGCCTCGAGTCTTTTATATAAACACCTCGACCTTTTATGACACCAACACCCATTACAGCTGCCCCCAAGAAACCACCTCGCCTTCCTCCTCCCTCCCTCCCCACTACCTCCTCCCCACCTCCCCACTGCTAGAGGATGCTCCCTGAAAGCCCAGCTCAGAGGAGGGCCATGTCTCTGTCCCAAAATGTCTATCAGCTATCTCATTGCCTGGATGGAAATGATATTATTTCAGTCTGATATTTAAAACCCTTACCAACCAGCCTGCCTAGCTTTCCCACCACCTTGTCCCTACACATATCCCGTGATGCACAGAAGCTGACCTCCTCACCGTGCCCAGAAATGTATGACTTTCCCGACTCACAGCCACTGAGACACTGTTCCCTCCACATAGTGTCCCCAGGCTCCGCCACCAACTTCAGCTCCATCAAATCCCTCCAATGCCAACCCTGTCACGAAGCATTCCCTGGTTCCCCTAGGGAGAGGGTGCCCTCACGTGCCATAACCGCCAGCCTTCACCACCAAAGGCCAATCAAAAGGAGTTACACTTACAACAATCTGACCCCCTCAACAGACAGCAAGACTGTGACTTATTCCTCTAGGTATTCTCAACAGCGCTGACCCAGCACCCAGCCCCGGCAAGGGCTCAATGAACCTATCTTTGAATTCTCGATACACGCTCATTTCTGTGCAGATCAACGACAGTCATTCAAGTTAAAAAATAAATAGTCTGGGGCACCTGGGTGACTTGGTTGGTTGAGTTTATTTTGGCTCAGGACTCGTTCTCATGGTCCCTCGTGAGTTTGAGCCCCAAGTCGGGCTCTGCAGTGACAGCGTGGAGCCTGCTTGGGATTCTCTCTCTCCCTCTGCCTCTCCCCTGTTCATGCTCTTTCTCTCTCTCTCAAAATATAAACAAACATTTAACACATAAATAAATACCCTTCTTTGCGAGGCTGTTCCCTGGTGAGTAAACAGGCAAGCAGCTAACAGACTGGATACGCACGTCGAACGGGCACCATTTACTGGCATGAGATCCGTCCGCTGAACATCCGCAGGGCTCCTATGTGGCTCCCTAGCTCGGGCCTGCTCCTCCAGGGATGGATGTGACATTCACGTTGGCTCTGAGGAGACTCTTCTGTCACTTCGCCGCACAGAGTCGTGTGAGCACCACCTCCCCTCTCCTGGGCTGAGAGCCGGCTGCTCCCATAACCAGCTCTGACCCGCCCTCCTTGGGCAGCCCATTCACCTTCCTCCACTCTCGCAGACAGGAGGTGTTCTGAGGCCCAAGTGAGACTAAAACGGCTCTTTCTTCCCTTTGCTCTCCTCTCCCTTACGTACACGAGGACCATTTATTTATTCCAGAAAGGGTACAGATGACGCGGCACCAATTCCAAAGCAGTAGGTGAGGCCAGTTCATTAGGGGAAGGAAAAGAATGTTTATTCGTGACCTGGGCATTCTTAAGAGATAGAAACATTTTTTTTTTTTGTTTTTGTTTTTCCTCCTGTGGGGGTTGGGTGGCTTCTCAGCTAATACTGCTTTTATCTTTAAATCACAAAGGGGGGGGGCAACGGGGGAGGGCACCTGGGTGGCTCAATCAGTTGAGTCTAACTTTGGCTCAGGTCATGATCTTGAGGTTCATGGGTTCGAGCCCTGTGTCAGGCTTTGTGCTGACAGCTCAGAGCGTGGAGGCTGCTTCGGATTTTGTGTCTCCCCCTCTCTCTGCCCCTCCCCTGCTCGCCCTCTATCTCCCTCTGTCTTTCAAAAGAGAATAAAAATATATATATATATATATATATAAAGTATGCCATGGAATACTTTAAAAAAAAGTACTCCACCATGAAAATTATCTTTTTCTCCCCTCCGCAGAGTTCCTCCCGAAGTATTTATCTTGGCCCAGTTCACTCACTTCCTGCCTTAACACACCAGGCTCTTCTTCATGTACGTACTGGGCAGATGTTAGGGAGCGGGCCCTAAATGGTAAGGAGAAAAGACTATGCGAGGGCAGCACAGAGAAGCTAAGATGCTTTCCATGAGCAGCTCATTGGACAAAAGTCCCCTGTTAACCTTGACCCTGGGGGGGGGGGGCATGGCCCTCAGGGGAAGGCATCAATCTTGGCCCCTCAGGCCAAAGCTGTGCTGCCCAAGGACGCAGCCCCTGGGGACTCGGGAGGGACAGACAGAGAGGCAGACACAGAATGAGACAAACACACAGGGACAGAGACAAGTCCAGAGACAGACCAGCACCCGTGTGCGAGAGACACAGGGAGAGTGGATTAACATCCAGTCAGCCCCTCACTCCTCTCCCCAGCAGCACCTTGTCAAAGTCACTCCCATCTGAAGTAAAGCGTGAGAAAAATCAGCCAAACTAGACACTCCAGCTCGAAGTGAGTTTGGGGGCAGGTCTGTGACAGTCAGGAGGGTGACCCCGCCAATGCAGCCCTGCCAACAGGCGAACCTTGGAGCATGAGGCCGAGTTTTCATGAGAACCAGAGTGTGTTAGGGGAGCCCCACCCATCCCACCCTTCCCCCGAGAATCAAAAACGTATGAGGGGTGCCTGGGTGGCTCAGTCGGATGAGCATCCAACTTCAGCTTAGGTCATGAGCTCACGGTTCATGGGTTCGAGCCCCACGTCGGGCTCTGTGCTGACAGCTCAGAGCCTGGAGCCTGCTTCGGATTCCGTGTCCCCCTCTCTCTCCGCCCCACCCCTGCTTGTGCTGGGTCTCTCTCTGTCTTTCAAAAAATATGAATAAACATAAAAAAAAAAAATTAAAAAAAAAAACAAAACACATGAGAGAAGATCCGGGGAGCCTGCTGTGCACAACGAGCCCCAGTTTTGGGGTGGCCCCTTCAAAGCCTGCTGCTCACACCCCCAGGCCCAATGCTCACCTGAAGTTCACAAGGCTGAGGTCGTTCTGTTCATACGCCCAGAGGAGAAGCAGAATCTTCTGGTCTAGAAGTCAAATCAAAGTCCATTTAGAAAACTGAAACCCTCACATGCTCCTTCCACTTTAGAACACCGCCTGGTCCCCACGCACTCCCTGCTCATATGGCCTGGTGCCCTTATTCTCCCTGGTTATACCACCTGTCCTGTCCCCTCACACTCCCTGGTCACATGGCCTGGTCCCCACACACTCTGGTCACACCACCTGGTCCCCTCTCACTCCCTGGTCATTCCACCTGGTCTCCTCACAATCCCTGGTCACCTCACACTCCTTGTCACATGGCCCAGTCCCCACACACTCCCTGGTCATATCGCCTGCCTGGTCCCCTCACACACTCCCTACCTGGTCCCACACACCGCACGATCATATCGCCCGGTCCCCACACACTCTCTGGCCATACCACCCGCTCCTCACACCCTTACCCAGGACACTGAGAGTGGCGCCATAGGCCCCAAGGAGCACTGAAAAGTGACTGCTTTCACAGACAGAGGGACACAGCTTTACCACCACTGACATCAGATCCACCAGCGCTTCTGGAAGAAAAGAACACTGAAATGCACAACAGTGCGGGGGGGATGTGCACACAGAATAAAAGCAGAGGAGGAAGCATTTCAGGGAACACTTAAGTGATTCAAATATCCTTCTCTGAACAATACTGGTCTTTGGACTGTGCCTCGATCATCTTTTGCTTTTTTTTAAGAAAAAAAACACGTCTTCACAATGGTCTCTCTTCCTAGGTCTTTGACAAGCCGCCATCACCCTCTTCACTCCCCATCCCACCAAAGATTTTAAAACCTAAGCACTTTCCTCCATGGTTACATTAGCAAAATCTCTAACACATCCCTACTCCTGCCTAACTAAAGGGTGGGGCCTTTCTGCTTTTCCTACTACCCACACCAGTAACCTGGGTGATGGTTTCGTCAGCTTAGCAGTTTATTACAGACCGACCCCACGGTGATTTCTCCCGGTTGGGCATGTTGTCTCTAAGCAGAGCGTGGCTTCAAGAGGACAGAACCCTTCAGACCATCTCGTCTGACCTCTCCCACAACCTACACGAAACTCAGGGTCACAGGGGCTAAAATAAATGCCACTGAACTAGGGGCAAAGCTTCAGAACCTGGGCTTTCAGAGACCTTCTTGGCAGGGAACTGTTAACAGGGACGTTCGAACCCTTCACCCTCAATGAAAGTTTCAATCTTTTCATGAAAGCATCTCATACAAGCAAACACTTCCTCCCAGGGCAGACACCCATCTAACTTCCCCTACTTCCCAGATTATAACATGGGCCTGCGATACGGCAGTAAGACCTTAAACGTGACTTCTGTAATAACAGACTGAAGAAAGGTCTGTGCTTGCTGCTTGACCCGAAGTCAGAGGGAACACTGCTTCAGCTTGGATTTGATAGAAACAAAATAGCCTGATGCCATTTTGGTAATGCTCCTCAGCTCCGGAAACACACAGGTGCTAAACTCTGGTGCACAGCGAGCTCCACGAAATTAGGAAATAAAACCTATGTGAGATGAGAGGGTGGGGTGAGGGGTCACCTTTTACTTGACTGTCTGGGTTTTCCTCTTCTTCAGACTTGAGTAGAGTCGGCAAAAACAGAGAATGCTGCGTGAGCATCATGTGGATCGCTGGAAGCTGGGTGAGCTGCGTGCACACGGAGTTTTCCGGAAGGTACAGGCGTCGTATGGCAGCATGGAGGGCCTTTAAAAACATGTGGTCCTGATACCGAAATCTAGGAGGCAAGAATCAAAGGGGGAAAAAGCTTCATAAAGGGGAGTTTCATTTCACAAGAGACAAGAAAAAACTTTTGATGTTTTATTAAGAAACATCTCTAGGGGCGCCTGGGTGGCTCAGTCGGTTAAGCATCCAACTTCGGCTCAGGTCATGATCTCACAGTTTGTGGCTTTGAGCCCCACGTCGGGCTCTGTGCTGACAGCTCAGAGCCTGGAGCCTGCTTGTCATTCTGTGTCTCCCTCTCTCTCTGCCCCTCCCCTTCTCCTGCTCTGTCTCTCTCTCAAAAATGAATAAACGTTAAAACATTTTTTTAAAAATCTCTAACACACCACAAAGATGAGAAGTCTACGGTGGCACATCCATATCCCCATCTCGATTCTACTGCTGTCGCTCCATTACACTTGCTTTATCACCCGCCCCCAGCCACCCACCCATCACAGGGGGTACTTCTGAATCAGGGCTGGGGTGCATTTATTTTCCTGATAGCGCAAACACCACATGAACTTCCTGTTTAGTTCAAAAGTCAGGAGACCCAGGAACAGCCAACCCTGAATAGAGATGATGCTCGCTGCCCAGCCCACCTTGCCAGTTCAGCCTCCCCCTGTTCCTTCCATCCTTCCAGCTACTCAATATGCCCGTCCAGTGGCTCAGACGCCCTCTCTGTTTTAAATCCCTCAGAACCCCCTGAAGGAGGGGGGGGTTTAAATCCCTCAGAACCCCCTGCTCTAAAAAAGGGCAGCTTTTTAGTCATATGTGAATGATGTTGAGAATCACTTAGCATATAGTGGGCATTCTAGAAATACAAATTAACTGAAGACTGAACAAAATGTCACCATGTCGTGATGGTAATCCATGGCTGTCATTAACCTGTAACCCACCTTCACATCTTTCTCTCCTCTCAGGTATTGTATTTTCCTCTGCTCCAAGTTGGTGAATAACCAGGGAAATGAAAATTACAGGTACAACAAAACACTGTTTCATGGTCATCCGCTTGCTAAAAACTAGAGTCTGACCATATCAAGTGCTAGTGAGGATGTGAGGAAACACCACGCTAGGGTGGCTCAGAAACTTTGGAGAGCACGTTAAAATTCTGGTGAAACTGAAGTTGTGCCCACACTAACAGACAGCGAGTGCCCCACCCTGAGACAAGCCGGCACAGGGCGCTAAGAAAGGCATCCTTCGGGGCAGGAACGGGAGGGAGAGAGGGAGGAAGACGTCCGCCAGCAGGGGACTGGCTACATCGACTGTGGTGTGGTCTGAAGACAGAATTCTGTACCCCACCTCGCAGTGTAAGCAAATGGGCTTAGGACTCTGTGTAGCAGCAAGGGTAACTCAAAAACACTCATGTGCCACAAAGACAAAGGACACACAACGTGGACGTGTACAGAATGCTAAGCAAACTAAGCAATACCATTACTGTTTAGAGACCTGCTGGCGTGCAACCAAAGTACCAAAACCGTCACGGCCGTGACAGAGCCTGACCTCAGAAGTACACTCTCGGGGGAGGGAAGAGAATAAATCGGGACAAATACAGGAAGTGGTTGGTACTTATTAAATCCGGGTGCTGCTGTGTTATCCTCTGCACACTTCTGGTTTCTAAAAAAACATTTCATTAAAAAAAATTTTTTTTTTAACGTTTACTTTATTTTAGAGAGGAAGACAAAGCACCAGCGGGAGTGAGGCAGAGAGAGAGAGGATGACACAGAATCCGAAGCAGGCTCCGGGCTCTGAGCTGTCAGCACAGAGCCCGACGTGGGGCTCGAACTCACGAACTGGACCGTGAGATCGTGACCTGAGCCAAAGTCTGACGCTTGACCGGCTGAGCCACCCAGGTGCCCTGAGGATTTCATTTGTTCAAGGCCGCTTCCCTCATCATCTACAGAAGCAGACTCCACGTCAACGGGCAAAGCATTCAGCCTCTCCACAGTACACCTCGTTATCTCTGCCAACGGAACAGGGCCTGTTCCATCACAGACACGGTGCCAACAAGCTCCCAGGCTGGCCCTGCGGCGTGCACTCACACCCTTACCGGATCGCACCGAGAAAATGAAATCGTCTTACTTGAGTCCAGTCTTCACAAATTTCTGCCAATCTCCAGGATCCACTTCATTAAGGAAATTCTGTGAATAAAACCAGCAAGAGATATACAGGGGAGACTGTCCTTTCGTTTTTGTTTATATATATATATTTTTAAGTTTATTTTGAAAGAGGGAGAGAGAGCACGCATGTGCAAGTGCACACACGTATGAAAGCGAGGGTGGGGGGGGCAGAGAGAGAGAGAGAGAGAGAGAGAGCGCGCGAGAGAATCCCAAGCAGGCTCCGTGTTGTCAGTGCAAAGCCCGACGCAGGGCTTGAACTCACGACGAGATCATGACATGAGCTGAAACAACAGTCAGACGCTTAACTGACTGAGCCACCCAGGCGCCCCTTCAATTAACTTAAAATAAAGAATACGGAACTTAAATTAGAGTCATTCGGCAAATACGGAATACACCCAAGCAATCTACAAAAGCATGTGGTTGCTTCTGACTTTAATTTTTTTAATTGTTTTATTATTTCTGCTAGCAGTTCTGTCAAGAGCTACTTGTCTACGATCATGAAAGGAGTAGAAAAAAATTTCTTAACAGTCGTGTTATTTTTCCCTTTGTCCTCCATTTCAGAAGGTACTAGATGACGGCACCACACACAGGTCCGGCCACACATGGC